>NC_136491.1:51027990-51070490 GCF_053919585.1 Euprymna scolopes
CTGAAAAATGATTATGTTCTAGTTAGTTGAGAAGCAATCCCATGATATTATGTTCTATAGACGGAGAACTCTAGAAAAAGAGCTTTGCTCATGGAACTTTTGTTAAGTTTTAAGTACAGATAGACAGTAAGGAAAATAGCTGACAATGGTTGTAGCAAGGCAAGTATTTAGTGCCAGTAAAAAATATGTATAGTCGACTGCCTATTATGATATTTCTGTTTCGAAAATAATTTTCTGATTAAGTTTGTAAGAAAAAAGATCTTTTTAGCAAAATCTTTATTTATTTTTACCACATGTTGACTTCGTGAGAATAGTGTTTTTTTTTTTTTTTTTTTTTTTTTTTTTTTTTTGAGGAAGTGTTTAAGCCATTCATCCCAAGTTCTAAGTGCCGGATATTACGGAGAGATTTATTTGATATCTTCAAAGAAATCTCTTCCTCTGCAACAAATGCTCTCTGCCTTTTAAAACCGATCCCTAGCCACTTATACCAGTAAATAAGTACACTAAATAAACAAATAAAAACCAGTATAAAAATGTTGATATCTCCCAAACAGAAAATGACAACAACAAAAAGTTTCAAATTTGGAAATATGTTTGGACTTCTATTTTTTAACCGAATTTTTTTTTTTTTTACCAAAATGACCAACTTAAGTATTATTAACAAGTAAAAACAATTCTTTGAAATAAAACCACAAAAAACACTATATATAAATATTTTAAGATATAAAAAAAACTCAAAGCATAAAAAATTTACCAAAATTATCCGATTCGGCCATTATTACACCTATAAACATTTATATGCCGAAAAAGAAAACAAAAACAAACAAAAATCCTATTTTGCTTGGCCTTCCACTTATCGAATAATAACCATTTAGAAAAACTTTCGCTTGGAACCAACAACGAAATTTGCAGTAATATAAAGATCTCTGACGATAATATGTTCTAAATGACTGTTTTTTTTTTTGTCCTGACTAATCGTGAACTTTGTTCTTCAAATAAGGGGAAAGACATTAAAAGATAAAAAGACTTCACTGCATCAGCGTGGATGTGACAATCATATAACATGATGGCAATAAAGTTTTGTATTATTCGTGAAATAGTACTGGGTTAATCTCTGCTAGTCGTAATTCTTTTTGTCTCCAAAACAATACCTGATGAAGACTATTTTCAAACAATCAGACGAAATGAATACGATATTTTTACTAACGTGTTTAATATAAGGATAGTATGTTTAAATCAATAATGTGCTCGACTGAGCTTCAATCCATACTCCCCATCATACACAATAAAAACTCATCTAGTTCAAATCATTGTCAATACTTTCCTTTTGTCTCTCTAACACTATTCCACCTGAAATAAAACCAAACTTTCATGACAAGTTCATTTTACTAAAACTACTCGTTTATTAAGCAAAATACTGTAGCTAGATACATCATAGTTGTGGTTTGAAGTCCAACCTAAACAAATTCGGCACTCCAGCATGTCAGTGACATGATGCGAATGTGTGTATTTTAGTTTCAATAACCGCTTACAGATGTCGCTTGTTGGCCAAAGAACAGGGGTCGATAACTCTTCCTTTTCTTAAAATGCGTACAAACCTAAAATCATATTTTGACACATTTTTATACAACCTTTCTGTACAAATATATATATATATATATATATATATATATATATATATATATATTCTTAAACCCCTAAAAATGTTTCATGTTTTTTAAATTATATTTTGATACATTTTTATATACTTTATATACTATATTTTTATAATATTAGTGTAAAAAGAAAAAAAAAACAAAACAAATAATTCTAAAACCAATCTATAAATCTATAAATGTTTTTAACATACTTATTATTTTATTTTCAGTTATGAATCACTCATTGAAAATAAATCATATTAATACATTAAAATTATATTTTGATACATTTTTTATAAAATGAATATTTCGATTGTCATATATTTTTTGTGTTATTTATTTCGTTATTATATATTTTCGCGTTTTAAGGTTCACATAATTGCCGCTAGACGTCATTTCTCTTTCGAAGAACAAGGGTCGATAACTCGCCTCTGTGGCTAATATGTTACTGTCATGCAGAAGTGCCGCAGATTCTTGTAGAGTCGTTTCTTAAATAATTCAAATCTGTCCAATCAGAACTATCATCACCAATCATCACGCTGTTGTTTAACCGTTCACCTGACATCTATGTAACCCTTTTCCTCGAGTTGCCTTTGATCCATGATCATGATAAGCGGTGATACCTAACTAAATTAATTCCCCAGAAAATAATAAATCCTAGAGGACTTTTATCACTGACAGACTTTACTAGCTAGCAGTTTAATTAAGCGTTGCAATTAATACGACAGTCTAAGTAGCTTACTAAATAAATAAAAAAGAAAATAACAGTTGCCCTCTATAGTCCAACACTTCGTCAGTGTGGTAATAGAGTGGTAATATAGTAGTATCATAACTATGCCGTCTGAAACTTCTGATTAAGGATGAAATATGTACGACGGGAATATCCAGCGCTATAAGGGATGCATCATGACCAGTAGAACCGGTGAAAATCAAGGTTCATTCAAAATTAGGATCCGTCGTCCTCTGGACCGCAAATATATAGAGTGATGATGATAATGTTGTTCTCACGCATGATAACCCACCCCTTATTTGTGGCTTATGTAATTATTTGTGTAATGAATAGCTGCGAGTAACGAAATCTTACTAAAAACATGACAATCATGAGACGCCATCTTTGTGGGCTCTGTGCAGAAGTCCGTTTCACCGACGTTGACAACAATAATTTGCAGCAGCCAGTCTAGAGATACTCACGAATAAAAAAGCTATTATCAGTATTATGTCAATAAACTGTCATTCTTTTTAAACTCTAAAACAACATAAGACAAACAAGCACGAGCATTTTATATTTTATTTTCTGGAGATAATCACTAAAAATACCCTCAAGAAGGGGAATGGCTAATACACTCATAGCCTCCATTCTGAAGAGATACGCCATTTTTAGATCTTTTTGTGAACTCAAACCGTATCTCGCGTAATATATGCCGTCGCACATTTTGAAACCAATTGAAGTCATTTTAAATTTTAAAGAGTCTATATATTTAGTAACCAGCTAAAAAGTTCATGGATCAGCAACGTACAACCCGTTTAACTGACTTGATTTTGCTGTTGGCATTAGATTTCCATAGATATAACAGGTGTATATACTGCGTTGACTCTGCCGATATACATAAATATAAGTGGTTCTTTTGAAGCAACACAATTCTTAGTTGGCGGACAACACACACATACCCCCACACACACCACAAAAAAAAAAAAAAAACGAAAAAGGAAGAAAAATAATATAAACAAAACGGATCGCATATTCTTTGCGGGGCGGTTGTTCCATTGTGTAAACACATGCTTTGATTGTCACGCTATACTATTTTTTATACGAATGAGTCACAGCTTATCAACGCGCGCAGGGTACTCGAGGATAAGTTTTTAATAGGTTAATGATGTGAGGCAAAAATCGTGAGGATCGGATATGATGGTTGAAACTGGTCAGAATACAATTATCTAAGTGGACGACTCAACAAGAATTTGAAACGCCCATGAAAGTTTCGTTTAGTTTCAAGCACAAATACGAAGGAAGGGAAATTATTCACAGGTCGTTTTAGCTTAATGAGTTTTAGCTGAGAATGTTTCCGGGGGGGGGGAGATTGGAACTTCGTTAAGCATCCATCATGGAAATAGTGATAGAGTAAGAAAACGTTAACAACATTTCTTCTATGAGAAAAAGGCCGAATGGAAGAGGAGAGAATATCTCTTTAACAAGAGTACCTGCTAATTACTTGCTAAACACATCTTACCGGTTATATTTGAGCAAGAAAATTTCATCTTTATCCCAGATATAGCGCTTAGTACGTTCACATGTTCATTCATTTTGTACTGCTTCAGCTCAACGTCGCTTGTGGTGATCCAACGAGAACTAGAATTATGCTGTATACCAAAGCAGTCAATACATTATAACATAACCACCTGCTAATTATTATTATAAGAAATTGTATGTAATCACAATTCGTTAACAGTTGCTGGTAAAATAGAAATTCATGCTCAAGTAATACTATAGATTTGTACAATAAATATCGTCTTCAGAAAGGTAGTAACAAAATAGGCTTAATAAAATCAAACGATTACCGAAGCTAACTTCTGTCTCTGTTTGTTCCGTATACATTCGCCGTATGCCAACAGTTAACCAATCGTTACGTTTTGTTCTTTAATTAAATGGCCAGCAATTAAATCATCTCTTCCGTTTCTTGGTCGGTTTACTTGCAGTGTCGAGAGGACATCGCCAAGAAGAGAAAGGAAATTAATGTTTCATCGGGCAAAAAGGAAACGCAGAAAGAGAAACGGACATTGTTGAAATGCGGCCAGTCGATACAGTGATAGAAATGTTATTTAACATTTAAGCGTGACCAACCGACGAACATACTGTTCTAACTGTAATCGTATAGATTGTCGGGAATTAAATATCGATTGAATATTGACATATATAAAAGATGTGTGACACCCTACGAAAATGCTCTTTCAAACTTAAACACAGAAATTATATTTAAAAAAAATCAGTGGAAATCATGTTTTATGTGTAAATGTAACAGAAAAGCGAAAATCTTATTATATAATATAACGAAGATCTTATTTCAAATATAATGAAAATCTGATTACAAATATAACGAAAATCTTATTTCAAATTTAATAGAAAATCGTATTTTAAATATAATGAACTTTTACTTCATATATAATGAAAATTTTATATAGAATATAATGAAAATCTAATTTCAAATTTACCGAAAATCTTATTTCAAATATAATGAAAATATTACTGCAAATATATTGAAAATCTTATGTCTAATTTAACGAAAATTTCAAATTTAATGAAAATTTTATTGGAAATTTAATTTATTTTATTTTAAATATAATGAAAATCCTATTTCAATTTTAAAGAAAAATGTATTTCAAATATAATGAAAAACTTATATTACTAACTTCGTGACTAAGGAGTAAAACTCCAAAATATATTAATTTTAAACAAGTATATACTGTATTATTTAATTGGAATTAATTATTGAGATGGGTATTATTTATTAATTTATTTATTACGGACTATTATTCGCATTTATTAGTTGTTGTTTAACGACGTTCCGGCTAACTATTCCTCTGCCCTTCGTCATTTGGTAACCGAGACGGGATGGGAACTCCGCATCTCCTAACTGTATATTCAGCAATTACTGCCTTTCATAATTGTTGTCGTTTTACCACGTTTTGGCCAAGTAAGCCTCTGCCCGGCTTTGAGTAGAATTGAAACCGATATCTTCAGACAATGCTCACCTGGAACTATAGAGATTCCTTCGGGACCCGTAGCGCAGTGGATCGAGGCGTTGAATGGAATTAAAACATTAAATATTTTAATATGAAGCCTGACAAAGCAAAGAAAATATTATTAAAGACTAAGGTTATTATTTGTTTTTTCCCCCCGATGGAAAATATGACACAAATTGGCGAGAGTTAAACCGACGCCTCTAAAGGAACACTACTGATCTATTTCAATTGCTTGCGGAGCTCCAGTCGCATTTTCCAGGCAGACCCCCCCCCTTAAACAGAAAGCTATAAACGTACTCCACGCTAAAAATGGGAGCGAAAGACTGCGAAGGTGGACCTCGCACAACTACCAATACTACAGATAAAAGACCATCGAAATGACCCAATCGAACTGATAATCGATAACGGGCCCTCGACTGGTATTTAGCAGTCCAGGATGTGTTTACAAGTGATCACTTTAAAAAAATCAACAACTAAAGCCTGAACGACAAAGCGACAATAGATCCTCATAATAATCCACAAAAAATATTTATTGATTTAATCTGAGGTGATATTTAAATTTTTTTTTACACAGGATTCACCACTTATCAAGCCCGGAGGCCACTCAAGGATAAGGATTAATAATGATATAGTAGTCAATAGGACAATATCGTAGTAATCATCAGTAGTGGAATTTTGGTGACTCGGATTAATTAAGGCGATGGCTAATCAAGAACTTGTTTATGTTGGACTTGAAGACGAACATATTGTAGTCTAATAAAAAGCAGGAAAACAAAAGAGAGTTCCACATGCGTGCAGTTCCAAGAAAGAAGTTTTGTACATGGATTCTACGTTTAGGTGTAAGCACATATAAAGAGGGGGAAATTATTGATAGTGGTTGCAGGTAGATGAGTGTTTATCGTGAAAGTTTGGCGAGGGTGGCATGCATTGGAGCTCCGACGCGCACTTGCCACGAAAATAACGATAAAGCAGAGACAGGCTAGCAACATGTCTTCTGTGGGAAAGAGGTTGCAGGAAAGAAAAAGGGCATCCACTACTTGGCTATGAACTCTATTTTGAACTCTATGGCTATGAAGTCTATTTTGACAGCATAAGATGCTTCTAGTAGCTCTTGCCCAGATGTGGCAACAGTACTTCATCATTGAACCTACTTGGCCCTTATACAGGCAGAGAACTGCATCAACAGTGAGATATTATATACGGCATAATCGCGTTGACACACCGGTTCTAGTCAGACCACAGAAGTTAAGCAATGGCAAGCCTGGTTAGTGCCCAAATGGTGACCATTTGGGAATTCTAGGCGAGCTATGTGCTCTCCGCTTATCTCGGCATTTGTTTCTAGTCGTCTTGTACACTTCAGTTGCCACTGGTATTTTACAATGTCGACTCAGAAGAGGTGTGGTTAAAGATTGCGCACCTCTTGCTAATAAGACTTTCACGCGCAGCCACCCTTTTTGTCCAAGGCTGAGGGAGCCTTTTTTTTATATATATCTACTGGAGCGGTAGAATGATCCCACCATTTTTCCAGCAGCGTTGGCAAAGGATTTGATCTACGAGATTGACAGACTATAGAAAATGCTATTTTTAAGTGAACCGTAACAGACCAAATAAAATTATATTAGAAACTTAAGCAAGACCGGCTGACAGATTGATAGATACCCTTATGTTTGGTCTCTCCGAAGATTTTATGCTTCAAGTCAATATATACGGGACAGATTAAATGATGGACCAACGATCGAAACATCTCTTAGAGATGCATGGATGCATATAATAACTTTTAATATCGATCCATTCGTTTGTGTCCGAAGCGCTATTATTGTCGTTTGGATCGGACATATTGTCTTTAAACATTAACGACCACTTCCTATTTCGCGTCACGTCAAGAACTGCGGAAATTTATCAAAAGCAGAGCAAATATTAAAAGAAAAAATCGTTCAAAACCAGTGCCGAGAAGAAATACATTATCAATTCAAAATGCGAGAAAGAAGAAAAAAGAATGAAATAAAGACAGAAACGTTCGTTTCCTCTGATGGAAATAAAATAATTAGAAAACATTCGTCGTCCAATCCAAATCGAATTTTCAACCAGCCAATCAGCTGTCGTTGTCGGATTACGTAAAATGTTAAAACAAAAACTAGAAAAAAAAAAATAAAAACCAAAAAAACTGTGTGACTTCGACGGGGAACGTGACAATTAAAACAAATGAATGAAAGAATCTTAAGGAATTATTATTCGAGTTTTTGTCGAATAGAGAAATTGACATGCCATCTGCGGCGTGAGTTGACAGAATTCTAAGTGGATCGAGTTAAATATTTAAATAAATAGTAACGAGAGGGAACAGGTGCTATCTAACTATTTTATCCCGTCGTCACAGACACGGGAGAACGCGTCAGCAAGAAGGAAATTGATTTCAAACAATGTCCTTCCTGATTGATTTTGAGAAAGTAGTACTACTACAATATTACCACTACTACAACTACTACTTCTACTATACTACTACTACTACTATTACTACTACTCTTAATAATAATAATAATAATAATAATAATAATAATAATAATAATAATAATAATCACTAGCGGGACCTGTGGAAATTCCACAGAGGACTGATTCGTATGTAATATATTGATGTTGGCATTCTTTAAATGTTCAGTGTAAATGGAGATGCTCTGATATTATTGTAGCTTTTTTGTTAAAACTGCAAACGTATTTATCTAAGCTAGCACGAACGCCCGGTTGTAAAGTACGCTTAAATATGATGTTTTAATTCTAGTAAATTTCGTATATATTATCATAGAGTTCTATTGATTTTTATATGTTGTAAAGTTCTATTGATTTTTATATGTTGTAAAGTTCTATTGATTTTTATATGTTGTAAAGTTGCAATTTCAAAAATGCAAATATATAACTATATGACTTGCGTTCATTAGCTTGAATCGAAACCGAAATAAAAACTTATAAAGTATATATATATATATATATATATATATATATATATATATATATATATATATATATATATATATAAGATTGTTGAATTTTTATTAGCGATTCCGTACTAATTTCTTTCTTTTTTCGCTCCCTGAGCGTTTATTATAAGAAAGGAGTTATTTGCCCTTTGCTTACATTTTTTTCCGCCCACATTTTTAGGACGTATTGCTTTTATATTCTGTTTAAATGTTATTTATTAATTATTAATTAATAATTCCTACGTGCATAAATGTAAGTCATCTATATACATGCATGCTTAAGAGATTTGTCCTCATCAGTATATCTAGACTTAATTGACAAGGATCGAACCTACAACCGCTCGATAAGTAGTCTAGTGTTTTACCACGTAGTAATTATTGATAAATCCCGCCTGCGCTTGTGAAAAAAGCATGCTCCCTATTTCGGACTAATATTGAGGCGATGATTGAGGCCAAAGGCGGCTACATTGGATAGACATCAGTTTTACCACATAATCAAGTTAGATGAATTGAATTTTCAGTAAAAGTTTTAAACTAAAGCTGTAGTGTTGTTCTCTTTACGGCGGCAATTTTATTATTTCTCCTCACACACACACACACACACACACACAAACACACATTATATATATATATATACATATATATATATACATATATATATACATATATATATATGTATATATATATATATATATAGAGAGAGAGAGAGAGAGAGAGAGAAATAAAAAGGAACAATCCGTATTATGTATTCATCAACGTTTTGTCTTTATTTCGACACTTCCTCTCGAAATAAAGACGACACTTTGATGAACACATAATACGGTTTGTTCCTTGTTATTTCTTTGTCGGAATACTATTTCCATTATTTTTATTATATATATATATATATATATATATATATATATATATATATATATATAGTGCAAAATTTTGTTGAAAATTAAAAGACTCACGTTTACTTTTTTATGACCTTCGGGTATTTCCTGGATTTTTTCCATTACAGCTGTTTTATTGATGAGTTGGCAATTTTACAATTTATGTTTCCATAAAAATATCTTGTCCCCATCATGTGAGGAAGTGAGGAAGTATGGCTTTTGAAATGTTTTTACCCGAATACCATGTCCAGCATGTTAAAAATATACGTTTCGTTGTAAAAATCTAATGGATAAAGATCTGAAGAAGTTGATGATGACAGAATATTTTTATGGAAACATACATCGAAAAATTGCCAACTCATCAATGAAACAGCTGTAATGGAAAAAACCCAAGAAATAAAATAAGATTATAAAAAGAAAACGTGAGTCTTTGAATTTTCAACAAAATTTTGCACTATATATACTCTGCCCCTATTAAATAGACCCAATGAGCTTAACTTAATTAACGGTGAAAGGTTTTAAAATAACAATCTAAATCCGTTAAACGAAAACGGTATACATTGAAAATAACGACATTTCAAAAACAAACTTAAAAAAAAAAAAATTATATTTATATATATATATACATATACATATATATATATATATATATATGTGTGTGTGTGTGTGTGTGTGTGTGTGTGTGTGTGTTTACAGGGTATGTGTGCTTTTGTCCGGTGTGTTGCGACTATGAAGAAGGTATGTTCCTTCTGTTTCTGGTGCCAAACAGACAGAGATGTTTAATAGCCCCGTTAAAAAAACTGCCTGTTACATCCGGCTTAGATATTTTTTAAAACAGGGAATCTATATATATAAAATGCAAAATGTGTGTGTTTGTATGTCTCGCAAAAAACTTTTCACACGGGCCATGGATTTTCGTCACATAGGTATCATTTTAAAGCACCAACCTTCGCCCGACAAATATCGAAAAATTGGCCAAAAACATGAGTTCCTTCACCCTAAACTGGGCCCTTTTCTATAAGGAGGGTGCCGAAAAAATCCTTAAGGTTCCTTAAGGTTCTCTGCTCCCGCTCCTACGACAATGACGTCATGTTTAACCTAGAAATCGTTGATATTAGTTTAAAACAACCTGCAAGTGTTTTTAAAGGTTTCATTTTATCTGTTCTCAGTTGTATGTCTCTTTGGCGTAGGGGTAACGTGTCATGCATTTTTTCCGCTTTAGCCTCGATGTTTCGGGTCCGAGCCTGTCTTTCTACCTAAACTTTTTTTCCTCTGTCACACCTTTTTCCCCCTTTTTTACGTTTGTTCGCTGTTCTTTTTTTTTTTTTTTTGGTTTTTCCAATTTTTTTATAACGTGTTTTTTTATAATATGAAAACAGGGTCACCCTCTCCTACATACACACCTCTAAGCACCTGGGCAACAACGAGTACCCCCGCTAGTTATTAATAAAATTCAAAACTTTTTGCAATCCAAATATATTGAAACAATCTTCTGTGTGTTAATCAAGTTTCATCTATGAATATCAATAACATGCGCGAGCATTTTGGTCATTATGTGGTAAATAAGACATGTTATCCTCACTTTATTTCACATCTACTGAACCTCGAACGCTCGGTAAATATATGAACGATAGCATTGGGGAAAATTTTGTACCCTTTTATACGAGCCAGACTGATATTCGTTGGATTATCCTGGGTACACCGTTCATTAGGTTATCTGTTTATTTGCAGTTACCAATTACGTAGGGAAAATACATATTTGACGTACATTTATTCACGATAGTTTATTGAGCATGTATTGGATTTGAAGAAATTGTATAAATATTTATGAAATATTGGGATTCACCATCACTTTTATGCCATACTAGAAGGGTACCTGGCATTGTCCGGTAGTAGAATACGCTTAAATATGATAATTGGATTAATGCAGATTTCGTATTTGTTATTGTATTATATTGGACCCAATATATAGTGATGATTTTAAAATTAAAATATGACTCGTGCGCCACCACCAAAAATTATTTTTGTCTTTGACGTTTATGTTGAACATATTTGCTGTAAGACTAAAAGTTAAAACATAGACCAATAGCTACTACGTTATGTATGCATATCCATAATGCCGGCGTTCGACCATCACCTAGCAAATTTCGTTTACGTTTTTTTTAATTTTCATATTTTTTTCACACATTTCCTGGGCTAAGCTCCAACTATAAAGTTTCGCATGAGTTCAACTACCTTGCGTATGAAGTTTCATGTATGTAGACCAGAAACTCAGGAAGGAGGTTGGTAGGTTATATTTTCTCTCTCTCTCTCTCTCTCTCTCTCTATATATATATATATATATGTATGTATATATATATATATATATATATATATATATATGCATACATAAGCATATATCTAGAGAGAGAGAGAGAGAGAGAGAGAGAGAGAGAGAGAGAGAGAGAGAGAGAGAGAGAGAAAGAGGTTTGTGATTATGAACATATTACGCAAGTATAAATTATGAACAATACATGCGTGAATATAATTACACGTAATAGTTACCTACAGATGATCATCTCATAAGAAAAGCGAAAAACTAATATTGAAGTGATTAACATTATTATTTCAAAGAATATGCAAATTAGCTAGATTATTTGCTTGTGAATGCAATTTCAGAACCCATATATTGTGAGGGACAAAAAGTTTGCGGACATATTTTTTTTCAATTTCATTATTAATTTTGCTTTATTTTTTAGTTTCACTTCTTTCATCATTTGCTATTTGCTATTCTGTTTATTTTCATTTCTACATTTTACGAAAAAAAAAATTTAACTTTTGTTAAACATTTTTCTCTTTTCAGGTGAACCATAAATTTATGACGGTAACCTAAATTTATTAATAATGCCTAACGGAAAGATGTTGACAGATAGTGAGAAAGGTGAAATTGTTAAATTACTTGCTGCAAAGAAGTCTACATTGGAAATCAAAAAAAGAAAATTGAAGCGAGATCATCGAACTGTGAAACATTTCGCCATTGACGACAAAGACGGAAGAAAAAAAAAGCACAAAAGGACATTTCAGAAAAATGACGAGGAGTGTGCTAGCAAACCTACACAGCACAAACAAAGCTTTTTTCGATCATGCAGAAGTGTCTGGCGTCTTGAAAAGGATCCGAAATTGGATTTCGAAACAAATAGCCGACCAGAGAACACCGAAAATGTCCTCCTTTGAGTTATATCAACTGTCATAAGCGACTAGGATGGGCCACTTAATATTTGGAAACCAATTTTCAAAATGTTCTCTGGACTGACTAGGCTACAGCAACCCTCAATGGCCCCGATGGTTGGAACAAGGAATGGCTTCTTTAAGGCAATAGCCACGCTTGCGATTCAGACGTCAACAGAGAAGAGGGGGAGTGATGATTTTGGCTGGAATTATTGATAGTGAGATTCTTGGCCCTTTTCTTGTCCCTGAAGGTGTCAGAAATGAATTCTGTAAACTACTGCAAGTTTTTAGAACAGAATGTGTTGCCCTGGTTGAAATCATAATATGATGCTGTCAACCAGAATCTAATTATCCAACAAGACATACTTCTCGGTTAACAAAAGCTTGAATTTCAGCCGAGAGAATCTCCAGTGAACGTCTGATGGACTGACCACCTCAGAGCCTGGATTTGAATCCGATAAAGAACCTCTGGTCGATTCTGAAGGGAAGGTTTACGAAAACGGGCACCAATTCAACAGTAAAAAAGACATTTGGGAGATGATTAAGGAAGTATCTTCTGAAATCACACCTCAACAAGTACATAAAGTAACACCCTCTGTTGATAGGAGGCTATTGGAGGAAAGCGCATAAAAAGTTTAATTGCTTTAAAAATTTAAATAGTTTTGTTAATTGTTATTTGAGCAATCTGGTTTTCTTGCAATATGTTATCAATATATTGTACTATTATCATAATGACACAATGTTTCACATTAAATTACGTTTAAAAAATGTTAATTATTTTGAAATAAACGAGTTTTGCAAACTCTAATGGCCCATATTTCTTCCTGAATTGTTTTTAATCCATATTCTCCCTGAATTAAAAAAAAATCCATATTTTCCCCAGAATATAATTATTTGGTTTCTGTTTTAAGAAATTTACTTTATATATTTGCATACTGAATAATGAGTAGGGTAACTATTATACTGGAAATTATTGAAGCATAGATATATCAGTGTATACGTTTTGCAAACACTTTTGACCTCCACAGTATAAGAAAGTCGTATTTTCTTTTTAAATAAAAAGAAAAAAAGGCTTGCTTTTTTCTTTTGTCCTTGGCCTTCGAGCCAAGATGAAAGTGTAGTATTGAACTATTATTGTTATCTTTTTTGTTCTTACATACTAATAAAAAGTGTTTTAAACAATTGAGCTCTTAGTGCGATGTCCCCAGTACGAAAGGGTGAATGCGGTATTATGGTGGAAGAAGATACTAACTCAGAGAAACTTTCGTTTTGTTAAGTTCTGGAGTGACAAGAATGACCAACACCCCCCATCCCCCCTTTTTGAGTGGGTTTTGTGCCTAAGTTTTTTGTTCTTGTTAATTTTTAACCTGAATAAAGGATTCAATATCTCAAAGTGTAGTATCTGTACTGGTTTTCTTCTGAAGTTAATTTTTTCTCAGTCAATGGAGGGGAAACCCTCTATACCGAGACAATTATTATTTTTGGCGAGCTGATTTTTCCCCACATTAAAAATGACCTTGTGTCACATTTTGCTTTCGTGGGGAAGCAAATAAATACTAATAAATATAAAAAAAGGGGTTATAATATGAATATCAATACACACGCAAAACCACAACGAAAACACATTTATAGAAGTAACGATTTTACGTTGTTAATGGAAACTTTAATTTATGTTGTCAAGGATCACAATTTCACAGATAACAAAATATACCATTTATTTTTATGTCCAGATCGAAAGGAATGATGAAAATACGTTGCTTTTATAAGTGGTTCACATTCTTCAGATCATGTTTTGTGTTTATTACAACCGCTGATCTTCTCCTGCGCTTCGTAGCAGTTCTTATCGCAATCACCCTGTGTAATCAAACAAGTAAACAGTCAACGTATCTAGATAAATGTTTTAGTGATATTGAGAAGTGAATCAAACGTTTCTAGTTACACCGGCTCCTAATTAGCAAATTTTATTGAACACTAGCCCGGACTAAAAATACTGGAAATTGCGTATTGTCACGCATTCTATTATTCATCATTTGCTTATTTTCGTGCAAAATTACTCTTTGTTTCTTCTTCTGCTATCTTGTAGATATCCTTATGTATTCTTTTTTGCACCTATTTGCGTCCCTTATTTTAATGTACATGTTATATTTTACGACTATGACCAATTTGTATTTGTAAGTGTTATTCTTGGTGGGCATTGTTCATACATTTCGTATGAAATTGATAATTAAAATTGGTATTCATTTCCCGTATATATTTTCAGGAAGACATCGGATATATACAGGAGGGGCCACATGAAAGTTTACATCATTTTTAAATGAAGCTGTTTCTATTGAACAAACTGGATTCAAACTTGATACTCCTAAGTTGTTAGTTCCTGTCGTCAACGACTTAGCCACTGTCACCTCTCTTTTACTACTGGTTTACTTTTGTTCGTGTTGAGAAAAGACTAATGAAGCACAGTAAATCATTTTTATATAAGGAGACTATGCAATCGTAATTTTCACAAAGAAATAACCGTAGAAACATCTTTAATAATAATAATAATAATAATAATGATAATAATAATAATAATAATGATAATAATAATAATAATGATAATAATAATGATAATAATAATAATTAATTTTCATGAATAAATTATTTTTAATATTAATAATAATTTATGAATAAAATTCGTATAAGATTTTTAATAATAATAATAATAATAATAATAATAATAATAATAATAATAATAATAATAATAATAATAATAATTTTTTAAATTAATAACTGTATAGGAATTTTTATTAATAATGATAATTAATTTTTATGAATAAATAGTCGTAAAATCTTTTCTTATATTAATAAGAATCTTTATAAATAGATAGTTTTAAAAACGTTTTAATACTGATAATATTATATTAATGATAATTATATTTATATTAATAATAATGATAATAATGATAATAATAATAATAATAATAATAATAATAATAATAATAATAATAATAATAATAATACATTTTTATAAATTAATAACTGCATAGGAATTTTTATTAATAATGATAATTAATTTTTATGAATAAATGGTCGTAAAATCTTTTCTTATATTAATAAGAATCTTTATAAATAGATAGTTTTAAAAAAGTTTTAATACTGATAATATTATATTAATGATAATTATATTTATAATAATAATAATAATAATAATAATAATAATAATAATAATAATAATAATAATAATATTTATATGAATTCATAATTATAATTCATTTTCTTAGATAAATAATTGTAAATATATTTTTAGTCTAACTACTTTTGCAAACACTTCGTAAACTTTTCTTTTCCTCGCGTGATACAGGATTGTGACCGCAGGCGAATAATCTACGAACACTCTAATAAATAAATAGACTAACCCAATTACGACCCTCGTCAAACAGCTGTTCAGTAATTGAGAAGCGGGCCCTTGGCATGGCTCCGTGGAAGCAGCCGCGTTTCCAATGTGGATACAGCAAAACAAACAAAGCAAAACAAAAACAAAATAATTACATAAAAAATGCAAAAAGAAAAAAAAAGTTAAGACATTTATCTGCTCACAACTTCAGAACCTGATTAAAGGACAAATACATGGAGAGAAAAAGAAGAAAAAAAACAAGATTTGCGGTAATCGAATTGCGAATACATACATCAGTCGCACAGTCGTTATGTCAATATTTGATAGATGAATTACGAGGTAAAAGACCGGGTTTAAATTGCCTTGAAAGGTAGAATCCTATTTGGTTCATGCAATTAGACACTTCTCTTCTTTAAGTCTCCAGGAAAGAAAGTAATTCCGAACAGCATTGTCACCCACGTCGACGCAGCGGCAATCGTTTCAGGCACCCAGCTTACAAAGTACGTGAATAAGGCAACAGATAAACAAGATCGGATATTTTGAACGTGTCCATGCAATATATACGGTTTGCGACGTGTTTGTTCGATCTTAAACATGACAAACTTTTCCGACGAACGGACGGAGCATCTTAAGCAAATGCCTTGACGCATTTCATATATCATTCAGGAACGTAGTTTAACAAGAAGTGAATATGCTATTTCTATATTAAGCGACACAAACAGACAAACCAAGCGATCGACGGTTTTAATTTGTGTTTAAAATATGTTCGTATTAGTTTGATTCTTCGGAATACTGTTCTACTCTTACGTGTTATTTTCACAACATCTCGGTGGATGTAACCTTCGACCTTCTTCAGGTTTATCTTGGCGACGTCTGCAATCTTTCGGGTAAACTTGGTTGGTTGGTTGTTTTTGTTTTACGGCATATCAACCCTTTTTAGGTCATTTAGTGCCGAATCCAGTGATTTTGAAGAAAAAGCTTTTAACAGAATATATTTGTGTTTTCTTTTCAAGTCAGTTTCTATTTATCCCATAGTTGAGAAACTAACAGGTACTACCACTCCGAGTTAGAGTGGACCTGGGAGCAATGCCAATTAAGGGGTGGCTCCACACTCCCCAAAGCCCGCAAGCTGGGGCCTCACCATCGGATATAGTTTAAGGTCATATCCAGGACCATGTTAAACTTGGGAATTTGCACAGAGTTTCAAACGGATATGTTAATTCACGATGTACTAAAATCTCCTTCCTGATTGGCTAAAAGTCAAATAATTCGCGATTGTATATTGATAATCGCCCGCACTAAAGACTCACCCTTAAGATTCCAGAAGTGTGTAACCACACAACTGAATTTTATCAAGTACGTTATACACAACGCTACTTTCTAAACTATGCTCGGTCTTTGGAGATTCGCGGGTTGGACAGAAAGATTCCCGAGTTCAACAAGATACCCCTGATAAGATCGGTAGTTACATCGGCCGAAATCTTGTGAAAATAATAATCAAAATGGAAACAGTAGTCCAAAGAATCCAAATAATACGAGTAATCAATCGTTATCTAAAAAAATAAAAACAAAATGAGTTTATTTCAATCATCACTAGGGTTAGGACAACAGCATATTCTTTTCATTGTTTTGACTCTCGAGTGTATATCCGTTGATATCTTATATGCTTTTATATAGTGTGATGTGGCTCTCGGTGGATTAATTGTGTCTAACTGTGCCGGATATATACTCGAGAGTCAAAACAACGAAAAGAATATCCGATTGTCACAGTCTTAATTATTACTCATCGTTTTTGTTGTGTTGCTTTTGCTGTCTTATTTGGGTTCTTGCAAGAAACATACATTTTTGACAGATGAGTGAATGAAAGATATATTTTTTTAAAAAGGAATCATATGTGCAAAAAATTTCAAAGAGTTTTCCAACTCGCATAACTTTCAACATTTTATCCGTGCCCTTATTCTTAAAACATTATTTTTATGAATTTTTTAAAAATATATTTTAATTATTACACTATTTTGAGTATTAAGTTATCAATTGAAGAAAAAACAACGTTATAAAACAAGGATTAAAATCGAAAAAAGATAGGTTTTCTTATCTAGATAATTTTACGAAACAAAGTGAAAACATTGCAAGGGAAATGATTGATTAGAACCAACTTAATACACGGGTTTATTTCTGTATTTCTTTTCCAATCTGTATTACAACAACCCGTTGAAAACGACTGTTTAGTTTAGAAATTGCAATCAGTTAAATATGCGGAATTAACGAACAATCCTAAAAGAAAACAAAAAATACTTTGTTTATGATATCAGAAGGTAGACTCGTAGAGAGAGAGAGAGAGAGAGAGATAGAGAGAGGGGGGGAGAGAGCTCAACCGAGAGTAAAGAGAGGAAAGAACCTCCCTATAGACTTATAAACGGTTCGGCCGATTGTTTGTGAATTTCATACGAAGACATTTGATATGTCTTTGAGTGTTCTTACCTTTGTTTTGTATCGGAATGCCTTCGATAAGTTTCGAAAATCGATAATCGAAAAATCCGATTAAAGAAAAAAGTCAAATTTTGACCAAAGTTAACACATTTATACAACTTAATATTACAAGTGCATTTGAGAAGTTTCATCACTAACAAAGCAGAGAGAGAGAGAGAGAGAGAGAGAGAGAGAGAGAGAGAGAGAGAGAGAGAGAGAGAGAGAGAGAACACTAACATTATGAATACAGAGAGGAAATAACTAATTACGTGATGTTGGGTTACCCTACAAGCGACGTGGTAGTGAGTATATATCTTTTAGAGATAGAAATTCATTCTAATGGTTTTTTCAAAATTTAGACATATAAGGTGTTTTAAGTTTCGTTTTATTTCATGTCATCGCATTTCTAATTAGAATAAATGTTCTAATAGTAATACGTAAAATAGCACACGGAAATCCTTTTTTAATTATATTTCACTTCAAACCACTTTCATGTATCAGTGAGAAACATTGCAGGGATACTATGAAGGGAGTTGAGCAGCTAGATATATGTTCACATTACATTTGAACTTCTGCATGTCAGGGAAGTAGGAACCCGGAAGGGAATTCTAATGTGTAGCAGTTTTAAGGAATAAAGTATTAAAGTAGAAGTATTTCTTACATCAAGGGATCTCAAATATGTAAGGGTTTACTAATATACATAATTGACACGAGATTCACAATAGATAACGTACATAAAAAACCAAAAAAATAAAATTTATTTCAACGCAATTCATTGAGCTTTCAATATCATACATGAAAATAACTTAAAACGTTTTAACTCGTCAACGGTTTTGAAAATTGCAAATTCTATTCGGTGTCATACTCCCAATATACATATTTCGGATGTAATTTTCTGTTGTAATTTATTTTTATTGACTCATTAAAACCTTTAAAATACTTCACATGGAAACGAAAACGCAAAAGATGCAATATCAGACGAGTTTCTAGTTGGGCAATGAAACGCATTGAAATGATAGGCCCTGTAAGTGGGTGATAACTTTCACAATTCCCAAAACACACACACACACACACACACACACACACACACACACACACACACATATATATATATATATATATATATATATATATATATATAGAGAGAGAGAGAGAGAGAGAGAGAGAGAGAGAGAGAAAATAAAAAAGGAACAAACTGTATTATGTGTTCATCAAAGTTTCGTCTTTATTTCGAGACTTCCTCTGGATGAAATAAAGACGAAACGTTGATGAACACATAATACGGTTTGTTCCTTTTTATTTTCTCTATTTTGTCGGAATAATATTTCCATTATTTTCATCATATATATATATATATATATATGTATATATATATATATATATATATATATATATATATATATATATATATATATATATATAGCTATGCCCTGAATTTGGTGCTTTCGAGTAAGATTAAAATAAAAATAGAAGAGAGATAAAGATACAAAAATCAATCAAATGAAAGCAAATCTTTTAATCAGAACACCTGCGGTTGGTCATAAATACTTATTATTTAGATGCATATGTATGAAATATGATTTTTATCGAAGAATACGAAAACTTTAAATAAAATTGAAAACAGACATGTTGAACACAATTAAGTTTAAATTTGAATTTCAATGAATGTCTGATACTTTTTTAATTTGTCATCTTACTTTGAGATAATAAACAATGATAAAGCCTCTTCGTGAATATTGGCGATATTATATACGAGCGGTTCAGCTTAGCTATACTCGGACCCTATGTATTGTTCATAACTTCATGTGCATATATATATATATATATATATATATATAAATATATATATATATATATATATATATATATATATATATAAATATATATATATATATATATTGCAGGGTACAAAATTTTATTATGTAAAGACTAAATTTAAATTTTATTATGTAAAGACTAAATTTAAACTTGGTCGAAGAAATAATGTTTTCGAACAAGTTTAAATTTGGTCTTTACATAGCCATAACATATATATATATATATACATATATATATATATATATATATATATATATATATATTTTGACGTATGTCCAGGTAATCTACAACTAATACTTCAAGTGTTTAGACGCAAAATTGGCGGAGAAGTTTAGTAGAGCCTGCAAAGGTCAACTCTTTAAATTTTCACTTGATAGCAACATTTTCGCCTCTAAAACTGATTAAAAAGCTTGCTGCATGTCTGAATAATCTTTATGTAAAATTTCAAATGTTTAGATCCGAAATTTGCTTAATAGTTTGCTAGAGACCGCAAAGGTAAAATATTTTGAACTTTGATCCCCTGAGACCAACAATTTTCGGCCCAAAACTGATTAAAAAGCTTGGCCTATATCTGAATGCATTTTATGCAAAATTTCAAATGTTTAGACCAAAAATTGGCTGAGAGGTCAAATTTTGTAAATTTTAATCCCCAATTATGACCTCTAACATTTATTATTTTGGTCCCAACTCAAGTGAAAAAATTTGATCTATGTCTAAGGAACCAACATATATAATTTTAAGTGTTTACATCCAAAATTGAAGAAGTTTTCAAAGGTCAAATTGTTGAACTTTTACACTTTGACAGCCAAATTTCTGACTGAAAAGCGATTGAAAAGATTTTTCCAAATCTCAATACCTCTTATGTCAAAGTTTGAGTCTGTAGACCGAAAATTGAAAGAGTTATTTGGTAGCGAACTGTACGATTCAAGAATCCCCAAAAGATTGAAGGATGTCAAATTGCAGCAGGGATATACTACTAAATATTAACTAGTTCATTGTGTTCCTGTTGCATTTGTGTTGCATTCATATCCTTAAGTTACATTTTAAAATAATAATTTTCCATTGTGCAGACTTTCTTTTTGCCTCCTGAATTTGAAGTTATTGTTTTAAATTGATGTAAACACTAGAATATTTTAATTGAAAGTCCAATATGAACAGGTAAAATTATAGAGGAATAAAAGGCGAATCAAATGAGGTATAGGTTGTTTAAACAGTTACATTAAATTTAGCTTAAATTTGCAGTTTTTGAAAAAATTACGAGTGCGTACTTTCTTTATGCTAGCACTGTAGATGATTAATTTAAAGCAAACAGAAAAAAAAACCCGATGAAAATAAAAAATCACATCAAATTTAAGGATTTACTTGTCAAATTCAATAATAATATTTAATTGAAATTTCTAAGGACATCTGTATCACAACCTATTTCTATTTATTCACCTTACGGATTGTAAGACTTCATTTTCAAGATTTTTCTTTTTTCATTTATCAGTATATATTAATTTTTTGAACATTGCAACTTTCAAACTTGTCAATGTTTTGAGTACTCGAAATGTTATAGCAATTCTATTTCTTTAGCTAGTTGTTTCGTTTGATTAGAAAAATGAATTAAAAAAGCATGATTCTTGAACCCCCATAGAATAAGCATGAAATTCTAATTTAAGTGTCAAAAGGTTGGCGAAGTTAATTAAAGAGAATTAATTAAATTATAATTAATTAAATAATGATAATAATTATTTTATAAAACATTATAAAAAATATATTTTTGGGTGTCCAACATTTTTTAACAACTGAGTGTAATAAACACAGTCATTGAGTATAAATAGGATTGACCTATAAAACTATTATTGGACCAAAACAATCTGCTGGTATACGGACCTGCTACAAATCATGTAATTTTCCAAATTATACACAATAGAATATATCTTAAGTTGACAAACTTGCCGGCGTAACCTGATTTTTTTTTTACATAGGTATCACTACTTATCAAGGCCAAGAGGCAACTCGAGGATAAGGGTTAAAGAGTGTACAGTAGAAACTGGACAATATAGTAACCGTTAGTAATAGAGATTCGGAAAATTTATTAACTAATATGGAACGGCTCATCAAAAACTTGTTTACGTTAGACTTGAAGACAACCATATTGTAGTAAGCTGGAAAGCATAAAAACGGAAGACAATTCCATAGGCGTACAGTTCTAAGACAGCTTTAGGCATAGATAACGAGTGGGGAAACTAGTGATATTTTTTTCTGCTAGATGGGTGTTTCTTGTGAAAGTTTGGCGAGGGGGGCATAGAATGGAGCTCAGCCGAGCACCTGCCATGAAAATAACGATATAGCAGAGACAAACTCGCAAAGTCTCTTCTGTGAGAAATAGGTTACAAGGCTACTAAGTCTATTTTGAACTCTATCAAGGCAGGATAAATCCTTTCTAGCAACTCCTGTCCATATGGGGCAACAGTACTCCATCCTTGGACGTACCTGGCCCATATAGAAAGAGAAGTGCATCAGTAGTGAGATATCTACTGGATCGATAGAAGGACCCCACCATTTTTCCAGCGGCCTTGGCAATGGATTTAATGTATGTATTCCATTTATGATCAGGAATAAAGGTAAAACCCATAAGCTTGTCAAAACATGAGGCCTCCCCAAGACGAGAGGCATTCATTTCAATTGATGTCAGATAGGGATCAGGGCGTTAATGATGTAAATATAAAAGCTTGGTTTTAGATGCATTAAAAGTAAGAATCCACCTCTTTCCCCATTGTACCACTTGCTCAAGATCAGAGGAAAGAGAATCAGAGAGAACTTGGTCATTTACGGTCTTATATGTGCGACGATAGATAGTAGTGTCATCAGCATAGATGTCTACGAACGATGTAAGGATGTGATTTGGAAGATCATTAATATAGATCAGGAAAAGAGTTGGGCCCAGGATGGACCCCTGAAAGATTCCATCATTAATACTAAGAGCTTCTGATTTCTGCCCATCAACCACTACTCTTATGAACCTATCAGAGAGAAATGATCTAATAATTGAGAAGACATTTCCAGCTATACCGTAGCTGGAGATCTTGTCAAGTAAACTTTTATGCCATACTCTATCAAAGGCTTTTGATATGTCAAGAGCAATTGCCCTAGAAAGGTTGCCTCCGTCAAGAGCTTCGATAATCCTATGAGATATAACTGTAAGTTCATCTGCTGTATATCTAGCAGAACGGAAACCATATTGCGTGTCACTAAGAAGGTTATTTTTGCTAAGATGGTTGATTACTTCTGTATTTAACACAGATTCCAGCAACTTACTTATGACGCACAGGAGACTTATTGGTCTGTACTGTGAGGGATCACCTGAATGCTTAAATACGGGGCATACTGATGAGATTTTCAAGGGTGACGGGAAGCAATTCTCTGTAAGACAACGTTTAAACAGTTTTGTAAGGATGGGCGCAAGTTCTGGTTGAAGTCTTTTGGGTACTATAATTGGAATACTGTCTGGGCCGGTTGCTTTACTGGAATCAAGGTTTTTGATTAGATTGACAACATCACGTACAGATATTTGTATATCACATAGAGTGTTTTCTGATACAGGAGGAAATATTGAGGCTTGTCAGCTTTAGTCGCAAAAGTTTGAATTAGCTGCAAAGTTCTTGGCAAAGAATTTGGCTTTGTCTTATGCTGACCAGATTAACTCAGCTCCATTTATGAGAGTTTGGATAGAGCACACGCTTCTGTTCAGGATTCTATTTGCTATTTGTCAAAACTGGTGGGAACCAAGCCGCTGCTCAGCTACTTTGAACTTGACGGACTAGGCATACTACTCTCTTGCGTTCTTTATTATTTTTTTTACAGTGGTTGATGGCAGTTCTTAAAGCGGCTTTAGTCTCAGTACATCTATTACATTGGAAGCAACAGAAAAAGTGATTTCTATACGCAATGGCAGCAGCACATTCCGGAGAAAACCACCGCTGGCTGTTAGGTTTTTGCTGGAATTTTTTCGAGGGTATGAAACGGTCTATACCTACAATTAACGATTCTGCTAGGTCTCATACTATACAGGACACATCTTTTTTAAACATAGAACGCAGAGGTAGATCTGATATAAATGTGCGGAAGCTATCCGAGTCGGCCGTAGAGTATCGATATACTGTACGATGGAGAGGTACATCTGGGGACTTATTACATTTCAGTTTTATCTTAATTGATCCAACTGAGTGGCCGGAAGATCGCTTAAAAAACCAAATCTGTTGCCACTGCATCTTCCATCATTGTCGCTGCCTGGTTGCAGCTAAGACTTCTTAAGAAAATTTTGTTCAACTAGTCAACAACTTCTACCTCTACTCCGCGGTGTTTGTTTAAATTCATCGATGAAAATTAGTTAAATAAACGTTTCTTACAGTTTTAGCAAGCACTGTCGTCATTTTTTTTTTTCTATTGCTTACCAACTTTTCGTCTCTCCAACATCAAATATTACCTCCATCGACTGGATCGCACCGAGCTCTTCTTTTCATTGATCTTCATACAACGACCAGTTGAAACATGTGGCAATCACGAGACCATTGCCCAAATTGGTGTTGTGAATTTATAGTACCACGCAAGGAAAATATTTCATTATAGATTTTGTAAATTTTACTTTAATATTAATTTAAATTAATAATGCATTTTTTTGTATTTTATCATATTTTCCCCTCAGATATTATAGCGTTATTAGTGGAATAGATGAAATGACCAGAGCGTTAAATTACTTTACAAATGCACAGATTTTTTAAAATTCTGCTGTACTATATGTTAGCATTATCTAATCTAAATAATGAATTTGATATATTTTATCTTGTATGTCTTCCTTTACATTTTACTATGCGAAAGGATACCCACACATCACACAAAACTGGCACGATTTTACAGTGGTTCCTCTGACACTGAATTGCTTTGCTACTTCAGTAAATTATTCTCTTCTGTTGTGGGTGGGATCTCGTATATAAACATATCTTGGAACCGTTGCGTATCTTACATCAGATGTTTCTTCGTCAAATGCAGCGCATATATCTATAATATAAATCTCACCTCTCTGTTTAAATGTATGTATGTATGTATGTATTAATGTCTGCCTAAAACTTTCGACAGAGGTGACGGATTTTCAGAAAATCGGTATCACTTTGAAGCTCGACATCTCCGACAACAAATAACTGGGCAAAAACATTAATTCCTTCACTCTCAATCGAGCAGATTTCTACAAGAAGAGATCCAATTTGTTGCGAGCCATTTTTGCAAATTCTCGTATCAGTTGGGTTGACTTTGCCTAATTTTAACATTCCGAACTTCCGGTCGCGTCATGGAGTAGCGGTAAGACGTCAGATTTTTTTTCACTTTCTTTTCCGCCTTCGCGTCACGGGTTCGAGCCTGCCTGCCTACTACCACTTTTATTTTTGCTTAACACACACCGCTAAGCACCCGGGCAATGCCGGGCACCCAGGCTAGTATTACATAAATATCACAATCTAAAGGGGCGTGTTTCGAATTCAGAAGACTAACCAATCTTACTTTTCATTCAGCTAACGCGCACACCATATATTTACGAAAATAATTGGGTTATACTTCATATTGATCCAATTACAAAAGATGAAAAAGTGTCGACATGTAACAGATATCTAAACACACAGATAAACGTGTATATGTACGTGTATGTGTTTACAATTGTATGTGTATATGTTTGCAATTGTATTTGTGTGTGTTTGCAATTGTATTTGTATGAGTTTGTGTTTGCATTTGTATGTGTGTTTGTGTTTGTATTTGTATGTGCTTGTATTTGTATGTGTTTGTATTTATATGTGTTATGTTTGTGTTTGTATTTGTATGTGTTTGTGTTTGTATGTGTTATGTTTATGTTTGTATTTGTATGTGTTTGTATTTGTATGTGCTATGTTTTTGTTTGTATTTGTGTGTGTTTGTGTTTGTATTTGTAAGTGTTTGTGTTTGTATTTGTATGTGTTTGCGTTTGTATTTGTATGTGTTTGCGTTTGTATTTGTATGTGTTTGTGTTTGTATTTGTATGTGTTTGTGCTTGTATTTGTATGTGTTTGTACTTGTATGTGTTTTTATTTGCATTTGCATGTGTTTATGTTTGTGTTTGTATTTTTATGTGTTTGTGTTTGTATTTGTGTGTGTTTTTACTTGTGCTTGTATTTGTATGTGTTTGTGTTTATATTCGTACGTTTGTGTTTGTATTTGTCGCCGTTAAATACTATATCTGCATTATTTGATCAATACTTTATATTCAAGCGAATCACATATTAATGGCAGACACTTAACAGGTATTTATAACTTTTCATTCTTTTTCTTTCATATGTAATCCGGCTAATCAAGAAATCATGTATTTTCGTATTTATTTATTCATGACGTCATATTATTCGAAGATTGTATTCATTATTTTCATCCTCATTTTAAATTTCCTTCTTGAAAAGTGCAATTTCAAAAAAGAAATAAAATTCTGGTTTGCATCTGCTCTCAATAAAAACTGGGGACAGAAAGCACATTTTACTTCAAGAGATAAATGAAAAAAAATAATGATTAAAAAAAATCAAATAGTTATTTACAAGATATTTTTATTTTTTTATTATATTTTTTTCTCGATCATTCATTTTCTTCGATTTGTTATCTTTGCTTTTCGAAACCCACAATCCCTCAGCGGTCCCTCTTCATACTTTCGTCTTCAGATTGAGACTTGTTGCTGAAACTTTCATTTTCTATTCGGCGCCATTTTGTATTCACCGCTATTTCACTTCCGCCGGACAGTTTTCCGTTTCCGGTCTGAAATCGTTATTACAAAAATAAAAAAAAAATCGATGAAAAGAAACACAATGAAAAGCAGTTTATCGATAGTGAATGCATCTCCTCTCGTTGGCATATTTTAATAGACACGTCTTAGAATTATCCTCGTTTTTATTTTCCCTTGCTAATACCCACCTCAAAAGATGTGTATCTATGCGTATATATGCATAAAGTATGAAACCCCGGAGTAGTCCGAGATTGAATGAAGAACAGATTTTTCTAAAGCAGGAAAACTCGGGATTGAATGAGAATATATTTTCTGTTCAATCCCTTTTCTCACAAAAGAGACGTTGCAAGTCTATCTCTGCTCAATCGTTAGTTTCAATACAGTGTGGCCTTAGTAAAACTTTCGTAACAAATACTCGTCTACCTAAAACAACTATCAACAATTTCTCTCACACCCTATCTGTGCCTAATCTAATCGAAAATGACATCACCAAAGGATCTTTCCTACAATTATCCGTTTATGGAACACAATACCGCGTGACTGCTTCCCAGCTGACTATAACATAATTGTTTTCAAGTCTAATGTCAGTAAGTCAATTGATCATCGTGGTTTTGTCTCATAATCTAACACTCATTAATCGTTATCCTAGAGTGGCTTTCGTGCCTTGATAAGCGGGGACTCTCAAGTAAAGAAGTCTATTCTATGAAATATTATCTATTTATTCTTAGATTTATATGTGACTTGGCCTGGAGACTTACTTGCTATTCACTGAGTGGGATGCGACCTAAGTAAAGTGACATCAGATATCTTTTGGAAATTTTATAGGCTTCAACCACCTAGAAAAAATGTAGATCTCCAGGCATTCAAGCTCCAAGCCGTTCAGCTCGGTTTTATTCATTTCTCTTGTAAATACCCCCTTAAAAAAAGAAAGAAAGAGAGGAAGAAAGAGAAAGAAGGAGAGAGAGAAAGCGATATATTTATATATAAATATAAAGAGAGGGTGACCAAAAAAAAACGGGCCCCAACTCTAATTAGGGCCCGTTTCTTAGTGTGTTGTCCGATTGAAATGAAACTTTGGCAATAACTAGTTTATTATATTCAAAACATCACATCAAAACACTAGGGTATTTGTCCTTTTTTCTCCGTTGACCGTAAAATGCTCAGAAAAACAATTGGATGTCCTCTGTTTTTTTTAGTCACCCTATATAAATATATATATATATATATATATATATATATGTGTGTGTGTGTGTGTGTGTGTGTGTGTGTGTCTGTGTGTTTGTGTGTGTGTGTGTATATATTAGATCTTATTCAAACACGTCTGATTAGACACGACAGAGTTATTCTTTGTTTCATATTTTTCGGGATATCTTTTCCATTCGCCCAGCGGTCTTTATGATTTAATCTGGCATGTTGTATAAAATGGCGTCCAAACGTTGTTGTCCGGCCATATTCTTTCCGAGCGCTTTCTATCAGTGCATCCGATTATCATCAGGAACGATTTTTGTTGTTATCGTTTTCATGTTCTTTTCCATTAAGGCTTAGTGTATTTATACTTTTTTCCAGAAAAATCATAAAAAAGATTACATCTGTCGTGTTCAATCAGGTGTGCTTGAATAATGACTTGCTGCCAAAATATACACACTTTAGATTTTGCATATATATGTAAAATTTAACATTACATTAAAAAAAAATTATTTGCATGTTATAAATAAAATAAAGTAAGATTCCATATAACAATAACAATAAAATTATAACGACATAAATCGATAAGCGATAATTAAATAATTCCAGACTAGACCAAATGATTCTTGCATCCGACTACAGGTAGTTGATTGTATGTTCCAATCCTTTCATAGTCATCCGCACAAAAAATTCGTGGTGACGGCAAAGAACGCGTTCATAAATAACTGTTTTCTTTCTCAAACACACACATTAAGCCACATTGATTAATATTAAAATCATGACAGTTTCACATATATTTTATAATCAACTTCATGTCATCCAAATGACAAATTAATCCAATGGAATATTGAAATTCAAATATCACAATTTAAGCGGTTAAAAGCCCAGAAAAGCCTAGATTTTTTCTTTCAAATAAATACATATAAATAAAAATTAAATTAAAGTTTTCGATCTATGAAAGAGAGAGTTCGTTTTTCTTTCTTTTAATTGTCCTGTTAGTGGCAATGCCTGGCATGTCCTTAGATACTGATGAAGGTCGAGGTATTAAATTATCGAAGCAGTGTGATTCAGTCTAAACAACCTTCACTTGTTTGATTTTTTAAACCGTTATGTTTTGAATTTTGAATTCCAATATTACAGTGCCTTTTTTAACAGTTGATTTTCTTTTATGTGACGCACATGCGCACGACCGACGCTTCACACTGAATCGGATATTTAAAACATAAACAATATTTACATGCACACATACACGTATACACTCCTATATGTTCGGATTTATTATATATACGGCATTCGCATATTAACGGAAATCGTAGCTAACGTATTATTAATATAACAAAAATAAAATAAATACGTATTAGATACGTTTGAAGTAAAGAAAACGCATTATTACAAAATAAACAGATATTTATTTTGTTTGAAATTTATATTGAAATTCATACATATATTTCGAAGATAAACTTCATAATAAGTATGTATTTCTTTTTTTTTTCCCAATGTCGAATTCCGCGCGACCAACGCACCATTCCGACATTTGAACAGATTACCGTAAAAACAACAAACGCGCTTTTACTGATTCTATTCTCCAACATGGCAAAAAAAAAGAAAAAACGAAGAAAAAAAACATACTGATGATGAAGTTTATCTTCGAAATATATTTATAAATTTCAATATGAATTTAAAAAGAAATAAATATCTCTTTATTTTGTAATAATGCGTTTTTTTTTTTGGCTTCAAACATATTTAATACGTATTTATTTTATTCAAACTCAACCAGCGCTTGTATCAAGGAACACAAACTCACACGTGAATGTTACAAAAACATTTAAAACTAAAACTAAGTAAGGTCGTGACGATAGCTGAGTGCTGAACGACACGGACTAAATACTTGGACATGGCAGGTTTGAACCACGTTCATTCCACACAAACAATTTCATCAAAGCCACAGCCGACCTTGTGTCAAACCTCTTGGAGGAAAAATAAATAAATACATTTAAAAGTAACTAAAATGAATACAAAAGAACATTAATAAAAAAATTCTATATTTGAAATAAAAGCCAATTCTGATCCGTTTACCCTACAGTAAAAAAAAATTCCACCCCACGTAAGTGAATGATTATATAGATATTTGTAAATAATAAAAATTACTGAAATATATAAAAACAAACAGCAATAGTCGCCATCTCAAATTGTAACCAGTACTTTCGCATCATTGAACTCTTGGTCATTCGAGCACGGACATCCACCATCAATCAAGCTTGATTCAAGGGGAAAAAGTATATATTGTTTTATAACGTTTTTACTCATTAATTTCGTAATAATTTAACCAGATTTAATTTTATAAACTCACCACCGACCTGATTACTCATGAAAGAAAGCACCTTTGCAAGCATGGCAATTTTTATTCACACTAAACCAAAACGATAAATTGTTGGCTTGCCAACACGAAAAAATAAATTTTAATATTTTGTTTCATTAAACAGCATCAAAAATATATATATCTTTGGTGATGTTTAATTAGTTTAAAATATAATTATTTACTGACACGTGTTTCGTCGTCTGCGACTAATCAGAGTGGCTGAATCTAGCGAGATTCGAAATCGGGACCCCATCGTTAGAAGCTTTCACCTCTATGCAGGGATGTATCGCGGGATGTATCGCGTTTACTGTAGATGTTATCTATTTGTCTTTGTTTGCGGTACTTTTGAATGAATTCAATTATTTATACGAACGTGAATTTTTACCTAAATGCGAGTTGAGAATAATTTTCCATTTTACCAATTCGCTACCCCAAATGGAGAGCGGTATATATACATTATTTAAAAAATATAATTATCCACTGACAAGCCATCACAAGCCTAAACCTTTACCCCTGGGCTATTTCGTGTGGTTGCTGGATGAATCGCGTTTTATGTAGATGTTAATCACAGCAATATTTTTATGCTGTACCATGAATCGAACATACAACCGTCTAATTCTAATCAGTTTTATTATTACCGTCGCTTTTATAGTACTCGAATTATTTGTTTATTTACAAACAAATAGCTTCGCGTTACAATAAGCCGTGGGTAAAACCATTTATAGTAAGTAGTGGGTAAAACCATTTACTCAAGCAAGAGAGCATAAAATGTCATTCACAGATAAACTGGTTTGCTGTATCACAGCTCTTCAGTGCGGCTACACTATCATCTATCTCGAACAGGGAACCTACAACTCTCTACCTGAGAGGATATGGGATATGTGCCCGCAAACGCTATCATCAAATTCTTTTTATATGGACATCATTTGACCGCTGCTTTTACAGTGCCCATTTTTTTTTTGTTTATTTACAAGCAAAGAGCTTCCTGTATTAATATATATATATATATATATATATATATATATATATATATATATATATATATATATACATGTTGTGGTTGCAAGGTTGAACAATAATTAGTAAGGAAATACAATGAAGACGCAAACAACAAGATAACGCAATAATAAGTGTATTAAAGAAAAGGTATATTTACAATATGTATAAATGACGGTGTTCTGTCAGAGAGTCTTGGTGGAAGGACATGTACGCTCTTCGGCGTCACTTCTGGTGGCATTTGAGTAAGACACCCCAAGGCCAACCTAGGCTTGCCATTTATAGTGTTATGTTATTCGCATATGCAAATAAGTGGTTGCCACCACAACACCCCCCTCCCAAGATTTGAAGTCACACATATTTCAATATATTTTTCTTTTTGGGTTTACCATTAATGGTTCATTCACTTTTCTTTTCCTACCTGATCTTCGGGGCTCAGGTGCATTTTGAGGCGGTTCCAAATTAAAAGATTCGTAAAATATCTATGGTGTCCTCCTCTTCGACTGTTGTCGTATCATCATCATCTTGGATATGACGTTTTTTTATCTGATTTAGGTGCCTTTTATGTATATTCTGTGGACCTTTAATCATGTATGTACAATCACCAATGCGTTTATCCACTACTCCACATTCCCAGTAAGATGTGTTATTTCTGTAGCACTTAAAATATACTCGATCTCCCGAGTTATATTTCTTTCTTCTCGTGTGTGTAGTGTTTCGGATAATTGCCTGCCTTGGCAATAGTTTGTCAAACGCTGATTTTACCTTTCTGGCAAACATTAGATCAGCTGGTGATATGTTTGATGATGTACTAGGATGTGGTGTAATCCTATATACTTGCAAGAATTGTTGCAAAGCTTTTTCTGTTGGTGTTCCAATGGATTTCTTTAACGCTCGTTTTAGCGTGTCCACGAACCTTTCCGCGAGGCCGTTCGACTTTGGATGATACGGCAGAGTCGTGATGTGCTTCACTCGGAACGTGTCGCAAAATTCCTTAAACTCTGCGGATGTGAACTGCGTTCCGTTGTCAGTGACCAGTGTGTCTGGTACATCGAATCTTGCAAACAACTCGTGTAGGAACCCTATTGAGTTGTTCGTTGTTGGATTCCTGCAACGCATTACCTCCGGCCATTTTGTGAAACTATCCACTACAATTAAATAATAGTTTTCACCTACTGGACCAGCGAAGTCCATGTGGATTCTCGACCATGGTTGGTCGGTTTTCGGCCAAGGTTTGTGTACTATAGGTGGAGATTTTGCCGCTAACTGGCATCCTTTACATTTATCAATTGTTGTCGCTATGTCAGTGTCCATGTTACGCCAGTACACGTAGCTTCTCATTAACGACTTCATTCGATTTATCCCCGGATGTCCTGTGTGGAAATCTCTTAATATCCTATTCTGCAATGTTTTGGGTATTACCACTCTCTCTCTGTACAGTAACACATCGTCACATATGGAGAAAACTTCCTGCACCTTTGTGTCCGTTATAATTTTCTCTTTTATGTCCTTTATATATTCGTCTTTTTCGGCTTCCCTTTTAATGTCCGACAAAGTTACGGGTAGTTCCTTAATGATGTTTCCTACCATATTTTTTACTTCAACATTTGTCCGAATTGCTGCAATGACTGATTCTTCCAGATTGTGTTTCTGTGGTATCAGTCTTGACAGTCCATCCGCATGGCAAATCTTTTTTGATGCTAGATGTTGTAGCTGGAAATCGTAATTAAGTAGTATTGTACCCCAGCGCAGCAATCTATTTGCGGTGTATACCGGCAATCCTTTTTTTGATCCATAGATCGTGACTAACGGTTTATGGTCGGTTTCAAGTATGAATTGTCTACCATATAAATATCGGTGAAATTTAGTCACGGCAAAGATTATGCTCAACGCTTCTTTTCGATTTGTGAATATGCCCTTTCGGCTGGTATCAGCGTTCTCGAAGCGTGAGCTATTGGTTTTCTAGACCCATCCGGCATAATATGTTGAATGCATGCTCCTAAGCCGTAGGAGCTAGCGTCACTAGTGACGACTATTTTTAAGTTTGTGTCAAAGTGCGTTAAGAATAATTCGGATGTTAGTGCGCTCTTTATTTTGTCAAAAGCGGTTTGACATTCTTGCGTCCAGTTCCACGGTGTATCCTTTTTAAGCAGATTATTTAAGGGGGCTCGCAAGTTATGCATTCCTTCAATAAAAGATTGGTAATAATTTGCGAGTCCTAAGAAACTCTGCAAGGTTGTTACATTATCGGGTGCTGGCATATTTTTTATTGCCGCAGATCTGTCTGGGTCTGGACGTCGTCCATGTTTGTTTATTATGTGTCCAAGATACTTAATCTCGCTCATACAAAAGTCACATTTACTTTCTTTTACTTTAAAGCCGAATTCTTGTATTCGAGTAAATGCTTGTTTCAAATGTTCCTTATGTTCTCCTAGGGATTTGCTCCTGACAACAATGTCGTCTAGGTATGCACATGCGCACTCAATACCACTTAGCATGGTGTCCATCGCTTGCTGAAAGATGGCAGGCGCTACTTTGATGCCAAGAGGCAATCGGTTGTATTTGTATAATCCCTTATGCGTATTGATGCATAGTATTTTTGAGCAATTCTCCTCGACCGGTATTTGCAAATACGCGTCGCTCAAGTCTATCTTGGAGAAGATATTACTCCCATTCAACTTCGTGAATATTTCCTCTGGGCTTGGTAGGGGGTAATGGTGATCTTTTAATAGGGAGTTGACCCCGGTCGAAAATCTGCGCACACTCTAACTTCGTCATTCTTTTTCTTTACGTATACGGTGGGGGCTGCCCACTCGCTGTGTTCTATTTTTGATAGAATTCCCGTCTGTTCCAATCTATTTAATTCTTTATCAATCTTTTCCAACCCAGCGAACGGAACATTTCGCTTTTTTCTAAAAATCGGGCTGGCGTTTTCTTTAAGTTCAAACGAGGCCTTGAATTTATTGCAGCGACCTAAGTTAGTCGTGAATGCCTCAGGAAATAATTCTTTTAAATCGTCTTTTATATTTACTGTTGTTGGAGAAGAACATTCTAATTTTTTACAGAATGTATTGATTGGCTTATCCCATAGTCCGAATTTCTCAATTAAATCTATTCCAAACAGATTTTCACTATTTTTAGTACGAATATTTTTAATTTCTTCGAAATCCCTTTCAATTTTATCGGGAGGACAACTTCTCCTTCAAATTTTATACCACACCCAGTTACCGTCCGGGCTGCTTTACTAGTTTTTATCATGCCCGGTTTTCCCAACTTTTTCCACGTATTCAGGTTTATTATAGAAACATCGGAGCCGGAGTCGAGTTGTAACTTTATTGATGTTTTAAATATTTCCACTTTTACGTATTTTCGCCGATCTTTGTCTAATTTTGTATTTGATTTTGTTTGCTGTACTCTCTTTCTGGTGTAATCTTTATATCTGCAGCAATCGCTTTTGTGTCCCACCTTCTTACAAATGTAGCATTTTTTCTTCTTATGAGGACAATCTGATTCCCAATGCTTTTCTGCACATCTCTTACAGTTATATCTAGGAAGAGGCTTGTTATATTCTGTACTATATTTATAGTTATTATCTTTGGAATATCCCGTTCCATTGCTTTTCTTTGTAAAGTTCTTGGTTGGTGCGTATGGTTTTCTAACTTTTCTTACATATGCCACTCCGGATTCTTCTATATTTTTTAAATCCTTTTTTAGTGTAATGGCCCTTTCACAGTCCTCTGCTAGTTTCTGGAGGGTTAAATCTTGCTCAGATTCCAGCTTAGACAACACTCGTCTGCGTATTTTTGCATTTTTCGTGGAAACTAACCCTTGAGCGAAGATTACACATTAAAAATCTTGTACCGTTAGTTCTACAAGCTTAAAATTATCGCAGTTTTTATTGACAACTGATGCGTATGTCAAATAATCTTGGTTGCCCATCTTTCTTAGATTCATGCACAGCCATCTTTTATGAAAAAGAGATATATTTGGATTAAATAATTCTTTTAGTAATTTTACAGCTTCCATGAACTCTAATTCCGCAGTTTTTTTAGGTAATATGTAATCTACGAATTTGCTGTGTTCTGATGTACCCAATTTTCTGAGTAAGAGGCTCACTTTCTGACTATTTGGCCAATTTTTACAGTCCAGTTGAAAAACATCCTCGTTTCTTGTGTAGTATGCTTCAAAATTCTTCTCTTCCTCAGGCACATAATGAAATGTGTCCATGCTATTAAAAATAGTTGTATGGCAGAAATTAACACTATTGACATTTTCTCGATTACTCTTTAGTAGTTCCAGTGTTTTAGCAAAACGTTCCTCTTGTCTTTCTTCATATTCCAATTGTAGTTTCTTATGCCTTTCTTCCTGTTCCAATTGCTTTAATTGCGCCATTTTCTGCTTTTCTTCTTGTTCCTGCTGCCATTTCAATAATCTGTCCTCTCTCTTTTCCTCGCGGTCAGCCTGTGCCTGTAAAAATTGCATGAACATTTTTGATAAGTCTTCCATGTTTTTTTTTTTTTTTTTTTTTTTTAGTGTGTAGTTAAAAAAAAATATTGTACCATGTACACTATACGCCGGTTTGGATTACAACAAAAAAGCAAATTGCTGTAAGCTCCTGTTTTCAATAATAATATCGCTACTTGCAATAATATATTCTTTTTGCGAGTCACGCTGCAAAAAAAAAACAAAAAAAAAACAGGTTTATCTGGAATCACGAAATGGAATTGACTTTCCGTTTTTAGGCACTCACTAATAAGTAACTCTTTCCACAAAATAAAATTTGGGTTTTTTTTTAATCGAGTCACAATTGAATAAATGTATGCAGTACATTTAGTTCTTTGAGTTTTTTTTTTCTCTAGTATTTTAGTAATTAAAATACCTCTTAAATTGAGATTAACTTTTTTTTCCGTGACGTTTTACTGTATTATCCGTTATTCGGTGACAACTTCAAGAAAAAAAATCCTTTCCTTGAATTTTAGTTTTAGCTGTGGTATTTTCTTTTTAGTACCGACGTCAACCAAAACATTAATTAAAAAGTCCTTTAGTTGTTGTTTTGTTTATGGAGAACAGTAATTAGAATCCACTGGTGAACTTTTTTCGTAGGTTACTTTCTTGCTTTTCGTAATACGGTCTGACCTGTCGTTTTTGCGACAGAACAAAGTTCGCTTTTCGTTTGCAAGTTGGTCCTTTAGTAAGATTTGTCGTATAGCGACAAACAAAAATTCACTTTTACATTCGTTTGCAAGTCGGATTCCCAGAAAACGGCGTAAATTGTCGCTTTTGCCACGTTAGAGTTTTTTTTTCATTTGAGTTGAAACTTCTCTTTAGCGTAAAATCCGTTTGCTCGTCAACACTTTGCATTCCTTAAAAAAATGGTCAACCTTTGCGTTGTACTTTTTTTTTTCTTAAATAGTTCTTCGTCAAACTGTTATATTTGACGCTTCATATCTCGTCGCCAACTGTTGTGGTTGCAAGGTTGAACAATAATTAGTAAGGAAATACAATGAAGACGCAAACAACAAGATAACGCAATAATAGGTGTATTAAAGAAAAGGTATATTTACAATATGTACAAATGACGGTGTCGAGTCAGAGAGTCTTGGTGGGAGGACATGTACGCTCTTCGGCGTCACTTCTGGTGGCATTTGAGTAAGACACCCCAAGGCCAACCTAGGCTTGCCATTTATAGTGTTATGTTATTCGCATATGCAAATAAGTGGTTGCCACCACAACAATACATAATTTGAAAATCAATCTTCCTATTTTTAACGTACAGACATATGTGTTTTGAACTTCCATTCTAGTCGGTGTAAGAACATAATTACTGCTGGCCGTGGATTCGAACTCAGTTTCAAAACATCATTGACTATTAATTCATCCATTACTTGCATGCGATCCTTTAGATAATCAGGAGTTATGTGTATATCTACGGCCAACATTTAATTGATTTCATTCGTACAATTAAAATAAAATAATGTTTATAGGTTTCCGGCGCCAACGTACACGCAATGATATCTTTGGAAAATCCCTAATACGAAATTAATATCACCAATGGATTGCTCGTAAAATTTTATTCCTGAAACATTGTTTGATCTTATTCTATGGCTATGTTTTTCAATTATATTTTCGGATACATAGAGATGCAGATAGATAGATGTAGAGAGAAAAGGAAGAGAGAGATCACAGATAGAGTACATATAGAGACATTAGATCTGCCATATATGTATATAAAATTTTACGATGAAGATGCAGATAAAATCGATAATGATAGAAACAAAGTTGACTATTACTGTGATGCGTGCGTCTAACTCGCCGGTTCAACGATGAGAACTACATTAACTTTAGCATGATCAATAGACAGATTCTATACAGCCTCTCTGTATCTAAACCTTCTATTTTAGATCTAAACCTGACTCAAAGTAAACTATTCTTTATTAAAATTAAACTCTAGAGGCTAGAAAAAATACTAGTGTATATTTAACGTGAGAGACAGACCGAGGGACAGAGTCGCTTAGAAACACAGTACAGCACTTCTAGAAAGCGTTACTTACAAAGTCAATTTTAAAAATAAAAAAGACCCTTAAAAACGACCTCGTGTCACATTTTGTTTCGTGGGGAAGCAAATAAATACTAATAAAAAGGTCTGATTGCAATTTGATGCGAATAATGAAATCTTTTACACACACATACGCATATAGTAAAAGAAATAAATGTTTTTATGATCATATGAAATCGTGTTAAGATCAGAAAATAATATATATTAAGGTGGAGCAAAATTAATGTCGTTTTTATATGTATAGGTTAGCATCCAAAAAACGACATTATTCTTGCACCACACACACACACACACACACACACACACACACACACACACACACACACACATATATATATATATATATAATATGTATATATATATATTAAGGTGGAGCAAAATTAATGTTGTTTTATATGTATAGGTTAGCATCCAAAAAATGACATTATTCTGGCACCAACCATATATATAATGTCGTTTTATTATGCTAACCTATACATATAAAAACGGCATTATTTTTGCTCCACCTTAATAGATATTATTTTCTTAATATATATATAAATAAGAAAATGATATTAGTATTGATGATGAAATATTAAGTTATGATAAATGTAGCAGTAATGAAAAATACAATGGTATAATAGTAAAAACCATAATATTCCATTAATTAAACCTTAAAAAAAATAAGAAACAACAAAAATATGGGAGAATAAAATAATAAAATACAATATATTATGATTCATTCGTTCTTTTATTTATTTGACAAACAATAAACTCACAAACGATTGACATTTATAAGGGGAGAAAGTCAGTGAGAATTTAGGGAGAAATGTACAAAGAGAAAGTATACAGGCAGAAAACCGCGATTGTCCGATCGGCGTCCGTCCAAGGCCAACTTGAAGCCCTGTAGTGTGGGCTGATTTATGACCTCATTAGGTAGCTGGTTGTATGGAAGATTCCACTCGAACCGAAAACGCTGCTTGACGTCGAAGTTGATTAAATAAAGTATGTATAAGTTCAAAATTGAAATACTAAAATAATAAGTAACCACAATACGTGACACGAGAATATGAAAAAAGGGGGGGGAGAAGAAGAAGAATTTGATGAAAATATCTTTATGTTTAAAAAGGATGTGTCCTCTATAGTATCAGACCCGACGGAATGGTTAATTGTAAGTTATTTTTCTAAGTTATCACTACGACTATATATTAATTTCATGGTGCATCATATCTATAATATACGTTTAGTGGAGTTTAGTTAAGTTGTTTTGGAATCACTATCTTTTGCACTTCTGCAATATTATATACAACTATATATAAAACTAATGGTCCAAGTTTAAATTAAAAAAAAATATAATCAAAAACTCTGCTTTGTTTCTTACCATGGTACACACACACGCACACACACACACACACACACACACACACAAATATATATGTATATATAAAGGGTGGCTCAAAAGTAGGTTTATATTTATTAAACTACCTTTTATATGGTTGAAGGTACTTGCTAATTAAAATGTACAAGCAATATAAAATACTCCACAGAGTATCGATCTAATTTACATAAACAGCTTGGGCCGGTTTTTTTAATTGATCTGTAAATGGGGAGAACTAACTGGACATGCTTCGTGAAGTAGTAGTACCACAACTCAGAAAGCTGCCTTCAGGACTGCCAGCAACCACTGTAAAAGAGTAATAAAAAACTGCAAGAGAGCTATATGCTCAGTCCGTCAAATCCAAAGTAGCTGAGTAGCGGCTTGGTTCCACAAGTTTTGGCAAATAGCAAATAGGATCCTGAACAGAAGTGTGCGTTCCATCCCAACCATCATCAAAGAACCTGAGGTCATCTCATCAGCATAAAGACAAGTCCAAACTATTCGCCAAGAACTTTGCAGCTAATTCTACCCTCTGCGACGAAGGGTATCAACTCCCCGTATTTCCTCCTACAACAGACAACACCCTACCCAACATACAAATATCCGTGCACGAGGTCGCCAAACTAATCAAGAACCTTGATTCCAGTATATCAACTGGCCCAGACGGCATTCCAATTATAGTGTTGAAAAAGCTTCGACCATAACTTGCCCCCATACTTACAAACTTGTTTAAGCGTTGCCTTAAGGAGAAGTGCTTTCCAACACCCTGGTAAACCTCGTCAGTATGCCCTGTATTTAAGAACTCAGGTGATAAATCATCCCCCTCTCAGTACAGACCAATAAGTCTCTTGTGTGTCATGAATAAGTTACTGGAATTCATATTAAATAAAGAAGTAGTCAAGCACCTCAGCAGAAATAACCTCCGTGGTGACATGCAATATGGTTTCCGTTCTGCTAGATCTACAGCTGATGTGCTAACAATTATATCCCATTAGTGAATCTCTCAACAAAGGCTTCCTTTCTAGGGCAATTTCTCTTGACATATCAAAGGCCTTCGATAACGTATAGCATAAGGTATGGCATACTTCACAAGATTTCCAGCTACGGTATAACTGGAAATGTTTTCTCAATAATTAAATCATTTCTCTCTGATAGGTTTATAAGAGTAGTGGTTGATGGGCAGAAATCTGAGGCCCACACTATTAATGCTGGAGTCCCCCAGGGGTCACTCCTGGACCCAACTCTCTTCCTGATCTACATCAATGATCTCCCAAAACACATACTTAAATCATTCCTTGACATCTATGCTGATGACACGACCATCTACGGCAACACATCAAAGGCCGTAAATGACAAAGCTCTCTTTGATTCCCTCTCCTCTGATCTTGAGCGCGTCGTTCAGTGGGGGAAGAGATGGCTGGTTACTTTTAATGCATCTAAAACCAAGCTCCTAACTTTACATCATCAGCGCTCTGTTCCTCATCTAGCATCAATTGAAATGGATGGTTCTCGTCTTTGGGAGGCTTCATGTTTTGACAAGTTCCTGGGTTTGACCTTTACTCCTTATCTGAAATGGAACACGTATATAAAGTATGTTACCCGGGCCGCTGGGAAAATGGTGGGATCCTTCTACCGCTCCAGAAGATATCTCACTACTGATGCAATTTTCTATTTCTATAAAAGCCAAGTATGTCCAAAGATAGAATACTGCTGCCACATCTAGGTTGGAGCTTAAAAAAAACAGCCTATCCTGTCTTGAAAAAGTACAAAATAGACTTGGTGGCTTAGTGGGGATGCTCTCTTCTCTTCCCTGCAACCTCTCTCTCACAGAAGAGACGTTGCGAGCCTGTCTTTGTTTTATCGTTATTTCCATGGCAAGTGCTTGTCCGAGCTTCAATCTCTGGTCCCCCCTCGCCAATCCTTCATGATAAACACCCGTCTAGCTAAAACCACTGTCAGTAATTTCCCCCACTCTTTATCTGTGCCCAAATCAAAACGTAGATTCCATGAACGTAGCTTTTTTCTGAGAAGTGCATGCCTGTGGAATTCTCTTCCGTTTGCCTATTTCCCACCTGACTAACACTTGGACGTCGTCAAGTCCAACATAAACAAATTCCTGATTAATCGGCTCCTTAAGTAAGACGCTTTATCAAATCTCTAATACCAACTATTACTACGATATTATCCCATCGATTATTGTAAACAAAATAACTCTTATCCCCGAGTGGCTTACGGGCCTTGATAAGTGGTGATCCCCATGTAAAAAAAAAACAAAAAAAAAAACAAACTAAACCTGACTTTGATGAACATTTCTTTCAGCAGGATGGACCACCAGCACCATCACATTATGCGTCTAGAGTAAGAGACTACCTTAACCAAGTTTTTCCCCAGCGTTGGTTTGGAAAAAGGGGCAACATGGAATGGCCACCACGTTCACCTGACCGAACCTCAATGGATTTCTTTTCTGGGGGTGTTGTTAAGAACAAGGTTTATGAGAAGAAACCAAAAACAATAAATGATTTAAAAGATTACATTCCTGTCGCATTCACAGAAATTGATGAAGATCGGAATTTGTGTCGCACCGTGTGTCAGAGTGTCCTGGAGAGATTTGAAAAATGTTGCAATGTTGAAGGACATTTTGATCATCTGAGAAATTAAATTGTTTGTATGTTAACAGGTATAATGCATTTCCCGCTGTTCTGGTGTCGAATTTCAAATAAATATTTAAACTATTTGAAGTTAAAAATTAAATTTAAAATTAAAAAAAAAGAAAATCTTGTATTATTTTCAATTAATTACAATGGAAAAAAACAGAAAAGCTTTAAAAATCTACTGATGCATCTGAAATATATTGTTCTGTTTTGCAAAATATATGCGGTCCTTTCACGAAGTGAGGTTGTAGCCATTTGAAGATTGAATATCGTATCTTTAATTAATCAATAAATTTTAAAAGAATCTTACTCGGAATCGGCACTTGTATTGGAATCGGAATTTTAGAACATAATCCGTAATTGTATCGAAATCCGGAACAAATTTGAAATTGTCCCATCACTAAAAGTATGTGTTTGAAGCACAAATGGCAAAAAATAACCCATCTAATGGAGAAAAAGGGAACATTTTATAAGGACAATCTTCAAGTCTTTTTTTTTTTTTTCAAAAATGTGTCAAACTACTTGAATTGCAACTGTG
>NC_136491.1:51072990-51155490 GCF_053919585.1 Euprymna scolopes
TAATAAGAAAATTTAAACAGCCCAGTAAATTCCATTCCCTTTAGCCCCGGAAATAATTGTAACCTATGTAACCTTTAAAAACTTTAATTTTTCTGAGTTTATTGCTTTTAGCAAATCAGGTGCAAACCAATAAAAACATTTGCTAATATTTTTCCTCTGGGGAGATGAATAAGCATTGAAAAATCATTAATCAAAATTAAATTGTATTCTTTGTTTCAAACAATAAAACACTCTGTATTTGAAGATTAATATTTTCAAATCTTAAAATTTAAATACCTAAAATTAAGTATATATATATATATATATATATATATATATATATATATATGCGCACGCGTGTGCGTGTATGTGTGTGCGTGTGTATGTGTGTGTGTGTGTCTGACGTGGAAACCATTGAAAAATCAATAAATCGCTCAATTTCGGATGTGAGAGATAAAATACCAATTAATTAAAACTATATGTTACATATTTAACAGACGTACCATAGTGTGTTTGTAGGGGATCAACCTTTTTAAATCGTTCAATATCACTATCCACACAAATATCACTAACGTGTATTCATGGACGCAAATCCTAGAACTCTCCAGCAACTTCATTAGAACAAGCTTAGTGAACAGCTTAGCTATTATTTCATATAGCTTTATTTCCACGGGTGCGTTGGTTTTAGATGCATTAAAAGTAATCAGCCACCTCTTTCTCCATCGTGCCGGATGCTCAAGATCAGAGGGGGGGGGAGAATGAGAGAGAAGTGTGTCGTTTACGGTCTTAGATATGCTACCATAGATTGTAGTGTAGTCAGCATAAATGTCTACGAATCATGTAAGGATGTGGTTTAGCTGTTCCATTTTTTTTCCTGCTCGGTGTTTTTAGGTAGCAATAAAATTCTCTTTATTTATATGACGCTATTATATTTGGTAAGTGAGTTAAGGTAATCAAATTTTTTCTTTAACTGTGCTTTGGTCCCTAATCAATAAATGGGCTCTTTGGACTATGCATTTCTCTTCATACTATAATGAAAGCAAATTAAGAGAAGAGAATTACTAATAATCAGGAATGTACATTGCTCAGTTCAATAGTTTTTGCCCAGAAACAATAAATATGAGAATATAGTATAACATTAGTAATGTATAGCTCCTGTATCTGAATTAGATTTGTTAGAACAGTAATAAAAGAGAGAAGAATAAATCTGGCGAAAGATAAAACATGTTTACAGAGAAGGACGGTAAAAAAGAGGGAAAGAGAGGAAGAAAAAGAGATGGCTGAAAAGAAGGGGAGAGATAAAATCTTTAATATAAATTCACTTCAATTTAATTTTAAAACAAGCAATACTTTATTTGCTTTATCAGGTTTCCAGTTTTTTGTACTCGACGAATGTCCCAGAGTGGGGTTCAGAATATATCTCTAGTTCTTGAAGTTGCATATAAATGTATCAACCAAATTATTGTAACATTACGTTGGAGTCACTAATTTATGAAATAAGTGGACGCAGCAGTAATATGTGATCATGGCTGTCCGTTTTCTGATCAATCCTAATTTGAAGATAAATAAATATTGCAATTTCCCTTCTACTGTTGTGTTACAAGTCATGTCTCTTCATCAATAAACCGCTATTACAATTTTGAAGATATGCTCAATTACTATATACGACAAATGAATGAGATATATTACAATAACAAAACGAATAAAAAATAATAAATTACATGTTAAGATAATATGAAGATAAAATAAAAATTACAAATTAGATATATTAGAATAACAAAACGTATAAAAATAAAAGAATTACATGTTAAGATAATATTAACATAACATAAATATTACGATTGAGATATATTACAATAACAAAACGAATAAAAAAGATAATAAATTACATGTTAAGATAACTATTATTTGGTTTATTGAATAAAAAGATAATAATGTTCCCGAACCTTCCTACTTAATATATTTCTTTATATACTCTATAACAACCTTCCTGATATATATATTATTTAATTCGAATTCATTATTGAAATGAGTATTATTTATTTATACATTTATTGCGGAATATTATCCTTATCTTTTTTAGAGGTTGTTTCCCCACAACATCCAAGAAAGATGAGGATAAATAATAAATAAATTAATAAACCTTCATGAGATATCACACATGCTACACCAAGCCTCCATTACATTTGAAAATTTAATTGATACGTACCCCCTCCCCTAATACTTAACTATCATAGATAACATTTATTAATGACTATCCTTTTAAAACCTTTATATTCATATATTAAACATACTAGTAAAATACGTAAAATGAAAATATATACAGTGCACCGTTGAATAGTTATATATATATATATATATATATATATATATATATATATATATATATATATATATATACACTTTGTAGACGCCCAAGCATGATTGATTAAAGACTAAGTGAATTAATACAAATAATTTCATACTACTTGTTAGTCTTCTCCTAGGATTATGAACATTTCCAGAAATAATCAGCTTAGGTAATAATTTAAAATTATGACAAAATAATTTACACTTTAATACAAGCCCCCTCTCAGATTCCATGAATTTTAAAATTCATACACGCTAGAAGTGTAATCCATGTTTAGTTTCAGAACAGTTTCAGATTGGAGAGGTGACTTGTTTGCAGTAGACAATTCCACTGAGCAAAATATTCTTATCGTGTCAAGACGGAAAAAAACATGTGAAATTGGTACAGAAAAGGGTTAATATTTATGCAGCAATTCTGCTTTCTGATTAGTTGGTAGCAGAACGCGAATTAATTCGATTCGTCAGTTCCTAGCAGCATCGTTTATAAATAGAATCGTCCGACTGTGTGGGATCATACCCCATTATACTTCCAAAACAAAATCCTCCCTATTTTTTATAATGGGGAAGTCCCTTGTGTTCGTTCTGCTCAAAAATAAATATACTTTTATATTCAATCATACATAACAAAAATTAGAAATCATTTGGATCTTAGAATTCTAGCATGTAAAAAGACGCCATTTTAAATTGTGTTCAAATGTCAAAACAAATATATGTGTACAGAGAAGAGAAATAAAAAGAAATTGAAGGTATTTTAACATTAAAAAGGGGTGGGTATGTGAAAAAGAAGCCGTTTCTTAAATTTGATTTTGCAGTTTTGTAAAAAAAAAGAAAAACTCATACACATAAATAAATACACATAAAAATAAACAGACATGCAATTTGTGCACGTTTAAAGAGTGTTTTTTTTTTAATTAAAACAATGCAAAAAAGATAGGACATTTTTGAAAAATAAGAAAGAAAACTAATGTACACAAAAATAAATAAAAGTCAATTGTAATTTCTGCGCGCCTTAAAATAAGCATGCAAAAAATATTTTGTCGAAAAGGAAAGTTACAAAGAGTTTTTTTTTTAATGACTTTATTTTCAGCAAAAGTATTAGTTGCGCATTAGTAGGTTAAAGTTTTAATACAAATAAAATGGATACAGTTTAACGTCTTGTCCAGGACTTTTTTTTTGATATATTAGAAATCTATATATATACAGGACCGTGAAAAAAAATTATTCAGTCGAATCCCCCAACAAGTATTAAGAAAAAACGCTGTAACTTTATTCTTGTTGCGGGTTTCGTGAATATATCAGCGATATTTTGTTCTGATGATATGTAATTCAAAATAATGGATTCCTTTTTCACCTCGTATTTTATAAGTATATGCTTGGATCTTTGGTTGATTATCGTGTTCTGTGCTAAGACTACACTGGCTTGATTATCACAATTAATTACTACGGGGCTTTAAGTTAATTCTGGCTCTAAAATAGTCTTTAGGATATTTTTAAGGTAGAGTGCTTCCTGGGTCGTATGTGTGATCGCGATGAATTCTGCTTCACATGTAGAGAGAGGTACAATTTGTTGCTTTTTAGATTTCGGTGAAATAATGGGCCCATTTTCTGAGAGTCTGAAACAATATCCAGATATACTCTTGCGATCTTCATCGTTTCCCCAGTCTGAATCCGAAAAACCTTCTAATTTTATGGGATTTCTTGATTTTCTAAATACTAACTTCTGTTCTTTAGTTCCTTTTAAATAACGCAGGACTTGTTTAGCTCTGTTTAAATCCTTCATTGTCGGTCGTGATAATTTTTGTGACAGTTTTGTTACTGTATAGCATATGTCGGGCCTGGTTGTAGTCAGTAAATATATAATACAACTATAATTTTGCGATATTGTTTGTCATTTATTATTTCAGATTCTGTGTGTATATTTTTATTAATATCATTTTCGAGCGGTGTAGAGCGTTTCTTGCACTCTCCCATTCCAAATTTTAATAATATTTTGTCGATGTATCTCGATTGGGTCATCGTAACAAATTCTTTGCTTTGAGTAAATTCTATCCTCATTATAAATTAACATTATGTCACAATTTGATGCGATTAAAATAACATCGACCCACAAAACCAAAATCAGTAGTTTATCGTCTTTGTGTTGGGTATTTACACAGGGGTCTACAGCGCATTGTCTAAATTGATGTTTAATAATATAATCATTAAATACTGTATTCCAACACTGAACACTTTGCTTTAGACCATATAATGACTTGTTAAGTCACCACACGCTATTTTTAATTTTCGCTATAAATCCCTCTGGAGGGGTAATATAAATTTCACAGTTTAAAAAAATTTTTTTGTTTTACAAGGAGGGCAGCACTTATCAAGGCCGTGAAGCCACTCAGAGATTAGGGTTATTTCATGTACAGTACGTTGTACGTTAGTGTTGAGATTTCATAAAGTGTCTACTTAAGGGGGCGGTTCATCATAAATTTGTTTACGTTGGATTTGAAGACATCCAAGTTGTAGTCAGGTGGGAAACAGGCAGACGGAACAGAGTTTCACTGGCGTGCTGTTCTAAGAAAGAAGCTGTGTTCATGGAATCTACGTTTTTATTTCGGCACAGATAAAGAGTGGGGAAAATTTTTGACAGTGACTTCAGCTAGACGGGTGTTTTTCGTAAAAGATTGGCGACGGAGGGACCAGAGATTGGAGCTCAGACGAGCACTTGCCATGGAAATAACGATAAAACAAAGACAGGCTCGCAACGTCTCTTCAGTGGTGGGAGAGAGGTTGCAGGGAAGAGAAAAGGACATCCCCCACTAAGCCATGAAGTCTATTTTGTACTCTGTCAAGGCAGGATAGGCTATTTTTAGCAGCTCCTGTCCAGATATGGCAGCAGTATTCCATCCTTGGACATACTTGGCTTTTATATAGATAGAGAATTGCATCAGTAGTAAGATATCTTCTGGAGCGGTAAAAGGAACCCACCATCTTTCCAGCGACCCTGGCAACAGACTTGATGTACGTGTTCCATTTCACATCAGGAGCAAAGGTCAAGCCCAGAAGCTTGTCAAAACATTGAGCTTCTCCTAGGCGAGAGCCATCATTACAATTAATGCCAGATGGGGATGAGAGCGATGATGGTGTAAAGATAGGAGCTTGGTTTTAGATGCAGTAAAGGTAACCAGCCACGTCTTCCCCCACTGAACTACACGCTCAAGATCAGAGGAGAGAGAATCAGAGAGAACTTTGTCGTTTACAGCCTTTGATGTGTTACCATAGATGGTCGTGTCATCAGCATAGATGTCAACGAATGATTTAAGTATGTGTTTAGTGAGATAATTGATGTAGATCAGGAAGAGAGTTGGGCCCAGGATGGACCCCGAAGGGACTCCAGCATTAATACTGCAGGCCTCTGATTTTTGTCCATCGACCACTACTCTTATGAGCCTATTAGAGAGAAATTATTTAATGATTGAGAAAACATTTCCAGTTACACCGTAACTGGAAATCTTCTGAAATAGGCCCTTATGCCATACCTTATCGAAGGCCTTTGATATGTCAAGAGCAATTGCCCTAGAAAGGTAGCCTTTATCAAGAGATTCGCTAATCCTATGAGATATAACCGTTAGCACATCTGCGGTAGATCTTGCAGAACGGAAACAATATTGCATGTCACTAAGGAGGTTATTTCTGCTGAGGTGGTTGACTATTTCTCTAGTTAGTATGGATTCCAGCAACTTACTCATGACACACAGGAGACTTATAGGTCTGTAATGAGAGGGAGAGGACTTATCACCCGAATTCTTAAATACAGGGCATACTGATGAGGTTTTCCAGGGTGTTGGAAAGCACTTCTCTTTAAGATAACGCTTAAACAGTTTTGTAAGTATGGAAGCAAGTTCATGTTGAAGCTTTTTTAACACTATAATTGGGATGCCGTCAGGGCCAGTTGCTTTACTTGAATCAAGGTTCTTGATTAGATTGGCGACCTCACGTACAGATATTTGTATATTACCTCGCGTGTTTTGTTATATAGGAGGAAATATGGGGAGTTGATGGCCTTCGTCGCATAGGGTAGAATTAGCTGCAAAGTTCTTTGCAAACAGTTTGGCCTTGTCTGATGCTGACAAGATGAGCTCTGGTCCATTGATAATGGTTGGGATAGAAGGCACACTTATGTTCAGGATCCTATTTGTTATTTGCCAAAACTGGTGGGAACCAAGCCGCTGATCAGCTACTTTGGATTTAACAGACTGGGCATATAGCTCTCTTGCATTTTTTATTACTCTTTTACAGTGGTTGCTGGCAGTCCTGAAAGTAGCTTTAGTCTCAGTGCATCTATTACGTTGGTAGCTATGGAAAAAGTGATTCCTGTGCACAATGGCAGCAGCACATTCTGGGGAAAACCATGGCTGGCTGTTAGGTGTTTGTTGGAATTTTTTAGATGGTATGAATCGGTCGTTGCCTACAATTAACCATTTGGTTAGGTCTGATATTATAGAGGACACATCCTTTTTAAACATGCAATGCAGCGGAGAGATCAGATATGAATGTACGGAAGCTATCCCAGTCAGCACTGGAGTATCGGTATACAGTACGGTGGAGGAGTACGTCTGGGGACTTATTACATTTCATTTTTATCTTAACTGATACAACGGAGTGGTCGGGGGATCCTAGAAGAGAAAGAACAGTGCATGAACATAGCCCAGGGGAGGTTGAGAGAAAAAGGTCTAGAACGCTTGCAAACTGACCGTTAGTATCTGGCACTCGGGTGGGCTCGCGAACAATCTGAGTGAGGTAATAGGCAATGGCAAAGTCATGACAGAACCTCCCCTCGTCATCTGTCTTATTTGAGTGTGTCAGCCATTCCACGTTATGGACGTTGAAGTCACCACAAATGTGAATGTTAGCCGAGGGATGTGCAGACAGGATGTGGTCAATTTTCTCAGATATATTCTTAAAGATAGTAACTCCGGTGTTGTGGCGGCGATAGAGGGCAAATACAAATGCAGTGGTGTAAGCTAATGCAACCCTGAAGCACATATAAGGTAAATTAGGGTCTTCCTTGTAGATATCCCTGCCACACGGGAAGCCATCTTTAATGTAGTCACATATTCCATGCCCATGGCGATATTGGGGGTCAGATTTCGATGTTAAGTTAGGGTATCCGTTAATTATGAATTCATCTAGGGAAGTGGTTGCCCCTATTCCAGTTTCGCTTAGAAATAATATGTCCGGTTTCGTCTCCTGTAATTGGGTTTCAACTTCTGGAAGGTTGGAACGTAGACCCCTGATGTTGGAGAAGGAGACAAGGTAGTAGGGGTCTACGTTGGAAGATGGGGTTTTAGGTTTATTCGAGTTTTTGTTTTTGAGATGTTTCATGTTGAGGTTTTGGGGTTTGTTGAACAGGTCAGCATACTTGATTTGAGCAAGAATGAGAGGGAACGACAGAGAGAAAAGCATAGGATTTTTTTTGTAGCACATGACAAGGTAAAGCCGTAAAAATTACCCACTAGTATGGCATCGAGAGGCCCCATCAGAGACTACTGCAAGGTCCAGAATCCAAATGGCAATACAGCAGCCCAAGTACTTTGCACCTGCTGATAGTACAGCCTCCTTAGTGGTTAACCCAAGGTTCGGGTTACTGACTATCAGGCGGATAACGTCAGTCCAGCACCCTTACTAGTGACATGGCCACAAGGATAGATATAGAGACAGAAAAATTTCCGCACATCTCATACTGCTGTTCACAAAGTACGACCGACCTGGAAGCATCTTTTACTTCACTCTTTGTCAGAAAAATCACTCATTTGAATGAGGACTGAGGGACAAAAAAAGGAGAAACGAGAGTTACTGGAGCTGACGATAACACATCCACCGCATTATCTACTCTCCATAAAAAAGGAATGGGTACGAGGGACATATTAATATCTACTTAATACAAGTCCGGTGCTAAATTATCAATTTAGGATGCTCTTTGAAGATAATTTCCCCTCCCATATTTATGGGGGGTGATTTTTGGCATTATCTATCTCGAGTTTGAATCATTCGAGCTTCACCTTAATTCAAATACAATATTTTATTTTCATCAATTTGTGAAGTCGGCTTAATTTGGAATTAATTTATATTCTAGTTTAGATAATAGTTCGAGGTTTTTAGTTTGGGAGGTTCCTTTTCGCGGGTGGCTTTTTTCTCTCGTTTTACATGTAACAGAGCAATATTCGTTTGTAGCATACATGAAAATAAAAAAGATTTCAGAACAAAAAGAGCAAGTCGATAGGTAATGTGACTTGCCGGATTTTAAGTCAAGGCTGCAATAAGAAAAGAGTTACCGTTAATTAGCACAAAATAGATTTCAGAAAATTAGAGAGACAAACATTTTTTTAACTTAGCCTTAAGAGTGGAAGAAAAATGCGACATTCACACCTCGAGATCATTTCGGAAAAGGAAGCAGGCATATTTAGCCGACTAATTCTAGGTACATATATGATATAGGTGTGGTGTGCGTATGTAGGGTGAGGGGTATTTCTTTTATTTGTATTTATTTTTTTTTCCAAAGTTTTTTTTTCCATTTTGTTTGTCTATTTTTACTTTTTATTTTTGCTTTATCTAACGGGTTTGAGTCTTCGAGCTTCATCTTAATTCAAATACAATATTTTATTTTATCAATTTGTGAAGTCGGCTTAATTTGAAATTAATTTACATTTTAGTTTAGGTTCGACGTTTTTAGTTTGGGAGGTTTCTTTTCGCGGGTGGCTTTTTTTTCTCGTTTTACATGTAACAGAGCAATATTCGTTTGTAGCATACATGAAAATAAAAAAGATTTCAGAACAAAAAGAGCCAGTCTATTGGGGCATTCAAATAAGCATTTTTTTACGTCCATTTGATGGATTTTTAGGTTATATTGTGATGCGATTTGCAGTAAAATTCTGATTGTCGTAAGGTTTGTGGTCGGTGAAAACGTAGAAAAATATTCTATACCGTTAATCTGAGAGTACCCTTTAGCAACAAATCTAGCTTTGTACTGTTCTACGCCTGATGCTGTAGTCTTTTTTGTAAAGACCCATCTTGTAGAAATAACATGTTTATCTTTTGGGAGGGGCACTATCGTATATGTGACATTTTCGGTTAAGGCATCTATTTCTTTTTTCCTGACAATTTTCCATTCATTACAATGTTCTGAATTAATTGCTTCGTTAAAGCTTTTTGGCGCATTTTCCATTGAATAGCAATAATCGATTTGATAATCTTTTATATTGTCGACCACAAAAAAATCGGGTCGCCTTCTATTTTTTGGGGGATATCTTTCAACTTTATCATCATCATCATGGACACTCTCGTCCCCGTCATTTTTATGGTCTTCGTTTGTTTTAATTATTTGAGTGAATATAATTTCATCTTCATATGACGGGTTTTCGTCTGTAAAATTAAACTTATCTGTGAATTTTACACATCGGATTCTTTTTATTTTATTTTTTTTTCTGGAAAAAAAACTAAATTGGCTGCACTGTTTTTATCGTATCAAAGAAATATACCTCTGTCGGCTTTAATATTCGATTTACTCTTTTTATCTATATATGCAAAGCAAGTTGAACTAAATATATGCATTCTGCTTAAATTTGTTTGTTTTTACCACAGAAAGATCCATATGGAGTTTTAGATAGTGTTTTGTTAAAGAACCTCTTGCGTATATAGGCTGCCGCCATAAGTGCGTACGGCCAGGGGTTTTTAGGGAGTTTTGATTCAATGAGTAGGCATCTTGTCATTTCAAAAGTGCCCGCCACGCACGTTCAGCAGTCCCGTTTTGGTGTGGCGATCTAGGAGCTGATGTTTCATGCCTGATATGATGGTAAATTAGTAAAATTTCAAAGTTATTATTAGTGAATTCCGTACCGTTGTCAAAGCGAATACACTTGACTTCACCGTAGGGTTCCATGTCGGCTAGTTATTTTTTAGTTGTTTGCAGGGTATCAGCTTTGTTCTTTAAAAAGTAAACCATTATTAAACCTGAATGGTTATCTACGAAATTCAACACATATGTATAATGTTCTCTGGCCATCGGTTCCACGGGAGCGTTCAAGTCACAATGCATCATTGATAGGATTTTTTTGGCCTTTTTGTCTGGTATCTTGCTTTGATAGTTTGTCATTTTCCCTTGCGTACAGACGTTGCAGTTGAAGTTTTTTGATGTTTGTATTTTCATTCCATCAACTACAGTCGGCAACGTTTTGATATCAGGAATATTGCAGTGTCGAAGGATTTTATGCCATGTCTGTAGATTATGGCAGGCGGTTTTCGATGGGACTACACTATTTAAATAATATAGTCTTCCATTTTCTTTAATGTCGAATACAGTTCCATTCGGGTATACCAGTTTTGATTTATTGGGGCTAAATTTTATATTTGCACCTTGTATTGTGGCAGCTTGTACAGAAAATATATTGTTTAGATTAGAAAATCGTTTTCTAGAATACAGAAACACAATTCACCTTTATTGTTCTTTAGCGAGATTTTCGCATTGCCTCTTTTCAAAACGATATCATTGACTCGACTCCCATCAGCTAGTTCTACAAAATGATTTTGTGGCTTAAAGTTGGGGTCAAAATTGATAAAATCAGCTTCGTTTGTAATCACATGTGCCGTGGCCCCACAATCGACAAGAAAATTATTATTGTTTGTTGAAGTATTAAACGTACACGAAAATAAAAATGTATGTTGGCTAACAGAGCTCTCTACATTTTCAATGGAGTCGCCATTTTGAGTCCGGTATCTACATTGGAAACTCTTATGATTAGGTCGTCCACAAATATAGCAAATAATTTTTGTACTTTTCTTAGGAGAAAAATTTTTTTGGCAAAGTTGCCGTTTTTATTCCTGGCATGGGTACAATTTAATTTTGGTGTTTTTATGTGTGTATTTTTAAATTTCATGATATTTGTGGATTCATTTTTTTCTGTGATCATTTTTTCAGTTTCTTCGTAAATTCTGAGTGCTACCTTGAATTGGCTAAAAGTCATGGGTTTTTCTTTCTGGGTTATCACGGTGATAAACGGCTTGAAATCACTCGGTAATCCCTTAAGAGCCATGGAAATGTACAGACTGTCACTTATAACTTCACCAGGCATTTTTAAAGAATTTGCAGTCGTTTCGGCTCTTATAATATAATCAGTAATAATTTCGGCTTCCATTCGATTTAGAGAGGTCAGTTCAGTGTATAAAGAAATAATTTTGAGTTTTCCTTTCGATAAATAGTGCTCTCTCAATAAGTTTAATGCTTTGCATAATCGTCCAGGGCTTCTCTCATTACCAGTGATAGACTCCGGTAATCTAAACATTGTATTAAATCTGCTAAGACAGTTGCGTTCTTTTCAATGAAGTCGATGGTTCGTTGTTCTAAACAAGTCTTGAGAGGTGACTGGTTTGCAGTAGACAGAACAGTTTCCGATGGTTCGTTGTTACACACAAGTCCTGAGAGGTGATTCGTTTGCAGTTGACAGTTCCACAGAGCAAAATATTCTTACCGTGTCGAGACAGAAAAAAAACATGTGAAATTGGTACAGAAAAGTTTTAATATTTATGCAGCAATTCTGGTTTCTGATTGGTTGGTAGCAGAAAGTGAATTAATTCGATTCGTCCGTTCCTAGCTGCATCGTTTATAAATAGAATCGTCCGACTGTGTGGGATCATACCCCATTAAAACACTCTTTTGATGGGATGTCTCCTAGCGGCTTCGGTGCATGGAGACAGGGTAGTACATGTCAAGGATTCGTCACTTGACACTCAGCCCAACAGGTGAGGGGCCGGGAACCGGCCCAGCACCTATTGGACTGAGGTACACCGCCTGGGTAATACCTAGGAGGTCCACCCTCCCAGGCCTTGCCACCGGGCTTTCCGGTGGGGCAAGTTTATTGCTTGCTGCCTGAGGCGCCCCGACCGGGGAATGCCGACGGGGTTACTCAGGCAATTTTTAAAATTGCAGGAGTGCCCCTTCTTTAGGGGAGCCTGCGGGGTTCCCACTTTCCGGCCTTGTGCCACATTTTGCTGAGGTGGGCAGCAAATAAATATCTACCCCATTATAAACCTCTTATGATGGGATGTGTCTCCTAGCGGCTTCGGCTGCAGGGAGACAGGGTAGTACATGTCAAGGATTCGTCACTTGACACTCAGCCCAACAGGTGAGGGGCCGGGAACCGGCCCAGCACCTGTTGGACTGAGGTACACCGCCTGGGTAATACCTAGGAGGTCCACCCTCCCAGGCCTTGCCACCGGGCTTTCCGGTGGGGCAAGTTTATTGCTGCTGCCTGAGGCGCCACGACCGGGGAATGCTGACGGGGTTACTCAGGCAATTTTTAAAATTGCAGGAGTGCCCCTTCTTTAGGGGAGCCTGCGGGTATCCCACTTTCCGGCCTTGTGCCAAATAATGCTGATGTGGGCAGCATTTAAATAACTACCCCGTTATACTTCGTTATGATTGGATGTGTCTCCTAGCGACTTCGGCTGCAGTGAGACAGGGTAGTAGCACTCGTCAAGGATCCGTTCTTGACACTCAGCTCGGGGAATGCCGATGGGGTTAATCAGGCAATTTTTAAAATTGCAGGAGTGCCCCTCCTTTAGGGGAGTCTGCTGCATCCCCACTTTCCTGCCTTGTGCCACATTTTGCCGAGGTGGGCGGCAAATAAATAACCACCCCATTATACATCCAGTGTAATGGGATGTGTCTCCTAGCGGCTTCCGCTGCAGGGAGACAGGTTAGTAGTACTCGTCAAGGATTCATCACTTGACACTTCAGCCAACAAGTTCATCCAACATCCTATGTTAATCATTATAGTAATATAAACAATCAATATAATTATACAACTCAAATGACCTTGAAACGGGTTTTGTAACCCAACATCCGGCTTACGACTTCCGGTTGCGAATGCATACATAAACAAATAATCAATGCGACAATAAAACGTACTGTTTTACTGTGTTCGTTTTCAGCGTCCCAACTGTTTTTTTTTTCGCGTTTAAATTATCCAAACTATTGTTGATACCCTCTGCATTTTTTTTTACATCGTTCATTTCCGTATTCCGTTTAAGTTATTTTAACGCAAATTTCTTACAAATAAATCTTCTTTCAACCGTTGACAAAATTAAAACATTTTCAAAAATAAACAATTGTAAACAGAACTACTTATAGAAAACTATTTATATTCTTTTTCTCATTTTAATGTACTTTCATAGAAATTTTTCTGTTATGTCACAAACAACTATTTCCTTTACCTCACATGCGTCACGCTCATACATTAATTACGTAGCTAGTATAACATACTGACCAAACAGGTCACGCGTAGTCTAGTACTTACTTATAATTAAAACCCATATTAACGTACAGTCCGCCTCCACTGAAACGGAACTTTTTAAAAATCGAACACATGCATTGTTTTCATCAGTAATGTAGTGTTAATTTGTTTTGAAGTGCATTCTTTCCATTTGTTATCCTTTCATGAGTAACCGAGGATTTTTTTTATCAATTTTTACAGCATTTAAAATGTCTATCTGCGGCAATGGAACCATGGCACATCTCGTAAATATATTACATAGTTTTAAATAAATAATTTGTAAGTACATACACATCCACACAGAGACCCACTCAACCCTCCCCATATATATATATATATATATATATATATATATATATATATATATATATATATATATATAATTCCAATTTAGTATTTTCCAAAAGTGAACAAACAAGGCAGAAATTGAATCTAATTATTTGTAACTGTATGGCCGAAACATGCTTATGTATGTATAGCGTTATGGAAATGTTTATGTAAAACAAATTAATATATATATATATATATATATATATATATATATATATATATATATATAGATAGATAGATAGATATATGTTTACTTGTAAAGTATGAAGTAACAATTTTATATTTTCTTTCTGAAAAATATTGAAAAGGATTATATCATTGGGTATTAGCCGGTTTATTGCGCTTCTGGAGTGATTTTGCTCGAACTGATATTCTTTATCATATATAGGTACACTTATTACTACAATGATTTTTTTATATGGAGACGGCGTTATTAGTAGATATGCAGGCTATACCATATCTTGCTTATAGTTTTTGAACATGCCAGCAGGATTCCAGTAACCAGGTCGACTATGATTGGAATATTCCAAGTTATTTTAATCCTACAGATTTCACGAGACTGAGGCTTAATATCGAGAGTCGTGGGTAATATTTAAAAAAAAATACTATAGCTGAGAGTGTGATTTGTTGAATAAATGGTAAATTACGACGAATTCAAAAAATAACACCCAATATTCTTTTAAACAAAAGTCACTTTGCAATATAAGTTATAATATAGAATATCTTTTGTGTTGTTAAAGTGTATTACAGTACGTCTTCACTTAAATCAAGAATGATCTGGTCACATTTTATATAATATACACTCAACACACGCGATGCATACATAGCACGTATATACATATATGTGTGTTTGTGTGTCACTGATACAATGTAAAGAAAATTTATACTGATATATGCTTATATATATATGAGTGTGTGTTTTATGTGTCTGTAATCGATACAATGCAAACAAGGCAAATATGATTAATGTCTAATCGAATTTCAATAGCTTTGTAATGTCGCGCGATTGTATATTTATGATATCGATTATGTTTTAATGGTCAGACGATGTCAGTATTTATGAAACATTGATTCCACCACCACGTTCGTATTAAAAGAATGCTTTTGTAAATGTTGTTTACGATGGCAAATCATGTTATATCCCATGTATTGATTCGAAACGATAGCACGTCGGAGACATTTTTAACGAAGATCATTTCTCGAATAAAGCCATTTTTCTGAAGATCAATTGTGCTTAACCAACGATATCTGTAGAAATTCCGCGGTTTATTGCAGAGTTGTTAAAATCGTATCAACAATAAGTGTGAAATTCTCTAATTAATATTTTAAATGGTGCGTATGCAGCTATGTTAACGCGCTATTTAAAAAAGTATGTTCAACTTAAATTCAAATTTTACAATCCATTTGCTTATTAAATTGTTAGCCGAAACTACAGATTAATTCAAAACGCACTCTACTCCTCATGTTAAGAATGGATGTCTAAATAATAATGTCATTATTTCAGCACATTAGATGCATAAGTACGATTTAAATTTACGATTAAAAAATACAATATGTGTTCCGATTATTGGTATGTATAAGCGATGAAAAATTGGTTCTTTCCGACAAACGACGAAGCTTAGCTCCATGATTATACGCCGAGAAACCTCACTGCTCCTCCCCAAGCCAGATAGCACCAAAAGTCATGCTGAGTGTTTGGTGGTTGGCTATCGGTCTCATCTATTTCATTCATTTTTTTTAATGCATGCGAAACCGTTAAGGCGAAGTACTCTAAGCAAATAATTGAAATACATGAGCAACTTCGCCAATTCCCAGCATTAGTCAACAGAAAGAGCACAATTCTCCTGCACGATAATGCACGACCGCAAGTTGCTTAACCGACCCTGCAGAAGTTGAACCAATTTGGGCTTCGAAACTCTGCCTTATCCGCCATACTCTCTAGACATCTTTTTAGAGACTTCATCGCTATTAGAACGCAAAATATTTACGTTGGTGGTATGAATAATCTTGTTTTGCGTTGGTAAAAGTGTGTATTTTGGATCAATAAATTCTTGTTTAAGTCGAGATATGTTTATCGGAATTTCAAAGTAAAATCTGTAAACCTTTCTTGTAGACCTAATAATAAAATAGATTCTGAAAGGGTGTGGCATAACCGCATATTTGTTAATGTTTCGTACGCCTCCTTTGGGTAAAAACATTATCATGAACTTACATGTCGAAATTAGTATAAATTCCCAAAATTATAGAAAATCAATCAATGGAAAAATCATTACAAAAACATAAAAGTGTTTTGTCGGTTAGGGATAATTAAAACGAACGAATTACAGGCACAACCATTAAAAATACTTACTATCGTGTCGAAATTAATATGATTTCGAAGAATTAGGAAATATAAATCAGTCGAATAATAATTATGAGACAAACATATGGTGTTTGTATTGGTTAAAGGTCATTGAATCTAAGGCATTTCAGGTGAGAACATCATTGCATACTTACTGGCATGTGGAATCAGTAGGAATTCCAATAATCATAAAAAATGGCTTATTATAAAATTTTTACAAGAAAATATATGATGCTTGTGTAGATTAGTTATCTTTTAAACCAACGCATTTCCGGTCAAAAGTTATTACGAATTCACATGTCATATCGGAATTTATATGAATGCAAAAAATTATATAAAATATAAAAAATGAATCTATAAAAAATAAATACAAGAGAATATAGGAAGTTTGTGTGGATAGGGGATCTTTTAAATAAACGTATTTCTTGTGAAAAAATTGTTACATATTTATGTGTCATACCGAAATGTATATGAATTAAAAAAAAAAAAATATATATATATATATAAATGCATGCATAAAAACAATTACAAGAAAATCATAGGGTGCTTGCTTAGATTGGTGAGCTTTTAAACCAATCGAAAAAATAATTTCTCTTCTAAGGGGGCGGAAAATTTGTTGTAGTTGTACTTTGGATGACTTCGAAATTTAGTGCTTTAGATAGCCCGTCAGAGGAATCATGACTTTTATTTTTTTATTTTTCTACTGCTCCTTTATAAAATTGTTTTTCTTTATTCATTATATTTTGCTTCAAGAACTTGGTTTGAAAAATCAATTCCAGAAAAGTGTTAGATAATGAACTAAGTTTAAACAGAAGTATGTTAAACACACTTTATTAATATTTCATTGTTATTTATAACCACGTTTAACAATATAAAGCAAACTCTACAGTAATAAATGATTAATACAGTAGGAGACTCGGGAAATATTACATGTTACCTGAAATAATTCTCAATTCATTAGATGTAACAGTGCATGAAGTGTGGTAGATGTCTAATTCAAATGTACTCAATACTGTAAATATAGATTATATGGATTATATGATAATTTTACTTGGATTTAATCTTTAGTTGAATTAAACAGTGGTCAATAATCTATATTATATATATGAAAGCTGAGAACGAGAGAGATAGTAAGAAAATAGATATATAAAATAGAAATTAAATAAGGAAGACTAATGGAAAGATTGGAAAGTAAATGTAAATGCCTTTTCTTTTTTACGTTTTATGTTTTATATCAGACTTTTATCATGTTTATTGACAAGACTTTTACTTTTCAACTAAGTAAAATACTGAAACAAAAAAAAAATTCAACTTGTTACACACATGCAAAATCACACCAATCGTTTTACATTGGAACTAAAAACGTAAGTAAAATATTATTTTAACAATGTGATTACATGGTAGAAAAACATGTCTTGCAAGAAAAAAATATTATGGAACAATTTTTTTTAACTTAAATAATATAGGTACATAATTTAATTTGAATTTTATAAATTTTTAAAGTTGGCTTTTCCCCCACTCTTTATCTGTGCCTAAACCTAAACGCAGATTCCATGAACAAAGCTTCTTTCTTAGAACTGCAGGCCTGTGGAACTGTCTTCCGTTTTCCTGCTTTCCAACTGACTACAATACGGTTGTCTTCAAGTCTAACGTAAACAAGTTCTTGATGAGCCGTTCCATATAAGTTATCAAATTTACCGAATTTTCATTACTAATGATTACCATAGTTTCCAATTTCTACTGTACACTCTTTAACCCTTATCCTTGAGTGGCCTCTTGGCCTTGATAATGTGCTGATGCCTGTGTAAAAAAAATTGAACCTGATATGGCCTTGGGTTTATTTTCTGTTATGTACATTGTATTGTACTTTTAAAAAATTTAGCTGAAAATTATAATTACTAAATGATATATATTTTTTTCTTTTATATAAACAACACATGCATGGCATGAATAAATCAAAGGTAATTTGTAAACTCAATTTAATTACATTTTTATTTTTTACTTTGTAAAGCTTATAGAAATTCATTTTGAAAATTGAAAAAAAAATAAATCATGTACTTTTATTTTTAGGATGTATGAAAACATTCTGTTTAAAGGTTTTCGTGTCTTGCAAGAAATGATTTTCTAACTTGTATATACAGTGACGCCCCCACCCCAAATGCCTGCACTTGTCACTTTTTCAAAAAACTAAAGATTTACGCTAATCGAATGTGACAGTTCAAACAACCTACACCTCATTAGATTCGACTTTTATTCCTCTATAATTTTACTTGTTTATATTTGACTTTTAATTGAAGCATACTTTTACTGGCTTAAATGTGAACTGGTTTTCTTCTGTACCGAAATCACGTGAGGTCGGCTTAATTAATACTTTGGTACATAGAGCCCTAATGATTTGTTCACCTAACAGATTGGACGCCGAACTCGATAAGATCAGGGAAATATTCATCAATAATGGTTATCCTGTTGACCTTATTGATGACTGTATTTTCAAAAAGGTTGCGGATTTTAAATCCCCTAAAAAGTTTGGGGCTTTGAAATTCCCGGTTTATTTAAAATTACCGTGGATTGGGGAAAAGAGTAACAGATTTTCCAAACAGATTCGCAGAAGTATTTATGACTGCTTTTATTCTGTGTCCTTGCGTTTGGTATATACTACGAGTCCTGCATTTCCTTCTTTTCGCAAAGATAGTTTGCCTTACATCCAAAATAGCAATATTGTATATCAATTCAAATGCCAGTGCGATGCTGGTTATGTTGGGCAAACATCCTTGCATCTTTTGACTCGTATAAACCAGCATGTTCCATCGAAGACCAGACAAGGGAGGATGGGATCTGGTAGTCTCCCTCATTTTGCAGCCTTAGACTCTGCTATTGGCCAGCATTTGGTTGACAACCCGTGCTGTGCCGATATATATAAAATAGAATTGTTCGAGGTGCTACATAGAACGGACTCCAGAAATCATTTCAAGATGCGGAAACCTTCTTTGTGCCGGCAGAAAGAAACATCTAAAGTATTGTTTCTTTTTGGGGAACTGTGAATCTTTTCTCCCATTTTATCCCCTCGTTGTGCCAATATTTTAATCGTTTTTAAACGTTAATAAACTTTATTTTAGTGTCCCCGTAATATTTGGCACATTCAATAGTTCCCCATCAGAACTCTTTACTTTCGACATAGTATTATTTTTACGCTATCGATTTTCTCCTGATGAGATGATAGCTGAAAGAGTTCTCGAGAGATTTCCGCCCATTATTTAAAACTGTATTTAAATTCTGTACCTCTAAACATATATATATATATATATATATATATATATATATATATATATATATATATATATATATATATATATACGGGAGCTAACCAAAAAGAAAGAACGCACTTGCTATTTAAAAAAAAAACGCAAATTTAAGCAAAATTTAATGTAACTGTTTAAACAATCTATACCTCATTTGATTCACATTTTATATATATATATATATATATATATATATATATATATATATATATATGTGTGTGTGTGTGTGTCCATATATAAATATATATTTATATATATGTGTATACATATGCCTATATACATACATAAATACATATATATGCATACAGATATATGCATACCTATATATATATATCCATGTACGCATATACATATACATGTATATATATATATATATATATATATATATATATATATACATATGCATACACCCACATGTATATGTATATGCATATATAGATATATAAAACGAGAAAGCGCTTAATTTATTTATCTATCCATTGTACTCGGCTCGTCAACCAGAAGAAAAAAACATATTGCAATAAATATTTCTTTATTTATTTATGAGTACACGATAAAATGGGCAATATCCCGATCATCAAAAGCGAAAGCGATTAGATTGGCATCAGCTTATCTGAACAACGGAACAAAATCAAAACTGCACCATCGCTGAAACACATAAATTCCTGAACACTGTGGAAAACATCAAAAAAGGTCACATTTCAAAACAACATGCCAGGACGAATTATTATCTTAATGAAAATGGTGAATTTAATAACTACAGAAATATTGGAAGTTTAGTCGCAAATTAATATTTTGTTCTTTATATTGGACGCCACTAAACTAAACAATTACGAATTGCCATTTTCTCATTAACTAAACTAATACAATCTGCTGCTTTTTTGCCAACAACGTGAGAGCTTTAATTTTTTAATAAAAACTGCCTCTAAAATCAGCTATAATTCTTTTCTTTAGCGTTCACCTTGATTATAAAATTATCAGAATAGGGAAATTATAAAATTATGTGGATAGTGCGTTATTTTCTTGATTGTTCGTATGTACATCGTCATCATTTTCTGATGCCATCACTTAAAACAGATTATGTATAATCGTGTGCAGTTGATGACGTCACAAAATCATAAGGCAATCAATTAACCAAAACAGAGAACACAAAGAAGAAGAAAAAAAAAAGATAGAGGATAATCTTGCGTATATCAGGTAAACACTACATTTTTCTATTTAATTTCTTATATATATATATATATATATATATATATATATATATATATGTATATATGTGTGTGTGTGTATGTGAGCGCGCGCGCGTGTGTGTGTGTGTGTGTGTGTGTGTAGTAACTTTCACACACGCCTATTTGATAGAGTGATCAGCATTATTAGTTTAGGACTATCTGAATTAATGCGAATAATTTGATGCCTCCTTAAAAGTCTCCTCCAAGGATTAGGAAAAAACACATTTTTTTCCAGAAAAAATCAGTCTATTGAATAATCTCAAATCATAATAATATGTTTACGCTTTAATACAAGCCCCCGCCTCGAATTTCTAGAATTTTAAAATTCATACTTTGTAATTATAAGAATACATTGTTGCTTAATATCTAGCAGATTCAGAATACGATAAACTACACCACACACAATTATCACTTAAATTGAATACATCCTTGACACATAAGTTCAGCCAACATCCTATATTAATAATTACTAGCGGGACCTGTGGAAATTCCACATCAGCATTTCTCAAATATAATAAATTGTTGCTGGCCATGCTGTAAGCGTTCTGTTCAGCATGAATGAAGGCACAATCATATTATTCTACTTGTTATTAAAATTGTATCACCCCCCTTACTAAAATAATAACTTTGATATATTACCTGGGCTAATAATTTCATTACAAACACACCAGTCAATTAACTCACATTTTATCATTTTTCATAATTATTGAATATTTTACTATGTTCGACAATAATTTTTCATAATTTCAACCCACATTATCGCCGCTCCCTTTACTAAAATATTAAATTTGATATATTTTATCGGCTGATTATTTTATAAAAAACACAACTATCAATTGACTCACATTTCATCATTTTTAATAATTCTTGGATATGGTACTAATTTTGACAATAATGTTTCATCATTAAAACTCACCATATCGCACAACTTACTAAAATAATAACTTTTATATATTGTCTAGGCTGATTATTTCATTACAAATACACACACTAATCAACTCACATTTCATCATTTTTCGAAATTCTTGGATATGTTACTAATTTCGGCAATATTTTTTATAATTTAGACCAACGTTGTCGCCCACCCTTACTAAAATAATAACTTTGATACGTTTGCTGGGCTGATTATTTCATTACAAACACACTAATCAATTAACCTCCATTTCATCATTTTTCATAATTCTTGGGTTTGTTACTAATTTCGACAATCATTTTTCATTATATTTACAGATATTATCGCCCCCCCCCATAAATAAAATAATAACTTTTAAATATTGTCTGGGCTTATTATTTATTACAAACACACTAATGCATGAAATCACATTTAATTTTCTTTTTATAATTCTTTGATATGTTACTTACTTCGACAATCATTTTTCATAATTTATACCCGCATTTTCGCCCTTCCATCTTTACTAAATCATAACTTTGATATATTGTCTAGGCTAATTATTTCCTTACAAACACACCAACCAATTAACTAATATTTCATCATTTTTTCGTAATTCTTGGATATGTTAATAATTTTGGCAATAATTTTTCATAATTTAAGCCCTCCTTATCTCCTTCCCCTTTACTTATATAATAACTTTGATATATCGTCTAGGCTGATTATTTTATCATAAACACACCAATCAAATCACATTTCGTCATTTTTCGTAATTCTTGGATATGTCACTAATTCGACAATAATTTTTTTTATAATTTCACCATCCTCGTCGGCCTCTCTTACTAAAATTACTTTGATATATTGTCTGGGCTGATTATTTCATAAAAACACAACTATCAATTAACTCACACTTCATCATTTTTCTTAATTCTTGGATATGTTACTCATTTTGACAATTATTTTTGATATTTTTAACCCTCATTATCAACCCCCTCACTACTAAAATAATAACGTTGATATATTATCTGGGATGATTATTTTAATTCAAACACACCAATCAATTAACTCACATTTAGTCATTTTTCATAATTCTTGGATATGTTACTCATGTCGATAAGCATTTTTCATCATTTTAATCCACATCATCGCCCCACTTAATAAATTATAAAAACTTTGATATATTGTCTGGTCTGATTATTTCATTGCAAACACACTAATGCATGAAATAACATATTATCATTTTTCATAATTCTTGGATATGTTACTAATTTCGACAATTATTTTTCATAATTTAAACCATCCTTATTGCCCTCTCTTACTAACATAATTACTTTGGTATATTCCCTTGGCTGATTATTTTATTATAAACAAACACTCGATTAACTCACATTTAATCTTTGTTCATAATCCTGGATATGTTACTAATTTCGACAATAATTTTTATAATTAAAACCCACATTATGCCTCTCCCTCCTACTTATATAATATATTTGATATATTATCTGGGTGTAATAAATCATTACAAACACAGCAATCAAGTAACTCACATTACATCATTTTTCATAATTCTTGGATATGTTACTAATGTCGACAATAATTTTCATAACTTTAACCCACTATATCGCTCCTCCTTACTTAAATTATAACTTTGATATATTGCCTAGGCTGATTATTTCATTACAAACAAATCAATCAATTCTGGGTATTCTCATAGTATATATGTTTCACCTATTTTATCCAATCCCGGGTGACGCCGCATATCCTGCTAATATATATCGTTCACCTATCTCATTCGATCCCGGGCGACGCTGGGTATTTTGCTACTATATGTTTTTCACCTATCTCATTCAATATTCGCTTTCTTATAGTATATATTTGCACATTTCATTCAATTCTGGGACTGACTTCATGTCTGCCACCCCACTGTTGAAAATATACATTAAATAAAGTAATATTTTAATCGTAAACTGTTTCAGCCATTTCCAGGATTGACTTTATATCCAAAACCCACTGCTAAAAATATACATGAAATAATGTAATGTCTAAATAGTAAACTGTTTCAGCCATTTCCGAGACCGACTTTATATCCCAACCCACTGCTAAAAATGTACATGAAATAATGTAATGTCTAAATAGTAAACTGTTTCAGGCATTTCTGGAACTGACTTATAATCCCCAACCCACTGTTGAGAATATACATGAAATAAAGTAATATATAAATCGTAAACTTTTTCAGCCATTTCCGGGGCCGACTTCTCATCACCAATCATACTGTTAAAATATACCTTAAATAAAGTAATGTCCAAAACGTAAATGTTTGCAGCCATTTCCGGAACTGACTTAATATTTCCAACCCCAATGTTAAAAATATACATTAAATAAAGTAATGTGTAATGCGTAACGGTTTCACCCATTTTCGGGGCTGATTTAATATCCCCCACCCCACTGTTAAAAATATGCATGAAATAAAGTAATGTTTAAATCGTAATCCGTTTGAGTAATTTCCGGGACTGACTTCCTATCCCGTAACCCACTGCTTAAAATATACTTGAAATATAGTAATGTTTAAATCATAAGCTGTTTCAGCAGCTTTTCGAAAGTAATACATAAAAACATTAACATGGTTAGCAATTAGGCAACGTTTGCTTCAACATAAATTTCTGAGTGTAGTATCAGTTTCAGTATTCCAGTGACTTAAATCCACCATTTTTTGGTCTTGGTTAATGGAGGAGAAATCCTTCATTACTGATAAAATTTTAATTTTTGTTATTGACCAGAGTGCCCCTTTGGGGAGCTGGTTTTCCCGTAAATTTTTAACTGACCTCATGTTCAATTCCGCCCTTGTGGGGAGGCAAGTAAAAAAAAATAATCAGAACGGACATTTTCCAGGGCATTTTATAATTAATCAGAAGTGACATTTCCAGGGCATTTTGTAATTAAATCAGAAATAACTTTTTTCCGGTTACTTTTTTAATATCAAAACTTTGTTACATTAAACATAGTACCTATTCACGATTCCTCGCCACGGTATAGATTTAGACACCAGGGTCGTTTTTAACGTGGAGAAAAATTGTCTTAGTCGTAAAGGATTTCTCTTCCACTGAGAGAGAAGAAATTAAATGGAGCACCTGAAGACAGATACTACATTTTGATCTTAGCCAAAAGGCCAAGAAAGACAACTCATTTTTATTAGCTTTGCCTCAACAGCGACACTTTTTTATATTTTTAAAGGTTTTTTGGAATATTCCACTTTCCTTTTTTAGGGATGCACAGCATGATAACGGACGGAGCGATAAGCGTAATAATATAATCATGATATTAATATAAACAATACTATCTTATAATTAAAACCCATATTAACATACAGTTCGCCTCCACTGAAACGGAACTTTCTTCAAATCAATCACGAGTTGTTTTTCATCGGTAATGTACTGCGAATTCGTTTTGAAGTACATTCTTCGATTTGTTTTCCTTTTATGAGTCACCGAGGATTTGTTTCGATTTTAACAGCATTTAAAATGTCTATCTACGTCAATGGAACCATGGTACATCTCGGAAATATATTACATAGTTTTAAATAAATAATTTATAGGTACACACACACACTCTCTCTCTCTCTCTCACACACACACACACACACACACACACACACCCATATATATATATATATATATATATATATATATGTATATATATATATATAATTCCAAGTTAATATTTTCCAAAGCGAAGCAACCAATGCTGAAGTTGAATCTAATTACATATCATTTTTCAAGATATTTATTCAAAGAGTTACGGATATAGCCATATGTAAGATATATCGAGATATCTAATATTACTGAAGTGAAGATTTCCAGTGACTTGGCAGATATTATTTCAGTTGCTAAAACTTTACTTTTATTCAATATATACACACACACACACACACACACATATATATATATATATATATATATATATATATATATATATAGTCATCCACATACAGTACTGCTTCGACGTATCACATCTCATCACTGTGGCTAGACAAGCAACTACTTCAAGCCATTATCGAAACTGGACCGCCCAAACGACAGTCGGCGCTTCTATTTGTTATACTATTCGGTACGAGTCTCAGAATTTGTCATTAAAAAGAAGAGTAATTAAATAGACTCCCTATCTTTCGAAGCTTGTAACAATATGAATAATGTTATTTTAACCCTAATTTTTTTTCAATAAAAGAAGCAAAGACCAAACTTTAAAATAATAAAAGGTATCATACAATATTTTTTAATCGGTTTTCTTTTAAGAAAGATTTAACGAAATTCAACGAATGTTAACTTAATCTAAAAATAATAAATATATATAAATTAAAAAAATCACTTACCTATATAAAATACTAATCAATGGATGCTTCCATTCTTCATTCATGGAATATAAAATATAAATATTGACATATTCTCATGAATGAAGAATGGAAAAGAAGTTTTCAAACAACTGTTTTAAAAGACCGCCATTGCGTAAGCATTGTTACGGTGTTAGCGAAGTGCCGAAACGGTGTTTATTCCTGTTTTGAAATACGGATGGCTAGAAAGATGTAAAAACAACACATGCATGTTAGCCGGCTAGCCTTGTTGGCTATGAAATATGTGTCTACATATATAAATAATAATCACATCTTACCTATCAGTTTTTGCCTTAAAAAACATTCGAGGAATTTCGGATGTTATTTCTTTTTTCAAATAAATACATGAGTTTTTGATGTAACATGTTTATTTCTTCCTTATGGAGTGAAATTTTTTTAAATATATAAAAAATAAAAAACATTGAATAAAATAGAAAAATATCATAATTCTACGAAATGGTCTGAACAATATAACAAGGTTATATGGTTTCACTTAAAAAAAAAACTAAAAAAAAACTTCAAGGTGGTTTAAAAAGGGTTTTACACTGTGGACTTTACAGGTAAATTTGCAAATAACTGTTCTTTTTTGTTTTAAATTAGCTTATTTTATTTATTGATCTTTTATCTTCAATTTGTGATATATAAATTTTAGGTGAGAAATTAATTATTTTCATTTGAATAGACATTTAAAAATGGGGGGGGGTGAATTTAAAGAGAAAAACGCTGGTCTAGAATATTATATTTGGTTTATTAGAAGGAGCAAAAAAATACGCTTATGGCAGTTAGTATATCACTTCCACATATGCCCAATCCAAGATAGGGAGCATTATAGTCATCCACATACGGTACTGTTTCGCTGTATCAGAGTTAAACACTGACCTTACGAATGCGAGAAAAATATTGAATAATTCGACCTCCTGTCTTTCCAAGCTTATAACTACTCGAAAAATGCAATTCAAACTCTATTTTCTTTCAATTAAAGAAGCAAGGGCCAAGGTTTCATTTAAAAACAACAACAACAACAATAACAACAACAAAAAAGCAACGTGGTTTAAAAAAAAAGGTTTTAAACTTCGGTCTTTACAGGTAAATTTCTAAAAAACACTTCTTTTTTTGTTTTAAATTTGAATATATTATTTATTGATCTTTTTTTTTCAATTTGTGTTATATATAAAACTTTGTCTAAACCAATGGTTCTCAATCGGAGTCCATGTTACATGTAACGCTAATATCGGTTCAGTCTTCCTTCAAGATAAATTGTTGATATATTTTCTTTGGTTTTCTTTACACTACTAAAAAATTACATGAGCTACAGGGTTTACCAAAATATATTAAATAGAAAAGAAAGTCATAATTAAAAAAAGGTTGAGAACCATTGGTCTAAAATATTATATTTTTTTTATTGGACAGAGCATAAAATTTCACATTGACCCTGAAAATATCGTAAAAATTGAATCAATAGAAATATTTTGATAGATTTTTTAATTTAATTGAAAAATACTTAACTCGTAAAATTCAATTGATTTCATTACTGTTTAAAAAATATTTCTATTACTTTTTATACAACTTTAATAGTTTATTTTGGAAGTATAATCTATAAAAAAAATAACCAACCAACTTTTAAAGGAGAAATTACGAGTTTTTTTATATGTTATTCGCAGATTCGTGTTAGAGGTGTCAAAAATTCCCCCAAAATTCTGATACACCTAGTCAAGCAATTATCTAAAATTGTAGTTGGCTTAGGCAGCACGCTACCATTTCACAAGTTTCGCTATTTTAAATAGCTGAAATAAACATTTTAATAATAAATATTTTATTCATTAATTTGTTGTAAACATAGATGAAATAGAAGGGACGCATTTATTCATAGATAAAAAATCACGTAAAATTTCGACACTTATTTATTTTCGTTTTAATAACTATAAATAAAAGAAACAAAAGAAACAATTTACTTTAGCGATAGTATCGTTTAAATTCATTTTCAACTTAAATGAGTTAAATGCGTCACAACTAGTTGAAAATCATTTAAAAGTTGCCATTAGGTAAACGGATCTAAACGCAATGCGAAACCTTTTTTTCACGGAATAACATGAATTACAAGACTAGTTTTTATATGACAATAAAAAAAGAACTTGAATTAAAATAATACAAATAAATGCAAATTAACTACAAATATGTTTTTGCAAAATAAACATATAAATTAAATAATAATATATAAGAAAGATGTTTTTTTACAAGGAACTTATCAAGACCGGAGGCCACTCGGGGATAAGGGTTATTGCATGCACAGTAATCAATGGGATAATATCGTAGTAATCGCTAGTAATGGAGATCTGATAAAGTGTATTACTTAAGGGGGCAGTTCAACAGGAACTTGTTTATGTTGGACTTGAAGACATCCAAGTTGTAGTCAGGTGGCAAACAGGCAAAAGGACAGAGTTCCACAGGCGTGCAGTTCTAAGAAAGAAGCTTTATTCATGGAATTTACGTTTTGATTTAGGCACAGATAAAGAGTGGGGAAACTTACTACCAGGTGTTTCAGCTAGACAGGTGTTTTTCGTGAAAGATTGGCAATGGGGGGGGGGAGATTGGAGCTCAGACGAGCATTTCCCAGCGAAATAACGATAAAAAAACGACAGGCTCGCAACGTCTTTTCAGTGGGAGACAGGTTGCAGGGAAGAGAAAAGGACATGCTTCACTAGGCTACGAAGTCTATTTTGTACTCTTTCAAGGCAGGATAGGCTGTTTTCAGCAGCTCCTGCCCAGATATGGCAGCAGGACTCCATCTTTGGGCGTACTTGGCTTTTACAGAGAATTGCATCAGCAATGAGATATTTTCTGGAGCGGTAGAAGGATCCCATCATTTTCCAGCGACCTTGGCAACAGATTTGATGTACGTGTTCCATTTCAGATCATGAGTAAAGATAAATCCCAGAAGTTTGTGAAAACATGGAGCCTCCCCAAGACGAGAGCCGTCCATTTCAGTTGATGCCAGATGGTGATCAGAGTGTTTATGATGAAAAGATAGAAGCTTCGTTTTAGATGCATTAAAAGTAACCAGCCACCTCTTCCCCCACTGTATCAGAGGAGAGAAAATCAGAGAGAACTTTGTAATTTACGGCCTTTAATGTGTTGCCGTAGATGGTCGTGTCATCAGCATAGATGTCAACGAATGATTTAAGTATATGTTTTGGGAGATCATTGATGTAGACCAGGAAGAGATTTGGGCCCAGGATGGACCCTTGAAGGACACCCGCATTAATACTATTGGCTTCTGATTTCTGCCTATCAACCACTACTCTTATGAGCCTATCAGAGAGAAATTATATAATAATTGCATCTAAGATGCATCTATTATATATATATATATATATATATATATATATATATATATATATATATATATATATTAGGTCGGGACGATTCCAATATTTTTCTCGATTCCGATAAAATTCCCAATTCCGTACAAAATTCCTTACTCCGATACAATTATCGAGTCCAATTCCGATTATTTATGTCTCTTAATATTTTACTATAAATTTGTTATTCTGCCCCGATTACCGTAAAAACACATCTTAAATGTGCATGCATTTTCTCAAACGTAAAAAAAAAACATTTGTGAGGGTGTGATCTAGAGATTTTCGTCTTACTAGAAGTTTAAATCAATAAATTTTTCCGGATTCCGATTAATCGTCCCAACACTAATATATATATATATATATATATATATATATATATATATATATATATATATATATATAATTGTTTTAATGCTCAATTATGGAATATGATAATATTGTAGCTTACAGTCTAAGCCATCTCTCTTTGGCTTAAAAATTATTAGTATATATAAGATTACTGAATTTTCAATTATATAAACATAGGAACCGCCAAAAATGGCCGAAAAATCAAGTTGCTGTTTTTTAAAACGAAATTACATTTATTAAAATCCATTTTTTCTGAGTAACTTTTTTTTCCAGAAAGATAAAACCCTGAATTTTATCATATATAAAGCCGAATAATGTAAAACTTTTTCTACTAATATTAATTAAATTATAAATGTTAAATTTTCCCCAAAAGTTAACAATTGGCGTTTTTTGTTTTGCACAAAAACGTATATAAATAGGTTAAAAAAAAGGTTTTGAAAGAATTAATTTGTTTATTTCTTGTCTAACTAAGATTTAGGGTGATTTTCTATGAGAAAATGCAAAAATATAATATAAGAACCTGGATTTCAAATAATTCCACTTATTCAACCAGTTACTTCAAGTCGATTTGATTACTGTTTACATTTGTACTTGATAAAAAGCAAACTACGGAATACCAAACAGCCCCAAAAAACTTATTTTTCAGTGACGAAAATTCCAATGTATTATTAACGCTGAGGCTGGCCAGTACCAGATGGGTGACCATTTTTATGAGTTGGGTTTTTAATGTGTATGTGTGTGGGGGCCAGGCTCTCCAAAATGGGGAGGGGGGCAATTTAAAGCAGAAGAAAAAAATTATTTCAGCGCGTTATATATATATACCTTAGCGTCTTCACCTTGAAGGTCGAGTTTCTTAAGAAATCGCCCATATTTTTATTTGGACATAAGGTCCGGGGTTTGATTCCTAGAAACAGTCAAGCTACGCTGAATAGAAGTAGGGCCTCGAAACATGCATGCCCTTATATTAGTATTTACAAAAAATAATAAATAAATAAAAATGAAGTGCAAATTAAAATAAAGCCGATTTTCTAAGAAATAAAATCTTCAAGGTGAAGACGCTAAATTAACCGTATTATCCTTTAAAAAATCAATAACAAATCTACGTCACTTTACAGCAAATAAAAATAAACAGTAAAATTATCTATGGCATCGTAGTGCAATGGATTACGCGCCGATCTGTAACACATAAGGTTCGATTCCCAGAAACAGTCAATCTACCCTGAAGAGAGGTAGGGTCCCGAAACATGCATGTCCGTAGATTACTGTATCAATATATATATATATATATATATATATATATATATATATATATATATATATATATATATATATATATATGAATATATATATATATATATATATATATATATATATATATACAATTATTTTCTATAATAATAAATAACTACAGACACTAGTGTTTCATCTTTTCAGGAATCATCAGTGCAGGTTGTCACGATTAACGCGCCAGTCGAGATGATTCGAACCGTGGCAACAGAAGTCCTGTTTGGTTTCATTAGCAAGCACTCGAACCATTCGGCCACCGTCAACAGAAACGCTAACACTAATTCATTGTATTGTTAAGATGGCTTTACATTCATCATCTGAAAGTTCATCCCCCATCTTATGGACAATAAAAACATTGTAGTGTGAAACATTCATTGATCATTATTCAATAACGAGTAACGTCGGGTCACCCTGCTTGTTATAATTATAATTATTCCATGACCACATGCGTTAGGATAATGTCAAGTAAATGTAATCGATAATTTATAGTGATCGGTGTATTAGTATAGGAATGTATAATTTACATGAAAAGAATACATAGTATCTTTTCTGTGTACGTATGTACGAATATAACCAAACGCGTTCAATATTCCATATTTCTTTTTTCCCCAAGATAGCAACGTCGAAATCGAAAACATTTCGTCTTTTTAATTTAAACGATAAACATAGCAGCTCAAATGTTAAAAAATATGCCTTTGATCTTAGCGCCCGGGCACCTGCTCCAACCTCGATTGTTTACGAGCGCACCTGTTAACGACTCGTGCATCCTGCTTCCACTCCACGCTCACCGATCCCTGTTTCATCTAGGAACACACGGATGCGACGCAAAAGGCATTTTCTATTGTTAGCGGGAAACAGGCTAATTAGCATAACACTAACTATTGCAGGGAGATGGAAAGAAGTTTCTCTCCATCGCACTATAAATTCTGCTCTGTAACGCTCTTCCTTTATCTGTACCCCCCTCTCTCTCTCTCTCTCTCTCTCTCTCTCCTTTACACACACATACACACAAACACTCTCACACGCATAGACACACACAGGGACATATATTATTATTATTATTATTATTATTATTATTATTATTTTAACCTCTCGACGCCAAAAATAAAAAAAAAGTATTTTTCTTTTTTTTTTCTTTTTGGCGTCGAGAGATTCAAGGTCGCCTGAGGAAGTCTCTTTGACTAAAACAGATGGCTATTTGTAGCGGTCATATGTAACTGTTTAACCTCAAATAATAATAAAAAAAAGTATTTTGCTCTTTTTATTGAGCACTATTTAACAAGCTCGTTGTCTTCATTAGTTCCGACTTTTGAACACCTCAAACCTTAATCTATATATATATATATATATATATATATATATATATATATATATATATATATATATATATATATATATATATATATATATTAGTGTTGGGACGATTAATCGGAATCGGAATCGGAATCGAGATTCGGAAAAATCGAAGCTTTTAGGAGTATCGGAATCGGGATCGGAATCGGAAAAATTAGAGCCTATTTTCCGATACCAAAACCGATTCCATTAATTATGTTTTTTATTTGATCTTGGTTTAAGAAAAATCTTCCACTGCTTGTAGTAATAATAAAAAAATAATATTTATTGATTTAAACTCCCAGTAAAGCTAAAATCTCTTGATCATCCCCCCTCACAAATGTGTGTTTTACGTTTGAGAAAATATAGACACATTGACAGTAATCGGGACAAAATAAATAATAAGTTAAATATTTAGAGATTAATAAAAATAATCGGAATTGTAATAAGTAATTGTATCGGAATCGGGAATTTTAAATCTAGAGGACCCTTCCTGGTGCTGAAACTTGCTCTCTATATGAGATGCATATTCCATTATATTCCTCTCTTATCTGTCAATTGTTGAGTTACTATTTACAATGGCTTTCCACGGGACAAAGTTAGACACCAGCGTCGTTTTTTTAACGTGGAAAAAAGAACAAAAATAAGAATTGTCGTGTCGTGAAGGATTTCCCCTCCACTGATAGAGAACAAGAAATTGAAGTGTTGCATAGATGAACAGATACTACATTTTGATCTTCACTTTGATCTTAACTCGAAGGCCAAGAACGTCTGCTCTTATAGTATTAAAAGTTTAATCGTTGAGTTATTAAAGAAGTTGGTAATATTAATGTCGCTCTTACCCACGTTATACAGAGTGCCCCACTTAAATGTAGTAGAGAGAAGGGACATTGTTTTATTGTTTAAATTACCTGTAGCATCTCCGGATCACTATTTTCTCTGCGGTATTGAAAACATCATATCTAAAAAATGTTAAATGTTGATTTTAAGAAATTAGGAAGATTAAATTGGAAACGAAAATGATTAGAGAAAAAATTAGAGAGATCAAGTTGCTTTTCAGTGGGCAATCCTGCAATATACATTTTTGTGGTCTCTTGGTTTCCAGAATTCTAGGACAAGAATTCCTCTAGTCTGGTTGAGTATCCAGCTTAATGTTTTTACTTTAGGCAACATCACTTAAACAAGGTGCAGTAATCCTACATAATATATAATTTATACAAGCTAATAAAATTGCTACCAACCGGCATAAAGACACAATATATAACACATTCGGTTATTTTTTAAATATAAAAAACAACATAGACCTCCAAATCCTGGCATTTTACATATAAAATATTATTCTACTAAATCTTGTTTTTTTTTTTTTTTTTACTGCTGTTGCCATAGTGATTGAGGCTACGCAGATTAACAAAGCACTTCGAATGGAACAGTTACACGTGACATATACACACATAACAGTACTCATTTCTCTCTAAAATTTGGTCCTGGATTTTCTGCTATCATATCAGTAGTCTATAAAGGCAAGCAATTCCGTTAAAACTTTTCTTTTTGTATAAAATTATCTAACACCCAAGGTTCTAACAGAACTCCGAATTATTCAAATAATATCGCTACATTGTCTTTAAGTAAATAACATCGATTTCTCTAGCAAGGTTCTTTACCCTGTAGTTTAAATATTAAAATATTTTAAATGTTTTTCTATTGTTTTCAAGAAAATGATATCGATATTTCTAAGTTTGATTTTATAGGAGACGGCAGTATTTCTTCATATCTTGTAAATGGTGGCTTATATCCAAAATATTTTGCAATAAATATATAAAACATTTATTTACTGTGCTGTTTTCGAGCAAATAATATTGATTTTCTATCCGCTAGGTTTCATTCTCTATAATTTTGAATAGCGGATAGACTCCACCCAACACATACAAATTTAATTAGTGTTGTTGCGTTGATGTATCTTAGATGTAATCAAGTTTTAAAAATTTGTTTTAAGTGAAGTTCGGGCAGAAATTCTATTGCCACGCGGACTAAGGTAAATAGCAGAGTTAGGGCTGTGTTTTGTGGAAAAGTGAGACGTGGCCAACCGAACTTAGCGTTATTAATATGAGTAACGAATAGATTTCTCGACGCGGATCCCAGACTTAAACTTTATGTTAAAAATAAAGGAGGGTTTTATTGTCTTTTTGTTATTTGCTACCCGGATTTTCGATTACTGGTAAAGTTAAATATAAGTTTTGTTTATCTTCTTTTCCCAAAAGTTAATATTCATCTCACTTAATCAACAACAACAAAAAAATGTTTAGTGAGATATTGGCTAGGAGCCAGAAAATTATTTTACCTTAAATGTATATGCAAATCAAATCCTCATAATTTTAATTTGACAAACATATTAATGTTATCTTTTTATATTTTGTATTCACGATTGCGATAAACTTATGATTAGATTTTCATTTGTTTTTCGTGTGCAATTTTTTTCAATTGCATGTGCTCATATTATTTTTAGCTTGAACATTTTTACCATTAAATTTTACCCGTGCAATTCTTACATAAATCCATAGATTTTAGTTGAGGTTGACTGTAATTTTTGGGCAATATGATGTTGAACATTGCCTCGTGAAGCATTGCAATGAAGGCCGCTCCATGTAATCTGCTCTGACATTTTAGATTGTCATTAGATTTTTGCTGTATAAACGTGCATAGTGCTATAAGCATCCTAAGAATAGGTCTTGTTTGGGTCTTTACGCAGATTTTGGTTTCCGATTCTATGTATCATGATTTAAATCTAAACCGACCTCCTAGCTGGAATCAATGTTATTGTAATATAAACAACACTTATGAGTTTACTGTATGGAGGTGAACAAATTTGATTTTATTCTTTAAGCATCAGCTAAAGTTTAAAATTAGATGTGAAAGAAAGTTATTACATTCTATAAACTTCAGCAAAATGGGTACAAGCTGTTGATCAGGCTTGACTACTTGTTGCTTGTTTGAATATGGTACATGCGTTGCTTGGTATTGTTGAATCTCAGCCTGATTACAGTAAAAAATCTCTGCTACTAAAGTGCCGGTCTCGAATTTTCATTCTCTGCTTGAAAGAAACATATCCAATTCCCAAACGGAACACCAATCTTATTTACTCCCTCTTAAGTTCACTGATATTTAAAGATCGACCGACTTCCTTCAGTACTAAACAAACTTGGTCGGTCTAGACTTTAAAAATAGTCAATAAAGTTTCACTCTTGTTTTACGAGTGATGTTCCAAAAGTAATGCCTTCTATTTTTTATTATGTCCGATTTGACCGAGGTAAGTTAAAATTGCATTGTTAGAAGGTTGAGCTTATGTATTCATGATCTGAAAGTTTTACCACTCTATTATAGATATTGATAGTCCGAAACTCTACGAATGCAATCCCTGTCACGCATATCGTCAGAAACAGAGACACGTCATTGAATTTCTTCATATAGAAAAAAAAAAACTGAACCGATCTTCATTCAATATTCGACTGTTAAACTTCTACAAAACCGATGCACTTTATGCCGACACAGTTAGCAAATGAGTTCGAACACAAAAGGTTACTTGTTTCAATGGTACCCTTCCTGTCCTTTGAGTTTTAACATTTTAGATTTGTGTTTAAAATACGATGCTTTAACTTTCGAACAATCTTCTTATATAGCTACTTTGTATTTTCTTCATGAGCATGTTTTCTCGATCCTATTTTTCAATGTGCTAGCTCCATAGGGTTGTTGTCTACGACTTATTAGAATAGCTCCATAGGGTAAAGTATATTTTTTATTATATATTATTATTAATGGGCAGGTGTTTTGTTGTCTACAACTTATTAGAATAGCTCCATAGGGTAAAGTATATTTTTTATTATATATTATTATTAATGGGCAGGTGTTTTGTTGTCTACAACTTATTAGAATAGCTCCATAGGGTAAAGTATATTTTTTATTATATATTATTATTAATGGGCAGGTGTTTTGTTGTCTACGACTTATTAGAATAGCTCCATAGGGTAAAGTATATTTTTTATTATATATTATTATTAATGGGCAGGTGTTTTGTTGTCTACAACTTATTAGAATAGCTCCATAGGGTAAAGTATATTTTTTATTATATATTATTATTAATGGGCAGGTGTTTTGTTGTCTATGGCTTATTAGAATAGCTCCATAGGGTAAAGTATATTTTTTTTATTATATATTATTATTAATGGGCAGGTGTTTTGTTGTCTACGACTTATTAGAATAGCTCAATAGGGTAAAGTATATTTTTTTATTATATATTATTATTAATGGGCAGGTGTTTTGTTGTCTACAACTTATTAGAATAGCTCAATAGGGTAAAGTATATTTTTTTATTATATATTATTATTAATGGGCAGGTGTTTTGTTGTCTATGGCTTATTAGAATAGCTCCATAGGGTAAAGTATATTTTTTATTATATATTATTATTAATGGGCAGGTGTTTTGTTGTCTACAACTTATTAGAATAGCTCAATAGGGTAAAGTATATTTTTTTATTATATATTATTATTAATGGGCAGGTGTTTTGTTGTCTATGGCTTATTAGAATAGCTCCATAGGGTAAAGTATATTTTTTTTATTATATATTATTATTAATGGGCAGGTGTTTTGTTGTCTATGACTTATTAGAATAGCTTCATAGGGGAAAGTATATTTTTTATTATATATTATTATTAATGGGCAGGTGTTTTGTTGTCTACGACTTATTAGAATAGCTATATGCGATCTTATGCAGAAGCATCACATTAGTATAGGGAACAAGGCTTACTAGCCAGCAGTAAAGTAAAATATTTTCCATATAAATTCGTAAGTATGTGCAGTTATCATAATTGTATAAAGTCCGATGATAAACTTCACGATTACGTGCAGAATTTTCCTATAAGTAGGAATAAGTCGACTGGCAGTTTCTGAGCTTTCAATTTTTTATTGGTAAAGTCGTTTTAACTAACACATTTATTTCATATAGAAATATTCACATGATAGCATTTTTACTCTTTGCATTATTTTCTCTCATTTTCTATGATTTCTGTCCAACGAGCAACTAGCTTTTTGATGCTGAATTTCTTTTTTTAGTTTTAAGTAAAAAACAAATTTAAGTAAGTTTTTTTAGTTGGTAGTCATTTTTATAAATTTTATTGCTTAAGTGATTCTGCAAGGACAAGAAAATATGGTATTAGAATTATAAATTGAAAAAAGAGGATGAGGTAAAACTTCCCAATTGAAACTCATAACCTTTTCCTATGTCATTGTTGCTGTGTAAGATTCCGTGTTATCTGAAGCAGTATACCCTTGCTATTGAGTAATGCTGGCCGTGTTTTAATAGAGCATTTCTTAGATCATCCAGCTGCGAATATTATTTTACTGCTGTAATTTTTTGGTTACGCTCTAGTAACTCATAATGAACCAGTTCTCTCATGTCACACCATAAAGAAGGTATAACCTTCTCTTTGTGGATTCCATGTTGTGGAACAAACTGTGGACATTGGTTTTCGTCTAACCATTATCTTTTGCATTGTATATTATTGTGAAGAACTCCTATTTACTCTTCATTCACAATTCTTCGCAAAAATGATCCTCAGCGATTCTAGAAACAATGATATACAAACAGTCCATCTTTGACTTCGTTCAGCATCGTTCAAATCGTGGTGAACCCAACATCAAGTTTGTAATTTTCTCCTCACTTTTGTGATATGGGATGTATTGAATTCTGGAGCTAATCCTCTGATGGTTAAAGTTTGATTGGCTTGCACAGCGTTTTAATAGCGTTTTCTGTATTTGATTTTGGCCTCCACTAAGGTCGACGATCTAATATATAAAAGTTTGTGGAAGTAACTTTTGAAAACCGCCGCTGACATTTTCGATCATTCAGAACATTAATCCCATAGACAGATTCAAAATTCCTTGTAGCTTTTGCCGCTGTGTTTCTTTATCGAATTGATAGAGCATGCGATTTCTCGGATCATTTCTCACTTATTTGTATATGTGTAGACGGCTGAAGCAGTCAAATAAAATATTTTCCCACTAATTACTATCCTTGAAAAGCTAAACAAGGCATTAAGACATCAATTCATCTAACAATCTAGAAGTGTGTAAATATTAGGAGGTTGCAAAGTGATAAAGTAAAAAAACGACATTACTTTCTTTCCAATGTAATACACACACACATATATATATATATATACAGATATATATATATATATATATATATGTGTGTGTGTGTGTGTGTGTGTGTGTGTGTGTGTGTGTGTGTGTGTGTGTGTGTGGCATCCGTCAGTCGAAACGACTATGGATCAGCGCCGTATTAAGATGTTGCCTGTATGCATCCTTTTGTGTGACTGTAGAGACCAATTCTTGATTTGCATAGTCTGCCACAGCCTTGCCATACGAAGGTTGTTATGCAATTTGCCGCTTCGTCCGGCTGTTCCGCCTGTACACTCGCTCTTCTCCTAGCTCTCTTTGCAGCGTTTTCAACATGGAGGGTCCTCTCGCTGATGATAATCCCCTGGCGTATCATTTTCCTCCAGACAGTTCTGTCAGCTGCAGAGGCTTCCCATGTATTCCTGTCAACCGAGAGAGCCTTCATGTCACGCTTGCAAACATCCCTGTAGCGAAGATGGGGTCGCCCCCTCTTTCTTGAGCCTGAGGCAAGCTCGCCATAGAGAAGGTCTTTAGGGATGCGCCCATCATCCATCCTGCGCACATGGCAGAGCCAGCGAAGACGTCGCTCACGCAGTAGAGAGTAAATGGATGGGATGCCTGCTCTCTGCAGAACATCAGTATTACTCACTCTGTCCTGCCATGTGATACCAAGTATCCTACGTATACACCTCATATGGAAGACCTGGAGTTTCCTCTCTTGTGTTGAGTATGTAGTCCAGGATTCACTCCCATACAATAGAACACTGAGGATGCACGCTCTGTAGACGGTCATCTTGGTGGAGGTGGTAAGGAGCCTGTTTTCCCAGACTCTTTTAGTTAGTTTAGAGAGGGTTGTGGATGCCTTTCCAATCCTTTTGTTTAGCTCCACGTCGAATGAGAGGGTGTCTAAAGCAGTGGAGCCTAGATATTGAAACTGGCGTACGACCTCTAGTGGTTTGCAGCCTGTTTGGTCTCACCATCAGCCAGAAGAAAACCCAAGTCATGGGACAAGCAACCGCCTCTCCACCCAGCATCACAATATATATATATATATATATATATATATATATATATATATATATATGCAGTATTTTTTCTCTATGACATATTTCATACAATAAAATATACGGTTTTAGTCGATTAATTCTATTTTCGATCCTTTCTACGTTACGAATAAGAGTCTTCACTTCTAGTGCAAACTGTCTGATTTAATCAACCACTTTACGAATTAATCTAACTAGTTTTGAATTATTTATGAAGTTAAAAGAAAAACTTTATAAATCGTTCCAACCCAGTTTGATTAATTTATTCCTAATGATGAATACTGAATGATTGGAAAGTACTCAGAAGTAAAGACTGCTAATCGGAAGATGGAATACATCGAAATTAGAATTAATAGATAAAAACGTCTATTTTATTTAATGAAATATGACATGTATGCACTTGCATATACATATATATATATATATATAGTCATACATAATTATATACATAAATATATATACATATATATACATATATATATGTGTATATATATATTTATATATATAATATTATCTACGACTATATATAGTCATACATATTATATATATATACATATATGTATATATATATATATATATATATATATATATCTTTCTGACAACGGTTCCTATTTGACTGTACAACAAATGCCCACAGCCCACTCGGGAATGCTGATCACGCTGTGATAATGGTAGAAATCAGCCTAAATTCTCGCCCTAAAACTGAAGACCCACTACTCAAAACAACGAGGTATTACAAAAAGGCTGATTGGGAAGCCATCAGGGAGCTCATCAGAGATGCTCCATGGCAAAATATCTTTACTTTTCCAGCGGAACAGTGTGCAAATGCGACCACTGAATGGTTCAAAACTGCTATTGAAGCACGTGTTCCCGCACGGAAATTCTATAGCAAGCCCCACTCCCCCCAATGGTTTACTTCTGCTTGTGCAGCTGCCATTTGTCAAAGGCAGCATGCGTTCCGCAGATTCAAGCGACATAAATCCAGCTCAAATAAACAGAAGTTTATAGAAGCTAGAAATAATTGTAAGTGAGTGATGGAGACAGCTAAGACAGATTACTCTGAAACCACCAGAAAACGCATCGAAGCACAGAAATTAGGAACCCGGGATTTTTGGAAAATCTACAACAGCGTAGTAAATAATGGACAGTCAACTATTCCCCCACTATCAAACAATCATGAGGTTGCTTGCACGCAACTGACAAGGCTAATCTGCTTGCCAGTCGGTTTGCCTCAAACTCCACACTGAACTCGGTACACCACTCACTCCCTGATTTTCCTCTGCGAACAAACGCCTCACTAGACGATTTGAAAATCACCACTTCTCAGGTACATGCTATTATAAAAAACCTAGACACCTCAAAAGCATGTGGACCAGATCTCATCCCGGCTGTGCTATTAAAATATGCTCTGCCGAGGTTGCTTCAGTTCTGTCCAAACTTTACAATAAATGCCTTAACGAATCTTGTTTTCCCGACTGCTGGAAAACCGCCTCTGTGGTACCAGTCTTCAAGAATTCTGTTGAAAGAACTGACCCATTAAATTATCGCCCCATTAGCCTCCTCCCGCTTTTCGCCAAAATATTTGAGTCCTTAGTTAATCAAGTCCTAGTCCAGCACCTAACAGCTGCTAAACTCCTGACTGACAAACAATATGGATTCAGGCAAGCCCGTTCAACAGCAGATATCTTGACTGTAGTTTCTGAACGTATATACCGTTCATTGGAAAAAACAGGGGTGGGTAGAGCGGTGGCCCTCGATATATCTAAGGCTTTTGACAGGGTATGGCACGATGGTCTTCTATGGAAAATTAGATCATATGGAATCACTGGAAGAATTCATAATGTAATTAAATCCTTCTTAAGTAATAGAAAATCAAAGTTGTCCTCGACGGTCGTACATCCAAACAATACGACATAAATGCGGGAGTACCTCAGGGGTCTATCCTTGGACCTCTATTATTCCTGATATTCATAAACGACCTCCCTGATAAAATTGTTTCGAAGATGGGTATATTTGCCGATGACACCACTCTCTATAACAGATATGGGAAAACAAATAAACACATATCCAAGGAAATGGCAGAAACACTAGAGGATGACCTCCAATCCGTAGTGGAATGGGGACAAAAATGGTTGGTCACATTCAATGCTGCTAAGACTAAGCTTGTTTCCTTCAATAACTACAAGAAACCTTCTCTACCACCAATAGCAATGGCCAAGAACACATTACCTGAAAGTACTTCTTTTAAACTCCTCGGCCTAACGTTTACAGGGAATATGAACTGGAATAGATACATTGAGAGCATTGCCAAGGCTGCTGCAAGGAAGGTTGGCTCCCTCTACCGTGCTAGAAAACTACTTACGCCTGACAGTATCCTATACCTCTATAAGGCAACCATTCGCCCATGTATGGAGTACTGTTGTCACATCTGGGCTGGTGCATCTGCTTCTTGTCTCTCCCTCCTGGACAGGGTTCAAAAGAGAGTCGCCAACCTGATAGGTTCTGAACTGTCATCTAGGCTTCAGCCTCTGTCCCATCGACGAGATGTTGCATCCCTCTGCCTGTTCTACAAATACTTCAATGGTGAATGCTCTGACGAACTGCAAACACTTGTACCTCCCCGACGTAACTACCCCCGACAAACCCGACAAGCTACTAAGTTTCATCCCTTTACAGTAGAGATCCCTAGGTGCAAGAAAGCCTTTTAATCCAATAGTTTCTTCCCCAGAACTGCGGGTCTTTGGAACTCCCTTCCGGGATTCTGCTTTCCCAACTGCAATGATATGCAGAAGTTCAAGTGTAATGTTAACAAACATCTTTCTACTCATCTCCCTTCATAATGACCCCGCTAATTAAGTCCCTGATAGTAGCCCCCTGCTTCAAAGTGGCACTGTGCCTTGTTTTGGGTGAAAATTGAATAATATATATATATATATATATATATATATATATATATATATATATATATATATATATATATATATATTGTTTTAACAAAAACCAAGACATCAAAGTATGGGTATTTCATCGTTACCTACAATTGTTTCAAGACTATTCAGGCAAATTCAAACATTATGTCGTTTGAAAATTTTCACAAGAACAGCCTTTCTTCACACTTATTGAATAAAAACACTTTAACAATAAAACATTATAAGGAAAAGAAAACAATCGAAAATATTTTACCTATATCGCATCCTTGCTAAGTATTTTTTAAGATTTATGTATTTATCTATTTTCGTATCTCCATTTAAAACAAAATTCAAACAAAATATCATACAATGTTACCACTAATTACCTATGTCTATGTAATATGTTTTATTAATACTATTCATTGCTTTCTTAAATTAAATTTCTTATATATTTCTTTATTTTATATGAATTATTTTTTCTAATTCAGACTAATCAACTAAGTTATATTGTTGCGATTCTACGTTTGTTTCGTATCTTAAATTTTCTTTCTTTATTTACAAAAATATTTGGCTAACCTATTTATGTGATTTCAGAAAAGTTTTTGTTTTTTAAACAAAAAATTTTCTGAAATCACATAAATAGGTTAGCCTTTATTTTTTATCATTCAATAAGAAAAGAAAGTTTAACATTACTTTATAATTAGTTTATTCCCATTCCTCATTTAAAATAAAGGATCTCAATTTACTTTTTAGTTTCTTTTATTCCTTCCTTCCTATTAAGATTTATGATTATCGGATATTTTAGATGTAGAAAGGGAGTTGACTCGGTACGGTCGAAATTTTAAAGGTTTAGTTGAATTATAAGTCACCAAAATACTAATATGTATCCATAACGATGAAAGGGAGGTAACTCAAGCCGTTCGATAATTCTAGGTTTGGTAAATTCTTAATATGCATTCATGACTTATTTATTAGTTAAACAAATCTCATTAAAACTAGGCTAACTTATTGAAAATACAAGTTTGTAATGCATATTTTACCCATGATACTGATTTTTTTACCAAAGATTTAACCTACGTTTGCAATCTAAACATAATTTCGTGAAGTTATACGTGGCTTTAATACAAAAATATCAATTTGGGAATCAAGTTCTTAAATACTTATCTAATAATAATACATATCCCATTAATAAGTATTCTAATAATAAATCTAACCATTAGCTCCATGTACGTTTTAAGAAAGTGGAGGTTCACCTTGTTTTTTGAATTTAATCGTTTAGAACAAGAGTAATGTTTAAAAAGCTAGGATTTTTCAAGTTTTACTGATCTAGAAACAGGATCAATTAATCCCCCCTTTTTTGGTGAATTCTTATTGCTTATTTTTGTTAAGCTATTTTATTGATCTAGAAACGGTATCAACTATTTCACCGTCAATATGACTAAATTTGTGCTCCCAGTTTTGAAACAGTATTGCTAATCTTTGTTAATCTTTGTTATAGATCTAAATTTATTATCTAATAATCTATTGTCTTTATTTCTAAAAATGTGTTTCTAGTGTAGAATATTAGATTTCAGATTTGCTTGCTAGATTTGAATCATTTATCCCATCTAATTTACACCATTCTTAGCTATTAAACTTTATATCAACTTATCACTATATCACTTATCAGCATTCGAAGGCTATCTGAGTATAAGGCTTAAAAATGTCAAGTGGACAGCGAGATACCACCATGACTGGTCATGATAATGTTAATTAGGTCTGATATTATACACAGCGGCTCAACAATAATTTGTTTACATTGGACATAGAGACAGCAATGTTGTAGTCAGTTTGGAAGAGGCTCAAATAAACTGTGTTACAAGAGCGAGCAAGACGAATTAAGAAATTGTTCTCATATGTTTGGTTTAGGTTTAGGTTTAGGTAGTTAAATGGAAAGTGTTGCAGGAAGAGCTTTTTTGTGAATGTTTTACTGGGGGTGATCCATCAGTCAAGCACCTGCTATTAAAATTACGATAGATTAGATAAAGAGTACGCATCTTTCCTCGCTGAGAATAAAGAAATAAAGAGGAGAAAAGACATCGGTCTCTTGATTTCGAACTCATATAATTATGTACACGTATTTATAATTATATTTCACATTTCACTCCAAATGTGTTATATATATATATATATATATATATATATATATATATATATATATATATATATATATATATATATATATATATATATATATATATATATATATATACATATATTTTATATAATATATATTAGATCACTCTGACAGACATTAAAAACATTTTTAAAAATTGTTTAATTTCAACAATATTTCCCGAGGTTAACAGTGGCCGAATGGACTTGACCCTTCCTAATGGATTCAGAGATGGCTTCTTATTGCCGGATTCAAATCTATCGACCGTTTTTACTCATGACACCCTGGACCGAGGATTCCCGAAAGAATGAAACACCAGTGTCTGTAGGCATTTAATAATTATTATAGTTAATAATAATAATAATAATAATAATAATAATAATAATAATAATAATAATAATATATATATATATGTATATATATATATATATATATATATATATATATATATATATATACATTAGTGCTAGGAGGATTCCAATATCTTTTCCGATTCCGATACAATTACTAATTCCGTACTAAATTCCCGATTCCGACACAATTTCTGATTCCGATTCTTAAAATATTCTCCAAATATCTAACTATAAACGTGTTATTTTGTTCCAAGTAGTGTAACAGCACATGTTTAATATGCATGGGGCGACCAAAAGTCGTAAATCACTCGCCCGCCAGTCGATACTTTTTTTTTAAATAAAGAAACGGAAAAAAACTCATTTATTTTACGACTCTCAAATATGCGTTGACTTAGAATGACCTATGTCTCATCATTTGTTAATTCTTTCATCTCTAGCTGTGAGACCATAGGAATATTGTATTGAAAAAAGAGTCGTCACGCTAAAGGTCAACAAAAGATCAAATTTACACATTCGGCGTGTAGTCAAAATGTCGCCTTCATTTAGCTCTCTGATTTTGAAATTCATTTGGAAAAAAAATTCTTCGGCTCTACAACTACATACGCTTCATGCTTACAAACGTAAAGACGAACATTTGAAAGAGGAAAAAAACGCATCGTTCAGTCAAGCACGCACCGAAAATTAAATTATACAATAAGCAAGCAAGCAGTTTTCGCTTCATTTTTGTTTCTTCGTAAACAAACATTATTTATTCCAGGGACGATAGAAATGTATCAGGATATAAACAAATCTGGACATGAATTATAAAAACGTAAACACATAAAAATATCAATACGGCTGATGATCAGTAACATTTTATACATGATATAATATTTCGACTTGCCTTGTAAAAAATAAAAATATAGACTAAATGTATACAAAACCGTTATTGTTTCATTAAAAAAGCTATTTAATTGCTAGGTTAATCCATATAAATTTCGCTGAAATGTTCAATGCTCCATGATGCTAAATATCCATTTTTATTATAATCTCGCTTCGAGTTTTGTTCAGTAATTATTGTAAGTAACTATTTCTGATTCTTTTGTGCTGCTGGGATGATTGTGTGTTTCAGAATATTTTTCAATTTGAGACTTCATATTGAAATGTTTTAATGAAAAAATGAATCTCTAATATTTGTTTTGCATTTTAAAATATATTGTTTTGATTGTTGAGTATATATCCGGCACAGTTAGACACAATTAATCAATCGAGAACCACATCACTCTATCTAAAAATATATGATATTAAGTGATATATACCTGAGAGTCAAAAATATTCTGTTGGCATTGCCCTATCAATCATAGACAGTTGTTTCGTCATATAGTACGCATCAATATGGCTAGACGAAGCAAGTGTATTCACACGGAGATATATGAGGCGATTCGTTGAAAGATTTCCTAATATAAACGAGGGGTTCTCAACCGGCATTGGGGGAGGAGCAGTGGGTCTTAATGCCTATATAGTCGACTCGGAATGGACTAGTGAATAGGGACTTGGTGTAATGGCTCGTTTACCACAACATAAACAGCTTGAAAAAACGCAGAGGAGGGCACCGTGTAACGGTTTGTCAGACAGTCGCTTTTAGTTATCTAGTTAGGGGCCCACCTTTAGTTTCGTCGACCCCTTTCTCCTTACAACCGACGAAAATGAGAGCAATGAAAACCTGGGTGGGAGTGATCGGCTTAATAGGGATAAGAGGATATTTTTTCGTTCTTTTAATGATTTGATACAAAATCACCCTTGAACGATTTCATTTTATGAGAATAACAGGTGTCCAAACCTTTTCCCTTTATTGTTTAAAAGCGTTTATATATATATATATATATATATATATATATATATATATATATATATATATATATATATATATATATATATATATATACTAGCAGATATACCTGATATAAGATTAGGTTATATCAAAAATACAGTACACTCTTCTTAATGGGGAGAAAATTGGATGTAAAAACATGTAATATAACAGTAATGTGTGTACACACACACACGCATATATATATATATATATATATATATATATATATATATATATATATATATATATATATAACAAGGGCTCCTTCAGTCTTTGACAGACTACGGATACCCCCGGCAGGATGCCTGCGCGGGCAATTTTTGTAACAGGAGGTGCGTAATCTCTAACCGCCCCTCTCCTGGTCGACATTATAAAATACCAGTGGCAAGTAAAGTGTATGTACAGGACGACTGGAAACAAATACCGAGATCAGCATATATATATATATATATATATATATATATATATATATATATATGTGTGTGTGTGTGTGTGTGTGTGTGTGTGTGTGCCCGCAAACACATTTTCATATTTATAGATATATTATTATTATTATTATTACTATTATTATTATTATTATTATTATTATTATTATTACCAGTAAAGTATACAGATCGATATAGAAATCACTCTGGAATTTCCACCGAGAAACGGCATCATTTATAATTAAATGTGTGTATGATAAGTCATTATCTCTCTTCGATAACTAGATTGACGCATCGGCATTACTTGGTTTGTGTTGGTTTTTGATTTTTCTCTGTATTTATCGCTCAACTGTAACCATACCGAGTTCAGATCTATGGAAAAGATATTTGCTTCATTTTGTCAAGAGGGTTAGTCCTTCTGCTTTTTTGTATGATCTTGGGCTTTTCTTACATCATTAATCAGCGTTTGGTCTGTCAATTTGGGATAAGTCAACGATCAACGAGAAAAGAATTGTGGTATGTTTTGCTCATTTTAAAAGCTGCAAAGTTTTTTGAAAATCAAATTACTAAATACGACAAAAATACTTCGAGAAGGCAGATTGGTGCGGGGGGGGCTATAAGAGTTCACATCAGAGACGCTGCACGGTGTAGCATTTTTTCTCTTCCCGAGGAACAGTGTGCAAATGAGACTACTGAATAGTTCACATAATTCAGATGTTTTAGAACACACTGAGATGAGAATAGTTGGTCCCATAAGTAAACCGTGATCAAATATTTAAATAACGCGGTATTTAAAGTTTGCATGGCTACACACTAGCCCATACGAGGAATAGTGGACCTTCTCCAAGTGATGCTACTTCAAATTACAATACTTAGGCGGATAGTCCATGAAACCAGATTAATCCTAATCCTCGAAGCTTACAAGACAATGAAAAGAGGATTAAATAAACAAAAACTATAGCATGCGAGGAAATGGAATATTATTGTTTATTTACTCCACAGACGGAGAAAAAAAATCATTGAAGATTTGAATATCTATGGATCTCATTAAAAATCAAAGAAAAATGTAGAAAGTCCCATTGATTCTACAATGCTAATTGCTGCTGCTGCTATTATTATTATTATTATTATTATTATTATTATTATTATTATTATTATTATTGTTGTTGTTGTTATTATTATTATTATTATTATTATTATGTACTATATGTATATATGTACATTATGTGTTTATTTGCTTGAAGTGGTTTAAAATTAACATTTTATTTTGAATCACGCATTAATCTGGAATATCGAATGAACCTTCACTTACCGATCGATTATAAATATGCATCCTCACCAATCCATATTGAGCCTTAGATTAATCAAATGTCCATAATTCGACTTCTAACGTAAGTAAATGAAATGATATTGATAAACCTAAAATAGAATAAATTATGTTAAGGCTAATTTTCTTAAACGAACGAAAATTTAAGCCCGGTGCTCTTTTTTACGGAAGTAAGTTTTGCGCATGCGTATATGCGCCTGTCTGTGCATGTATGTGTTCGCGTGTGTAAATCGGTGCTTATTAAAAGTAAAAATGGCAAAAGTGGAAGAAACGAAGAGAAAAACACAATGAGAAAATAGAAAGCAAGAAAGAAAATACCTAGCTTTTTCCGACAACGTTTGAAGTTGATAGATCTTAATTGGCGTGTAGAAGTCGCAGGTGCTGATACGCAAAGTGACTCCCAATTAGTTCTTCTTACCTGTCGTAACTTTTTCCAATATCTCATTTTAGGAATGATAGATATTTTACTACGATAGAAAATGTTGCTATATCTGTAACGGAAACCACGTCACAATTCTAATAAAAATGTTAGAGTGTACATTGGATGCTGCTTGGGAATAAATGCTTACACCGAGTTTCCCAACAGTCATCGACCATGAATCCGATAGTAAAATTGTTTATTCATATACTATGAATTTTATTTTAATTTGTAAGAAAATGAAGAAATGTGTTATTCTTGCTGTTTTATCTATGGCCTGACAGTATTAGAGTGATTACGTCTAATTCAGAAATAATATCATTGGCGGATGCATCGTAAAACTTTCGATTTCAAATTGTATTCTCTATACATTATGTGCATACTATATTTTTCTTTAAGTTTATCATTGATATGAGAAATGTGTGAATATTTAAAGCCAGGTAAATCTACAAATGAAAAAATTAAAAATTTGTATTTCTGTTGAATAAAGAGATAGAGAAATACATGGAGTCATGGCAGAAGCAAGGGGAGACACTAAAATATAATGAGGCCCAGCAGCATAGATTGTGAGTAATTGACATGAAATGGACAAACGTACATCTGTTAGCTTATGATTAAATTACACATTATAATTAATTAAAGCAAATAAATTGAAATAAAAAACAAACAAACATAACCCAATCCTAACACAAATGAATATTTCAAAATGCATCGTATCTTATTAAAATATGTAGGAAATAAGTTGAAGTAAAAAAAAATCGTTGATGTTTTCGGGTTTTAATTTGAATCATATCCCAGGAGAATCACCTAAGGAAATGCAAGCAACTCACCAACAAATTCAGAAAACCAATTAAGTCGGGGATTCTCTGATCTTTCTTACACAATAAGAATGTTTTTCAGAAACAGCGCAAAAACAAGCAGCTATTTCATAGTCAACACTAATTTTTTCGAATGATAACAAGCAATCACCCCAATATTGCGAAAGTCTTGGAGTCAGTCTTTAGCAAATTCCACGTTATATCGCCACATATGCTCCAAAAACAAAATTACACTCAATTCAGAAGACTATACTGAGTTGATGCCAAGTGTTGTCAACGCGGTGTAGAGACGCTGGCTTACTTTTACACAACAAGAACGACCCGTTTTTCGACCAGGTTGTGACCAGGTTCTTGACGACAAAACAGCTTAGTGGTTAGACACAGAGGAAGATCCACGACACTTCTTGAAGCCAGAGTTCCACTTAAAGAAGATCATGCTGACTGTTTGATGGTCTCATACATTACAGTTTTTTTTTAAAAATCAGATGAAACGATTACAGCGAAGGAGTCCTGTAAACAAATGGATGGAATGCACCAGAAATTTCGACAACAACACACAGCATTAGACAACAGAAACTTCGACAACAACACACAGCATTAGACAACAGAAACTTCGACAACAACACACAGCATTAGACAACAGAAACTTCGACAACAACACACAGCATTAGACAACAGAAACTTCGGCAACAACACACAGTATTAGACAACAAAAAAGGCCCAATTATCCTCAACGACAATGCCCGACCGCACTTCGCTAAACTTGCTCGAATTGGGTTACGAAACTATACCTAATCCGTCATTGCCCCAAGATCTCTTATCTATCGCCTACCACTTTTCCAAGCATATCGACAAGTTTCCTCCTGAGAAATGCTTTAAAATCCTAAGCGAAACCAAAAATATCTTCAGCGATTTCATCACCACCAGAACGAAATATTTTTACTTTATTAGCATAAATACACTTTTTTTCCGTTGGCAAAAGTGTTTTGATTCTGACGGTGCATATTTCGATCAATATTTTTTTTTCAGTCAAGATATATTCATCTGAATTAAAAAGTTGAAAATTTCAATAACTTTTTTATCAAAATTTCCCGTGCAACACATCGCGTACTTTAATTTTTGCCTATTACTCTTTTTCAATTTTACTATATCTTGTTTGATCAACGCTCTACGGTGTTACTGACTCTCCATATTGTCTTTCTGTATATATGTCTCTCTCAGTGTCTCTTTCTATCTATCTATTTCTTTTATTATTTTCAGGGCCATGTATACACCTCTATAATATTACTCCTCTATCGCATTGTTTTTGTTCATCTATTCTAAATTTATATTTATTTGTCCTTGTCAGATGATTATGTCCGATATATCTTACATATTTCCCCAACAACCGAACGATTTAGAATAAGCCTTCGTGAATTGATTTCAATTTATTTTCTTATGTAACGCAAACGGCGATATATATCTTCTTAATGCCTCGATATTACGGCAGATTATCCGCTCAGATGCCACCATATCGCTTTAAATGGAGGTAAATTTAATCAATGTCAACGACTATATAGATAACGCACTGCGAAGTAGAGAAAGAGAGAGTAAGAGAGAGAGAGAGAGGTAGAGAGATAGGGGAAAGATGGTAAGAGGGAAATAGAGAAAGACATAATTATACATAAGAAATAAATTTCGGAGAACTGTGGGCAAACGGTGCTAACTTTTCAAGATCAAAGCTGACATGTTGTTTCACAAGAAAAAAGCGGAGAACATCTTAATCACCAATATAAAGTGAATCTCAAATGTGGTGTTGAAAAATTAAGTGATCTTTGAGAATTTTACTTGCGATTGAGATTTTTGTCGTTAGAGTTAGTGCTATGAGAAGTCATCGAGTAGAAATATATAAAGAGCATAGATTAATATTAAGAAGAAAAAGGAAATGCTTGAAATAAACACCAGAGCAAACATCGCACTAACTTTTATTGAAGTTTTGAAATAGTTAATATTACATAAAGGGGGATAACATATGATAGTAGTCTCTGTTTGCATTCCTCTCTGGCTCTCTCTCTCTCTCTCTCTCTAATCCCCCTCTCTCTCTCCCTCTCCCTCTCTGTATACACACACACACACACACACACACACACACACACACATATATATATATATATATATATATATATATATATATATATGTATATTACAAAAGATATATATTTGTTGCCAGGTTCGAATTTATACTGTACTGATCATTCCCGAAAGGATGAATCACTAGTGTCCGTTGGTATTTAATAATTATTATAGTAAAAAATTATGTCAGCCCGTTTAAGAAACTCGTTTCTTATTGTGGAGAACTTTTAGTTGAAATAAAAAGTCGGTAGATTTTGCTCTTATACACAGATCATCCTAAAAGGATTAAATCACTTTGACAGACGTTAAAATACATTTAAAAAAAAATGTTTGAATTTAAACAATATGTCTCGCGGTTAACGGTAGCCGTATGTATTGGGTTCTTGAAAATGAAGCCAGAGATGGCTTCTGTGGCCGGGTTCGAATCTATCGAATGGTGTAAACTGTGCATTCTGCAGTGATGATTCCCATAAGGATGAAACACTAGTCTCTGTAGGTATTTAATAATAATTATAATAAATAATAATAATAATAATATATATATATATGTATGTATATATATATATATATATATATATGTATATATATACTTATATCAAATATACTGAGTTTTTATAATTCAGTAAATTTTCATGTACCAATAGGTTTTAAGCCAAAACTTGTTGACTTAAGGATTAAGCTACAAAATTATCACATTTCATAATACAACATTATTAATATACTGTGTGTGCAAAATCAAGACTCAAGACAAGGTGTTGATGGCAACAAAAATGTATTTCATTTTATGTTACAATTGTTTCAATGTCCAGTTCGACAATTTCAAGCATTATATCGTTTGAAAATTTTCAGACACCAGCATTTCTTCAGACTCTATGAATAAACCCACTTTTGGCAATGTAGCATTTTTTGAATAGAAAGAAAAAAGGGGGGATCCCTAACGGGAAAAGCATGCGATCACCCCTTTTTTTCTTTCTATTCAAAAAATTCCACATTGCCAAAAGTGTGTTTATTCATAAAGTCTGAAGAAATGTTTGTTTCTTAAAATTTTCAAACGATATAATGCTTGAAATTGTCGAACTGGACATTGAAACAATTGTAACATAAAATGAAATACAGTTTTGTTGCCATAAACACTTGTCTTGAAGTCTTGATTTTGTACACACAGTATATATATATATATATATATATATATATATATATATATATATATATATTACATAAGTTGAGAATATCATCGCTACTGTCGTTTTTAAATCTATCAAGGTGGAATAGCACGTGACCGCCTTTTATGGATTCTCCTTCATATGGCCTGCTTTTAAAGTATTGGGTGTTTGCATACTACATTCCATAAGGATGGAATTTCTTTAAAGGAAACCGAAGCCGACTTGTATTTTGTGTGAAACTGGCATGGGGTTCTTAGTCTCCATCAATAACTCAAACATATTTCTATTTGTTCTAACATGATTTCAAAATTAGACCGTTACGACGTATCAGAGACGGTTTTCCATGGGATAGTTGTATCTCCAATGAGAACTAGATTTTCTTATACGTGTTTTCGTGTTGAATTCACTCACAGCACCCCAAGCATCGCTTTCATTTATCACATCCCCAGGTCTTATCGTTATTGAACGAATCCCTGGAAAAAAAACTGATGTTCTCTCTTTATCATTCTGACAACAAATATCAATCGGCTTTTTCCCGCGGCACGGAAGCCAACAGAAAGTTAATATGAGCAAATTCCATAAGAATACATGTTAAACAAACACATGATGAAACATTGTGTGGAAGTGACAGAGTCTATAGCTTTACAAACAATGCGGGACCTATTTAGGTAGATACTCTTTTTGACAACCTGTCAAAGTCAAAGATGTTAGAAGCTAGCATAGTAGTCCCATGTGACAACAGTACTCTATGCTCGAGCGAACGGTGACTATATTGAAATAGAAAGTCCTTGCCAGGCGTGAGAAGTTTTCTAGCCTACTAGAAGGAGCCTACTATTTTGCAACACCACTGTCAGCGTCTACTGATTCAACATATATTTATTGTAGTTCATAATATTTAACACTTCCGGCTATAGCAATCAATGATTGGAATTTTTCTTAAATTCTTACACGGGAGGAATTGGTTGTGGTGGGTTTCCCGTTACTCAGGTCAAGAACTAACCTCTAGCTTCTTTGGGAACTGTGGCTCGTGATGTCAAATATACCGGGAGATCTCCACATGAATTTTTAGCGTCTCGGTGTTGAATTCTGCTGAAAAGCAAAAGCAAGCTTGCATGCGCGTCGGAACGACAAGATAGACAAAATCAGGGTTCTTTAACTACTAAAAGTTAATTTCACAAAAGTTAAAAATCCTTTTTTTTTACATATGTACATCGTTTAGTCACCTAAACATTTTAAGGTTCACAAATCTCTTTCTTCGTCACTGGATTGCTGGTCAGGATGGCGGAGAGGGAGTCGTTAGGCATTTTAGGAGCTGTTTCTTCTCGAGATTCGGCGCAGAATCTGTCTATTTCGAGCGAGTATTGGCTTTTTATAGAAGGGTCACAGGGTGGGTCGGTCGATCCACTCAACCAATCAGCGTCCAACACGCTTCTGGGGAATTTCAAACCCAAATTGTGTGTGTGCAATTCAGCAATACGACTAGAGTTTTGCATTCTGGCTTCAAAAATGAAATCATTTTCAGAAGACTCCAAGAGGTCAACTCCGTCATTCAGAAAGCCCTCGTCTTAAACAGGTGTCCTCGAGGCTACGATAGGTCTGGCTTCGCCTCCACATTGTTCTTAAATTTCCGGTCTCCTCATTCTCAAACGACAAAACACATGCCTAGTTTTAACAATAAAAAATATATATGTTTTATTTCATGTATTTTTGATAACCGCCGTTGTCCGGGATTTCATTAGACAATCTTAGCATATTTTCCCGGTCTTCCTGAGGTTTCAAGGGGGGTCTCCTCCTCACCAATCAGAAGCAATTCGCTCCCTTAAGACGATCATGTTACAGGTCTTCGAAATATTGAACGAGACTATCCTATTCTTGTCTTTATGAATTATTTCTGGAGGCACATTGGCCTACGAAACATTTCAATTGGCATATAGCATTACTAGATATAACCAGGTTGAATTGATTTGGATTTTGAAGTCATACTCTACCTATTATATGCCAATCCCCATGGTTGTTATTCGGTGTTATTCAGTACCATCCCCTTCACGAGTATTCATGCTACAAATGCGATGAAAATGAACTAAGGTTTATTTTTCATCTTATCGGTATGAATGTATGTGCGTAATTTCAAAGCATGTTTTATGAACAAAGAGAAAAGATTTTTCAGGGAAATGCTTGTGATAAATATAATAGTGAGAAAACAAGGTATAAACGTATTCAGTTTTAACTCAACTTTATATCTGACCAGTGGGTGTAAACAGGATTTAGAGCAGAAAAACGATGGTGCGACACAGTAGACTGTATTTTTTTACAAACAGAATACGTTACAGGCTTGACTAATCCTGAATTTATATACAAAAGGAGAGAGAGAGAGAGAGCATGACATATTTACATGTATTAAGTTTGTTATTCTTATATATACATATATATATATATATATATATATATATATATATATATATATATATATATTTATATGTACAGGGTGGAGAAGCAAAATTTACAGTGAACTTTTCTCAGTAAGAATTGCGCCACTTGTTTTAAAAGCTTAAATGTATTAGTGACCATACTATATTTACCATTATTATTCATATCTTTTCAGAAATATTTACCCATATAAGAAATCAGGAGGCCAAACTTTAGAGTGTGATTTGCTGAATGCACACGTCTCACAGAAGGAAATATCACGAATCGTGGGGAGTGTCCGAAAAAAACATTTTACAATGAAAAGAACATAATGACTATCAGTAAAATTATAATTAGAAAGACTGGAAGTGCTGAAAGCAAAAAGAAAAAAAAACGTGCCATAGCATTTTTCCCAACTCTCGAATCTAAGATTCAAAAAGATCCAACGGAATCCATGCAAAAAAAATGGCAAGTTAACTTAAGGTGAACGGCAAGCCCCTATATAATGCAGTAAAATATGATTTGAATTAAGATCCTATACAAGAACGCCGAAAATTGTTGACAAATGATCTAAAAGAAAAAAGACTTGAGCGCTGCAAGAAAATTACTACATGGCTAAAGATAAAACCTTCCATTGTAATGATCTTTTCCGATGTAGAGATCTTCGCTTGCAATGATGTTCTGAACCGTAGAAATGACAGATACATCGCAATATCACCAGCTGAGATTAAAGAAGGATTCAGGACAAAAACTCCTGCTCAGGTTATAGCTTTTGGTGTTGTAGCTTCTGATGGAAAGAAGATGCCCATAAAATTCTACAAACCTGATGAGAAAATCAATGTTGACACTTACTGTAAACTTTAAGATAGCAGGTATTACTATGGCTCAAAACAAACTATACAAATGGAAATTATGTATGGACACAGATGGTGCGTCGGGTCACACAGGTAGAAAAATACTAGAGTTTTGCAAATCCAATTTCAGTTGGGGGTACACAATGTAAATAATGCAATCATGAAGGAAATACATTTATTATATATGATTAAAGGCAAAATAAATAAAACATGTTAAGAAAAAGGAGGAAATAGGAAATAAAAAATAAAGGGGGTGTCAGTTGATCGGTTTCGCTCTAGTTTTTCAAAGATGTATGAAGGGACTTGAACAGGCAAAATCCAAAATATGTACTTTATTAAAATAAAGTTACGTTGCGTTCTGTTTAAGCGTAAAAAAGAAACAAAAAAGAAGGACGCGATTAAAATAAACAACGTTATGGTATACTCGAACATCCTAGAGGTTAAGAACGCTCAAACCTACGAGATAGTCCCTCTGTTTACATAGAGAAAACCTCCTTAACCGAACGTGAATAGTCTCCAAGATTTTTAGAGGGAATGTTGAGCGAGCACGACTCAGAATTGAAAATTAATTCGTGCTAAATTTCGCTGCAAATTATGGGTGTGTAATGAGATGGTCAGTGTAGAAGTGTAAGCCATTTTGAGTTTCAGAACAGTTTCAGATGGTTCGCTGTTACACACAAGTCATGGTAGGTGACTTGTTTGTAGTAGACAGTTCCACAGAACAAAATATTCTTACCGTGTCGAAACCCGGGAAAGAACATGGGAAATTGCTCCAGAAAAGGTTTAATATTTATGAAGCAATTCTGGTTCCTGATTGGTTTGTAGCAGAACGTGAATTAATTTGATTCGTCAGTTCTTAGCAGCATCGTTTATAAATATAATCGTCCGACTGTGTTACTCACTAAAATATTGCAACAGTCAGCTATTGAAAACCTGTATTTATTAGAACGTACGTCTATTGTTCGCTATGCCCCATTGCTGATATTGGATGGTACGTGCTATTGCAATGTACCATCCAATCTCAACCTTGTTCGACCCACGTAGTTGGCACCGCAACTACACTTAAAATTGTAAATTACATTATTATTGTGATATGGGGATTTTTTCGATAGCATAGCATTAAGGTTTTCGTAGAATACGAAACGCGCACATTTGAAGCAAACTAAAATTTTTGAACCGTTGAGCTGATTTGTTTGTCAAATTTCCACTTACTGTCCTTAACTACATATATTGGACATTCAGTCACTGTTGTAATTTTGTTTCAAAGAACTCAGTTATTTTGCTTTGTATAACTGACTTAATAACATCAATGAGCGTACGCATTCTTGGATAGGATATCCGTAATAATTTTCAATTCCTCATCCAATTTTGATTTCGAACAAATCATCAGGGTACAATGAGTAAGGGTCCAAATTAAATTGTTCTTACGTTTTGGGAGCAAAATGAATCCCAGCGTTTATATAGTCCCGTAAATATAGATCTGCGGCATATTGATATAAGGTAACTAGATGGTGTTTTTGTTACATCTAGAAAAGCTATGGACGAGTTACAAGTTCCTTCATAAGTATACTTTATTTTAATTGTTTCTCGATTTTTTTCACCCATGAACAGAACGCAACGTAATTTATTTTAGTAATGTACATATTTTTAATTTTTCCTTTTTAAATCCCTCGATACAGCATGGAAAAAGCAAGGCCGTACTGTTCATTTGAATCCCTCTTTATTTTTTTTTTTCCTAACCACCCCTTTTTTAACGTGTTTCACGTATTTTACTTTTAATCAGGAATAAAGAAAGTCTTCCCTTTATGATTGCAATATGAATCATAAACGTCCTCATGATTGCAATATATATATATATATATATATATATATATATATATATATATATATATATATTGAGTAAGATGATTGATAATTTGTAATTAAAATTAAAAATTAAAAATCGGTTTGACAAGGAAGAACAAACAAATGTAAAATGTAGTCATCCCAATGAATGCACTGCCAATGATATTTACGGGTTTTAAAAGGCGAAACATTAAAAGATACATCTGCCTTACTTAAAATATGCTAGTTTTATTTTTGGTGTCTTTAAAAAAAAAGCACTCAATATTTTTGCTGATAAGGAGACTTTGTTTCAAAAAAGAAAATGATAAAATTATTGTGCAAGAGATATTGTCTATCTCAATAACAACATCGTTTCCGAAACGATCGTACAATTTATTGATTTTGTTTGTTCTTCCTTGTGAAACTGATTTTTAATTTTTATTTTAATTACAAATTATCAATCATCTTATTCAATATTAAAATAGCTCTAGGACATATATGCCTATCGAGCTTATTATATATCTACATTACAACGAGCACCGATTTCTTTTATTTTATTTTAATTGTATTAATGAATTTACTAATACATTAAAATATACTCTGCTCTTTAGAATGTTGTTCTAATCCCCTTAATATATATATATATATATATATATATATATATATATATATATATATATATATATATATATATATAAAGAAATTGAAATTACAATAAGTTTACCAAGGAAATCAAAATGGTAAACTTAAAATATATTATAAATATTAAAGAGTTAATATTTACAAGTAAAGTAATCGCAACCAGATGTAAAAGCTCAATAAAACCGAAAAGGAAATAGAGCTTATAATATGAGCAAATGATTAATAAAACATGTTAAAACATGTTATTAATCATTTGTTCATATATATATATATATATATATATATATATATATATATATATATATAAAGAGATAGAATGAGAGAGAGAGAGAGAGAGAGAGAGAGAGAGAGGGAGAGAGATAAGAAAGAAACAAACCAAGTCATGTGTTTCTCAACGTTTCGTTTTTATTGTAAGACTCTTACTGGATGAATGAAAATAAAATACCAGTACAAATATTTGAAAATATATTTTTGTTGTAACGAAATGTATGACATTTTCTAATTCACTACGAAAAAGTCGTTGGAAATTCAAAAAAAAAAGTATAAGGTTGTGAAAGAGAATATTTTTTAAACGTCATAAAGCCATTAATCTATTTAAAAGATGGCAAGTAATATATATTCTTTTTGGAATAAATATGTCCGTTATAATTTCAATATGGATGTGTAACTGAAAAAAATGAGTGTATTTTTCTGATGTAATTAATTTACTGATTATATGTATTAATTATTATATGTATTAATTATTATATGTATTAATTATAATAGGTGTTTTCTACGGTGTAAGAGAGTTAAGCTATGTCTAAAATTAAATTATGTTTTTTAATAGAAGTTTACTTATTGATAGCGATAAATTATAGACACCTCTACGTTGTTTAATTGTGCTTGAATTTGCGATAAGCGCTGATTCCAGAACTCTTCGTCGCGGTTTACTTTAAATAAATTTAACTATTTTTACTTGTTTGAAAACAAAAGTATGATTATGCTGTAATAGAAGGGGAGAATAATGCACTCAGAGAATTGCTATTTCGTAAATCTCTTTTATGCTCATTGAGTCTTTTTTTTTCTAATCTTCTTTGGTTTCACTAACTTATAGATGATGGCAATTTTGGCACGAACAGTGTATATGCCTGCATTGGGAATTGGTTAGTTTTGGAGTTGTTTTGTTGTTTTTAATGTTTGTTTGTTAATATGTGATATGGTTTGTATTATTGGAATTACTACTTGTTTAGAATGTTGCAAATTATTGCGGTATTGACGTGTGCACGTCTAAGAAAATGTCTGTTTATCATCCTGAGAAATATTTGTGTTTTTTTTTCTTTGCATTTAAACCAAACTATGTAGGATATCGCAAAGTTTTCAAAATATTTGTGAGGTATTTGATTCTTTTGTCCAGATATTCTGGACTGCAAATTCTAAATGCACGTAGAAAGAAAACAATTATCGTACCTGTTTTTATTTTGTTACTGTGTTGTGAGTAGACATGTAAATAATAGTTTTTGTGTGTTGTTAAGCGGTGAACTTTGAAAGATAGTTTGTTATTGGATTTTATAATAAGTATATCTAGACCAGATAATGAGGGATTGTTTTCTCTTTCATAGCTGAACTCTATTTTAGGGCTTATAAACTTGATAAAAATGTAAAATACTAGTATCTCTCTCCTTCTCTCTCTCTATCAATCTATCTATCTATCTCTACCCACATACACACACACACACATATAGTATATATATATATATATATATATATATATATATATATATAGTATATTTAAAATAGAGTATATATATATTTCAATATAAATTAAAACCGGAGGGTTCGACTAGACGAAGACAATTTTAATGTTGTTCAAATCCAGAGTTGCTTTTATTGGGAGCTGGATTTCCCCAACATTAAAAAACCCGACCCCTTCCTAACTCTGCTCGCATAGAAGCAAGTATACGGTGACACCCATGAAAAAAAGAGAACCCATACAACATCAATGTGCATACTGTCCTAGCATTCACTCTTCTACCCGAATAAATGTCTGTTAGATCGTTGCAAGTAGATTTTGCACAGTAACAAATTTTAAATTTGTTTTACCCCAGTGTGCTAACCATTGGGAAAATAGTAATTAAAGAAACTAAAATTTGTTGAATCTAATGGCAATTTTGTCGATATCTGTGAAACCGGATGTTTCAAATCTGTCCGGAAACTGTTCGAAAGAGCCTGGCCCCACCTTCGTGCAACAGTCACACTGTGACACAATCACTTGACACAGTCATGCTAGGTATCGTCCACCAGAAAACAGTCAGTGGAATGTCACTTTCTGTCGCATCGATTTCAGTGCAATAAGACAATGACACGATGCTAGTGTTGAGGGACAATATCTCCTAAAAATAGACATGAGAGATCTCGACCCCTACATTCGGTTTATTTCGCGTCCGTTCATAATTAAAGCAAAGTGTTTAGATCTAAACTCTCTTTATATTCCTTGACAATATATGTAGGTTTTCTATAACATAAAATTTTAGGGCTTATAAACTTGATAAAAATGTAAAATACTAATATCTCCCTCTCTTTCTCTCTCTCTATCAATCTATCTATCTATCTATCTCTACCCACATACACATACACGTACACACACACACACACACACACACACACACACACACACACACACATATATATATATATATATATATATATAGTATATTTCAAAAAGAGTATATATATTTCAATATAAATTAAAACCGGTTATATTATTAGCTATAAATACCTTTTTTTTATTAATTATTATTTTAAATAAAGAGATAATTTTCCCTGCAGAATTTCTCCTTTGTTTTGTTGACTAATATATATGTGGTGAATCTGATATTTATCTTAGTACCAGCATGGGTGCCCAGCGTTTCCCGGGTAATTGGATGTGTATGTCGAGCAAAAAAAAAAAAAAGAAAACAAAGCGGTCAATTTTTTTTTTAAGTTTGCCCCTATTATGACCCCTACAAATTTATTGTTTTGTGCTCAAATAAAGTTATTAAGTTAGATCCATGTCTAAAGCACCTATATTTAAAATTTCAAGAGTCCAGACCCAAAATTGTCGGAGGAGTTTAGTAGAGTTCTCAAAGGTAACATCGTTGAACTTTGACCCCGTAATCGCAAAATTTCTGACCGAAAACCAATCACATCCATCTTCCCAAATCTCAGTACCCTGTATATCAAATTTCGAGCCTGTAGACTTAAAATTGACAGAGTTATTGCGTAGGGAAATGTACACACACGGACAGACACACAGATACACAGCCAGGCAGATACACAGACACCTCCACTTTTATAGATATATAGATTGGCAGAAAAATGTTTGTTCCAATAGATAATAAAGGACGATGAATTCATAGTCCTGTTTCCCATATTCAAAGTGTTATACAAATATACACACACACACACACACATATATGTATATATATATATACATATATATATATAAGGTTAAACATATATATATATATATATATATATATATATATATACTTTTTCTTTGTTTTCTTTGTCTTCTCCAGGCAATATTGTTTATACAAAAGTTTAGTCTGTAATAAATACACATGCACACACATAAACTCACGCATACACACACATATATATATATACACATCCACACATATGTATATATAAATATATATATGTATATATGTGTATATATATATATAAATATATATATATATATATGTATACTTAGGGAATTACATTAGTTATAAAAGTACAAGACCCAAAATAGCATCAGCCATTGATCACGATTAACAAAAGCACAAATATAACGTTAGAACTAAATTCTTCTGCAGATCAAAAAGCAATGTAACAATAAAACCATTTTACGACTATAACCAGAAATATAATTGCACACTTACGCAATTCAATATAAGGAACGTTTTAGAATTTTAATTAAATAATATTCAACAGAGAATATATTGGCAGTTTCTAAATGAATTGTCGATTTTCATTTTGAGGGCATAAATATAATAGAACGTTGCTGGAAATCTATAATGTGCAATAACAATAGCATATGGATGAAGAGACTAATCTACAAAATTTCATATTGCAATCGGATGTAAAAATCTGTATGTTTATAGGAATATATATATATATACATATATAAACATATATATATATATATATATATATATATATATATATATATATATATATATATTAATGTTAGGACCTTAAACTAGAAACTAGAATCGGAATCAAGAATCGAAAAAATCGAGACTTTTGGGTGTATCAGAATCGGATAATTTTGTACCTATTTCCCAATGCTTAAAATTATTTTTTTTTTATTCGATTTTATTAAAAACAAAATCTTCCACTGTTGGTCGTAATGATAAAATAATATTTGTAATTTCGAATTAACAATTAACAATGACACAAAAATCCATACATCGTCCCACACAAGTGTTGTTACGCTAATACTGGAAAAAATTTATAGCTAAATATGTAGAGATTTATAAAGAAACAAAATCGGAATTGTTTATTGTATCAGAATCGAGAACTATATTGGAATTGTCTGATTACTAATATATATATATATATATATATATATATATATATATATATATATATATATATATATATATATATATATTAGGCACCGCCAAAACTGGGGGGGCAGGTCAGTACTTTTTGACGGACCGTCTTTTTAAAAATCTACCAAAAATCAGGTAATTATCCGATCAATACGAAATTTTCAGCGATTATTAGGAGAAGAATGAACTTTATAACAGTGTACTTATTTTTCATAAACGATATTTACATATATATTTTTTTTTGCTTACAAAACCCCCCCTTGTTTTGAAGTGGGAACAAATATGCTTAAAATAATCATCTGAAACTGAACAAAACATATTGTGTTGTTGTAAGGGACAGAATTATAGATTAAAAAAAAAAAAAAAAAAAAAATTGTTTGCATACCTTATTTTGACGTCTGAATATCAGAACTTCGATTGTGTTTAATTATCCCGCTTTTGAGTTTTGAAGTGTGAAATTCGGTGAATATGTTAAGTAAAATAATTAATTTAAGTTAAGCAAAACAAAAAAATTTTTTTTTTTATATTTATACGAAAAAAGCCATTTTAAAATTTTTGATAAATAAATTAACAATTTTTTTTTAGCGAGCCGAATAATGCATGACCATTATTAAACAGAGCATGCTTTGAATAATCGATACAAAAAAAAAAAAAATTCGATAAATATTGTGCCCTTTGTGTTAAAAATAGCATCATTTTTTTCGATATCGTTTGAAAACGTTTGCCGCCTTTCGACTACGGTGGACCAAACGCGCTGAAATAATTTTTTTTTATTCTGCTTTAAATTGCCCCCTCCCCCCATTTTGGGGAGCCTGGCCCCCACACACATACACATTAAAAACCAAACTCATACAAATGGTCACCCATCTGGTAGTGGCCAGCCTCAGCTTAATAATACATTGAAATTTTCGTCACTGAAAAATAAGTTTTTTTGGCCTGTTTAGTCTTCCATAGTTTTCGTCTCATCGAAAGAAAACGTAAACAGAGTCGATCTGAACTCTTCGGCGACGCGAAATATCTGGTTACATATATGAATAAGTGGAATTATTTGAAATTCAGGTACTTATATTATAATATTTTTGCATATTCTCTTAGAAAATCATCCTAAATCTTAGTTAGACAATAAATGAATAAATAAATTATTTCAAAAACCCTTTTTTTTAATATTTAAGTACGTTTTTTGTGCAAGACAAAAAATAACAATTGTTAACTTTTTGGGAAAATTTAACATTTAAAATTGAATTAAAAATAGTAGAAAAAGTTTTACATTATTCTGTTTTCTATATAATAAACTTCAGGGTTTTATCTTTCTGGAAAAAAAAAAGTTACTCAGAAATAATGGATTTTAATAAATGTAATTTAGTTTTAAAAAACAACAACAACTTGATTTTGCGGCCATTTTTGGCGGTGCCTACATACATATATATATATATATATATATATGTATATATATATATATATGTATTAGGAAATAATAATAAACTTAATCATAAACCAACAACAAAAATGTGTTTTTTATTGTTTGACTCGTAAAAACTGCAAATTACATGTGAAAAATATAATCACATATAAACTTAAATTTTAGCATATGAATAGAAGAAATTTAAAAAAAGTTAATTTCACGACATAACTTTTAGATTAAATAAGAATATATATATATATATATATATATATATATATATATATATATATATATATGTGTGTGTGTGTGTGTGTGTGTGTGTGTGTCGGGGGCTTATGTGTGTTTGTGTGTGTGTGTATAAAGCGTTTAATATGTGCATATGTACATCTATATATATATATATATATGTACATATATATATATATATATATATATATATATATATATATATATATATATAAAGTTTTTTGTGGAGTCATTAGCATTCGATACACAATTGAAAAATGGAGGCGAAGAGAGGGATGAAAAAATTATAAAACTACACGGGGTGAATTAAATGAATGAATAACTCGTAATATATCGTCCATATTTTAGAACCTGGGACAAAATTTTAAAAAACAAACAAAACAAAAACAAACGTTAACTTGCTGCAAATAAGTGCAGAAACAAGAAATAAAGACGCAATGTAGGCATTTTATTCCGGTAAATCAAAGCTCTTTAAACATGTCTAATTTATGCGCCAACTCCTTTTGCATACAGATGGTTTGCGCATTAGTATAGTTACAACCTCCAAAATATTGAGATGGTGTTTGGAACCGGCCTTGTGTACAATGCGAAAACAACCATCCGAATACGCTTCACCACATGCTTTATTGTCATACAAGTGCGTACCAATTGATGACTCATGGATAGGTGAGCGCCCGGATGTGCTCCGTAAATGTCCGGAAGTGTTCTGTGAACGCCCGGATGTGTTCAACAATGTGTTTATTCTAGACCCTCTGGACTTTCGAAAACATGCAGGGACATGCTGTGCCAATCTGACTCCCAGACTTTGAAACGTACGACCCACATAATCAGCATCACACTGACATTTAAATTGATATACAACTAAACTTTTTTGTAGGGTGGGAAGGACATCTTTCTTAAAAGCTGGGAAGGCAGTTTTAGTGCCGAACACCACAAGAGGCTGCGCCGCATAGAAACAGCGATATACAACCGAGGTAATTTTATCGACAAACCCTTTACTGATAGAACCAATATAAGGGAGTTGCAGATAAACTGGACACTTAGCCGGACCAAAAGAAGGGTTGGTATTAAATTTTACAAGAGCTTGGCGAACATGCTTAGAGATTACACTCTCAGGGGAACCATTTTCCGCAAGAATATCAACTATCTTCTTCAATTCATTATCAAGTTTGCTGGTGGAGCAAATCACGAGGGCACGGTGGACCAGAGTCTTGATCAAACTGATTTTTCTCCTAGAAGGGGCAAAAGAATCCCAACTTATATACAGGCCTGTAAATGTCGTTTTTTTTTTGTATACAGTTGTATTAAACCGATTCACTGTTTTTTCTACAAGGACTTCCAAAAAGGGTAAAGAGTCACTTTGCTCTTCGTCTATAGTGAATTTGAGTGCAAAATGAAGACTATTCAAATTCTGGAAAAAAAAATCGCTTACTTCATCGCGAGATTTGAAGATGACAAAAGTGTTATCCACATACCGCCAATAATTGAAAGGTATAGAGATCCGAGTGAAGAGTAATGACTCCTGAAAGCCTAAGAAAATATTGGCTAAAATAGGACCGAAATGACTGCCCATAGCCACCCCCGTCGACCTGCTGATACATTACATCATTAAAGATAAAGCAAACCGACTTGGTGGCTAATTCCATTAGTTCGAGGAAAATATTTGAAGGAAAAGTGGGAGAGGTCAATGTGCTCCGATAAAGCATGTCAGTACATATTTTAATGGTCTCCCCAAGGGGCAAATTTGTGAACAAGTTCGTGACATCGAACGAACATAGGAAGTTTGTTTGTGAATTACAATCCAGTTCCCGCATTGTAGCAGCGAAACGGAAGGAATCCACAATACAATTATATGAAAACTATTTTACTACAAGTTCAAGGATCTCAGACAACCATTTGGCTAATTCATGTTGAGGTGAGCCAGTCATGGAAAGAATGGGTCTTAAAGGGACCCCATTCTTGTGGATCTTTGGAAGCTCGTACATTCTGGGTCGCTGTGAACCCACAGGCTGGATCCTGTCATAATTATCCTTGTTAATAAATTTCATCCTATGTAACTGAATGAAACATTTCTGTAGTTTCACTGCAGTGCCCCATGTATTGTCAACTGATATGTCACCAGACCTCTTCAATTTTGATTCATCGTTTAGAATATCCAACATTTTCCTGATATAATAATTCTAATTGAGAATGACTGCACCAGCACCTTTATCCGGCTTAGTAATATAAATGCCCTTTTAAGTCTGCAGGAGCTTGACAGATTGATAAAGGATCTTAGTCCATGTAAACTCACGAGTATTGATAGGAAAATTAGCGAACTTATGCGGCAGTTCAGCTAACATTGCCTTCATATATAAAAAATCATCATTGGACTGTGGTTTATTATGTTTGAGCTGTGAGTTAAATATATCGAATTCGGCAATAGTACTTTCTCTATCGATGCGCATGCAGATAGATGAAAGTCAATGTCGTAACGAAAAGAAAATACAACCGAGGACGCATGATACGACAGAAGTTTTTTTTTTTTATTCTAATTATTTGAAGTGTTAAATTAAAATAAATCGGTATACCAAATATATATATATATATATATATATATATATATATATATATATATATATATATATATATATATATATATATATATATATACCCATGAGCAAAAAAAAAAAGAAAATAGGGCAAGAGTAAAAGAAGGAAAAGATCGATTTTTCAATATTTTTCCATGATTTTTTGTTAATTTTAACTGAGAATTTCTATTTTGTAGATCATTATTATTAGAGCCTATAATAATAAGCAAAAACATTCATCTTAAAAATAGTAAGACCACATATTAGAGAGGATATAAAAACCGAATTGCAAGAGTAAGGCAGTCTAAAATGACTTACAAGCAGATTTTTAATATTTTAAGAAAAGAAAATGTGAAAACATCTCTTTCTTCAGTGAAGCGAATTGAAAAGGTTCAACGTCAAATGCTTGGTAAGAAAGAAAATCTGGATCTGGTCACCCTGGAACATTCACTTTAAAGTATGACCACAGGCTTAAATTAACTGTTTTGAAAGATCGAAAGAAAACTTATGTTGACCATAGCAAAGAATTCAAAACAGGGGCTGGAAATTCTCTTTCTAGATATACAATATCTAGACGAATGGAAGAAATGCGATTTTCTTCTAAAATGTGTGCAAAGAGGAACATTAACGATAAAAAATATTTTTCTCGTATTATGACAAGAAAGATACAGACTGGTTCAGGAATGTTTTCTGGTCAGATGAATCAATATTTTAACGTGTTATTGATGCTCCTGGTGCTCCCAAATGGTGCATTTGAAGAACTGGATAATGATTTTCACCAAGTTACATGAAAACGACATTTAAACACGGGAATGGAGGGATAATGGTATGGGGAACTTATACTGCAGCAGGAGTTAAGGAACTTATTAGATTTGAGAAGTCAATTAATACAAAGGCGTAAATTCGAATATTAGAAACAGGACTGTTACCAAATATCCAGAAGCTGGGAATATCCCAGAACATCATTTTTCAACATGATAATGCCCCTGCACACACTGCTAAAGTCACAAAAATGATTTTCTGATAATTCAATTGATCTAATGTTTTGGCCAGGTCAAACCCCCGATTTAAACCAAATTGAGAATATTTGGCCCATAATATCTTGAGCATTAGCTGGAATAACTTTTTTCCAACAATGACAAACTGTGGGAAGCTGTGCAAGGCGAATGGAATAGCATCTCCTCTTCACAGAGTTCCGCTTTCGTTGAGAGCATGTCTAAAAGGATTGATCTTTTTAAAAAATAAATGGGAATGCGATTCAATCCTAAGTATTTATTAATGTAAATGTATTGGTCTGTGTTATTAGTCTTGTTTATGTTTCCTTGTTCGTTGTTCAGTATAGCTTTTTATGCAATAAAATGTATAAAATTTGTTTGCCCCATTTTTTTTTGCTCACGAGAGTGTATATATATATATATATATATATATATATATATATATATATATATATATATATATATGCTTTTTTATTTATTTTACATAAGCATTGCCATACGGCTACACATTAATAAGAATGTTTCGGATAGTCAATTACAAGTAACTAGAGACCTCTGCAGGCAATATTGCTTATACAAATGTTTAGTCCGTCATTATTGAGTGAGAGAGAGAGAGAGAGGGGGAGAGAGAGAGAGAGAGAGAGAGAGAGAGAGAGACGCTGATTTCTTCGTTGGTTAACCTGCACGGATAGAATCCCGACGTCCCGCCTCGTTCTGAGTTCGGGGAAAAGCTGTCTAACGTAAGCGGTGTCGAGGCAGATAAATTACCCCAACCCTAAAACCCCTTCAGCATGGATTTGACAAGCATGAGCAAATTCTGGATTTGTTACAATGAGGCGAAAATTTTCTTACGACAAAATAACATCTTACGAAAAGACGGACCTATGTGCGTCATTTGTCAAAGACAAATGACAGAAGTAAAAAGGAACAAAAATTATTGTTGGAGATGCCCTTCACATGAAGAAATTATTAGCAACCCCAACAAAATTAAAGGACCCCGGAATAATTGTGGAGATTGATGAAAGTCAGTGCTGTAGCGAAAAGAAAATACAACCGAGAGCGCATGATACGAAATAAGTTTTTTTTTAATACTAATAATTTGAACTGTTTATTTTTTTTTAATTCTAATTATATGAACTGTTGAATAAAAAAAAAATCGGTATACCATAATTTCTAATTATTTGTGGAATTTATAGGATGGTTAAATCTACTAATTATTTGAACTCTTTATTTCTTTAACTTCTATTGAACTGTGAAAATAAAAAAAAATCCAATTATTTGTACTGTTTTTTTTTTTACTTAAGTTAACAACTCGGTACTTTATTGAGGGGTCATTTTTTGCCTCATCACCGCACACGTCAGACGATTTTTCCCCGAACTCAGAACGAGGAGGGACGTCGGGACCCTATCCGTACAGGTTAACCCCTTCGTAAATTAAAAATATTATTGCTACTACTACTAATTGCTGTAGCATGTAAAAAAACGGCCAGAGTCATATGTTATGAAACCTCGAACTTAGCCACACGTTATTAGCGAAACGAAACTGGCTTTGTACATGAAATATTTTTATAAAAACATTAAATCTTATATATATATATATATATATATATATATATATACATATATATATTAAATGATAGTTCTATTTTCTAAACAAAATATTTTTATAACGACATTGTCTTAACTAAAATAGTTTATTTTTCACCGCTATATGTATTTTAATTCTATAAAATTTAGGGTTTTATCTTTCAAAAGTTGTTTAGAAATAATTGATTTTTAGTTAGTAATAAAAAAAGGATTACACAACTCTCTGGGGCGGCGGGGACAAAAATATGGCATTTATTTGTTTTTTTCATTGTTTATTTTTCTTTCCGTTTATTTATTGAGAGAGAGAGGGCAAGAGAGAGAGCGATAGAGAGAGAGCGAGAGAGAGAGCGAGAGAGAGAGCGAGAGAGAGCGCGAAAGAGCGAGCGAGAGAGAGAGAGCGAGAGGGAAAGAGCGAAAGCGAGAGAGAGACGCTGATTTCTTCGTTAATTAAAAATATTATTTATATATATAAGTGAACGTGTCTGTGTATCTGTGTGTCTGTGTATATGTGTGTATGTATGTGTACATTGCCCTAGGATATAACTCTGTCAATTTTAAGTCTACAGACTGGAAATTTGATATACAATGTATGGAGATTTAAAACAATCTTTCTAATCCGTTTTCAGTCAGAAATTTGGCTGTTAAGGGTCAACGTTCAACAATTTGACTTTTAAGAACCCTCCCAAACTCCTCCGACAATTTTGGGTATAAACACTTGAAATTTTGGATATAGGTTCCTTGGACGTAGATCTAACTTAATAACTTGATTTGAGCCTAAAATAGCAAATGTTCAGGGGTCATAATAGGGGTCAAATTTAAAAACATTGACCTTTGCGGTCTCTACCAAATTACTCAGACAATTTCTGGTCTAAACATTTGAAATTTTACATAAAGAGATAGGGAAAGCTTTTTCATCGGTTTGGGTCGAAACATCTTCACCAATATATAAATGTGTGTATTTATATATGTTTGCATGTCTGCCTAACACTTTTCAAAGACGCAAAGTATTTTACCAAGATCAGTATCGTTTTGAAGTTCGACCTTTCAGACGACAAATATCGAAAAATTGGCTAAAATCATTAATATATTCACTTTCAACTGGGCACACTTCTTCAGGGGGGGGGGGTAGCTTTTCACCGATATTTTTTAAAGTCATCCTCTCCTTTCGATTGTCTAGCCTTAATTTAAACATAACTAACTTCCGGTTTCGCGATGGTCGTAACAGCAAAGACGTCAGGTTTTTTCCCGTTTTTTCCTCCTTCGTGGTACGGGTTCGAGCCTAACATTCTACTACCACTTTAACATTTTTTTTTTGCTCAACATATACATCCAAACACCCGGACAACGCCGGGCTTAAATGCTAGTATATATATATATATATATATATATATATATATATATATATATATATATATATAATACAAAATGTCTGTGTGTGTGTGTGTGTGTGTGAATGTTTCGTGCATAGGAAGTTCTGAAACAGTTGACAAATAGAAAAAAATCTTATGAGCATCAATGCCATGTTTTTCAGTCTTGATCCCTCAGCCGTCCGTTTTTAGTATGAAAACCGATTTAAAGGTTGTCCAGATATTAGACCATTATTATTCCAAATTCAAGTCTGTAAATTAAAAATTAATCGAATATATGGATTGTGAAATGCCTTCACACATATTCTGACTTATATATATATATATATATATATATATATATATATATATATATATATATATATATGAGAGAGAGAGACAGAGAGAGAGGGAGAGAGAGCTAGGGAAACACAAAATAATATGGTATTATTGTAAATAATAACGTTACCATATTATTTTGTGTTTGTGATCTTTTGTTCATTTAGTGTGATTTTATATAATAATTAATACATTTTCGAAACCTGAGATTGTTTGTATTGGTACATTAAATTGTCAATGTTAAGGTGCGTCTGAATCTGTCAACGCTTATTTCCGGTTGTAGTTATGCAATGAGTTGCCTGATATGAATTAGTATATAAAGCTATAAAAGAATCTGTTCTAGATTATTAAAAAAAATAATTGAAAGTTTATTAGCGATTGCAGACTCGTGCAGTGTTATTTAATACGTAGCTAAAAATTTTCTTTAATTAACGTTGGTGAATGATTTAATTATTGCTTAATATGCGAAACTGTTGTATTTATAAAGGGTTCTTTAATATTTACAAATTATTTTAATTTTGTTGATCTGTTAACTGTCACTTATTAATATGTATGTATATTCTATTTTTACGGGTGCTGTTACGAGTTCCGTATTTAGCTCTGATATCAAATTTTACACGTATATTATGTTATGTTTTATTCTCTTAAATGATGAATTTTATTAAGTTTTGTCTATTGTCGCTTAATAATAGGTTATAATTATAATGTGCTTGATAAATAAGTTATTGTTGTCGGGTATTGAAGTATTTGTAGAGATTCAAGTCACATAGGTTCTATGTTTAGTAATGGCAGTTGTGTGTTAAATTTGAGGACCAATTTTATTTCGCCTTACTTTTCTGAAATTGTGAGATAAAGATTAATTATGTAAATATTAATTTACTTGTCCGTACGTCCAGTGCTACAAAAAAATCCTCATCATCGCAAACATTTATTATAGAGAAACAGATTTCCCTCTTTTATAGTCGCTTTTTATCAGTTAAAAGGCATTACACGCATTTCCTCTCCAAAAATTAAAAAAAAAAATGGCTGTCTGTTTACGGTTTCAAATTTGCTATTTTATTTTATAATTAAAAAAAGGTATGTCGATAAGGGAAGTTTATTTTGTTATAGTTGCTTTGTAAAATTTAAATAAATGTGCAAGTGATTTGATGTCTGTTCTTTTAAGATTTATATGTATATTTTTTAGAACAAAACTAAACGAACCAATGTGGTGCGTGTTGAAGATTCATTGAAAAACATCAAAAGTTTTTAATCAATTTACGGTTAAAAACGAATTTGTTAAAGGGTTTTTCATTCGTCGTTATTTGTTTCTTAGAATAAAAAAAAATGTGAGTTTTAAAATTATGTTCCTTGTCGAATAATAAAGTTTTTGTAAATTCTAATTCACAGAGTTAAAATAAATTTCTTATCTGTACATTTATATATATATATATGTATATATATATACATATATATAAATGTACACACACACATATATATATATAAATGTACACATATATATATATATATATATATATATATATATATATAAAGACATGTAATTAATTTCTCATCTGTACATGTATATATATAAGACTTGTAATAATACATAGGGAATATATATATATATATATATATATATATATATATAAATGCATATATGCATATATATGTTCGTGTGTGTGTGTTTGCATGCACATTACATTATGTGATTGTTTTATATATATATATATAAATATATATATATAAATATATATATATAAATATATATATATATATATATATATACCGCCATGTAATTATACAATATGTAATGACTATATGTGTGCGCGCACACACACACACACACACACACACACACACACACACACACACACGTCTGCTTGTATATCCAATGATTTGAAGAAGCGCTTACAACAAACGACGCCTCCGTATGAGAAATGAGAAATAATTTAATTAGCCGATGTGAGTAGGCGAATGCTTTATTTACAAAACCATCAAATTCTCTTTCATTCTTTAGATGTGGTATTCGTTTGATGTCGCCTTTACTGTAATCGTCCTGATCGAATTAATGCAAGCCCTTCAGTAGATACAAAATGAAAGGGGGAATAAAAGAATAAAAACTACACATCAACCACAATCAATACGCTTAAATACCGATATTAGATCGTGTATCTTGTTATTGTCCACTTTCATTTTATCATCGGCCACTTGGCATGTATTATTCGTTTTATTTCCTCGACATATATAACTGTGTACCCCTGTCTTTCTTTCACACGTTATATATATATATATATATATATATATATATATATATATATATATATATAATACATACATGTGTTTATATATACATATATATATGTATATGTGTGTATTATATATATGCATACATATACATATATATACACATGTATATATGTATATATATATACATATATACACATGTATATGTGTATGTATACATATGTGTATTAAATATATACACATATTTATACACACACGCACACACATACACACACATGTATATATATATATATATATATATATATATATATATATATATATACAGACATGACAAATAAAAACACACACATAGAAACAGTTTCTTTCATAGACATAAAATTTGGAGAACAAAATAAAAAAAAATGTTTCCAAATTATTTAACTAATACCTAGTTGACATTCCCCTTTCTGGTTTTAATACTAGGACCCTTCTAGGTATAGCATTGATCAGTTGATTAATATCATAATGAACAGTTCTTGCAATGTCTGATGCACTAATGCTAAACGTTCGAGCTTAGAAGATAGCTTCCTTTCTTTTTGCCAATGTTTCCGGTCTAATATGCCCCAAAGGTTTTCCGTTGGGTTCTATATCCGGGGATTGGCGTGTCAATAAAAGTTTATTAATCTCATTTTGGCTAAACAAAATTTGTGTCGCCATACGAGAGTTAAAATGAGCTTCGCCTTCCATAAATGGAAAGTTAATTTGGTTCATTTTACCTCGTGATAATATTGGTGGATGTCCTTCATTTAATATTGAAACATATTGAGCAGAATTGATGTTTCCTTAGCACTTCACCAAGTCTGAGTGACCAACACTCTTAATTGCACCCACGCCATTTCAGCGTTGGCTGCAGTCTTTTTAAGTCCAACTTTTGCTGAAGGAGCATTGACACCATACTCTTCTACTGCCGAAAATAATACAAATCGTGACTCATTAGAGAAAAAAAGCCATGAACTTTCTCCACTATCTCACGAGTCCAACCTTTTCTGCACTTGATATTGGCAGGATAAAGGAGAATTTTTTTTTTCTCGGGGCTATACCATAGTATTCCTGCTTGTGCACGTACTTGGCAGCTGTTTTGGAACTGACACCAGCTAGTCTTGGAATGTCGGAGGGTTTGCACCGAGAATCCTCTTCAATATTTCGTTTCACTAAAGGCAAAGTTCTGTTAGAGAACTCAGGGCGATCTGTATGAGCGTTTGTGCACTCTGCATTTATTTAGATTAGTCTGATGCTTCTTTGGTTCATGGCATGCTTTAGTGTTGTTAGATACAATTGCCATGAGATGCTCTAAGTTATTTCCGCATTATTCCCATCTGTCAATATGAATAAACATATATAAATTTTAGTGTCTATTCTTTTCAGTCATGTGTTCATGTGTGTGTACTGTTGAGTTTCCTTCCTGGAACCGACAAAATCGGTCTACAATCATAATTTTAAATTTTAAATTCTCTTTTAGGTGAATGTTTATATGTTTTCAATTGCTTCCAGTTGTGCATGTATATCTTATAGATTCAATACACGCGTAATTGCGTGCCGCCATGGAATCTCATGCAGTTTAGTTGGCCTACCTTCAGAGATTGATTCCACATGAGATATAGATAGAGTGGAATAGAAATGTGTTTAAGATTTAGGATGTACAATATTGGTTTCTTTTAGAAAACGCAGTTCAAATGAAGTAGCCCACATGCTTGTCCTTAGAAATTCCTCAACTCTTATAGCTTACAACAAATTGGTCGCTCAGAAATCATTCCCATTCAATTAGCCAAGTCTACACCGCTAAAGATTTTCGTAGGATTTCACTGTTTCTCTTCATTACACCGATTATCAACTATACGTTTAAGAATTCTGTAAAAAGAATTACTGGTTTAGTCACCGATAATTCATAACAATATATATATATATATATATATATATATATATATATATATATATATATATTGTGTTTCATAGTAAACAACTGATGATCCCTTGAAAAATAAATTATTGGTATTATAGTAAATTCGAGAGCGAGTTGATGCAGTGATTGCAGGTGATTAAATAACTTACTGACTAGATGGTTTTCTAACGAATGATAAAAAATATTTTTTGTATAGTTTTAAAGGTTGAAAACTACAAAGACTATATACATATATATATATGTGTGTGCGTGTGTGTGTGTGTATGTGTGTAAAAGAGAGAGAGAAGGAGAGAGAGTAAGAAAGAGAGAGAAATAGTTCGGTATTATTTGCAATTCGATTACGAATTTGTGCCAAAGCTAATCCATCTAAATCTAAGTTTTTCTACCTTTTATTTTTTTCTCAAGTTCAGCTGTAAATACACGGCTGTCAAAACTAGAAATATTTGATTATTAAGAAATTAAGAATTTTTTTCTTCAACCAATGATGAAATATACATGAAAGAATTTTGACAGAATGAGGCCACGGTTCTCATACTCTTTCTATTTATAAACAACTTCATAATGAGTCTGTAGTCCTAAACAAAAATCGATAATCGATATGCACTTACTTTTTGCTTCAATACTTTTGATGCCACGATATTAAATCTGAGCAAAATGGACACCTGCACCGTCGTTGATATGTGCCAGTTTTGGAACCTCCTTCTATATATATATATATATATATATATATATATATATATATATATATATATATATATATATACTAGCATGGGTACCCGACGTAAACCGGGCCGACATGAGTTCCGTTGGGAACACACCAGCTATTAATCATTTTGATCGTGATACCTCCACATCAAATAAAAAAAAATAAAGTACTGATAAAAAAACATAAATGTAATTGACCAAAAATAGAAGAAGTTCGTCACACCCTCCCCACCAGATATTTTGGCAGAAGGGATACAAAGAGAGAAGCTATTCTCCGGATATCAAGCACGTTTTGTTGTTCGTACGCTAGAAAAAAAAAACTTCCCCGCCAAAAATAAATAAATAAATTAATTAATTAAAAAATGGATAAATAAAAACAACATTTGTTTTAATACAAAAAGCAGTAAGTGCCGAGCAACGCAAAAAAAAAAAAAAAATAATAGCCGCATAGGCAGACTCGAACGTGAAACGCGAAAAAATTGAAAAGGTAATTTATGAACGATTTTGCCAATTGTACCACAACGACTTATGACGATCTGCCACCGAAAAAATAACGTTTATAAACATTAACGCGTGCGTGACTTGCGAAAAGTTCAAGAACAAAATAGAATTCCCTTCACTGGTTTTATTATTTGTAAAAGCATTTTTTTACTGGCATATTTTTTTAATAAATAAAGCACATTTTTGTATGTTTTTTCGTGGGGGCGGGGGCTTTTTTTGTTTAAAAAGTTTGGCGCGTAAGTTTCAATTCCCGGATCTGTCAATGATTCTGTTGACAATTGCAAAAATAATAAAAACAAACAAATGATATTCTTTCAGTTTACTCGTAATTTGTTTTTGTTGTTTGAATATTTAGAAAAGAGCAAAATATTTTTCTGTCTACGCAGAATTTTTTTTTTTTTTTACGCTAGAACCTATTGCGATTACCAAACTGTTTTATTTGCGGAAGAGTCTTTTTATGTTTCGCAGTTTCCATGGAACGAATCTCTCCCTCTCTCTCTCTCTCTCTCTCTCTCTCTCTCTCTCTCTCTCTATATATATATATATATATATATATATATATATATATATATATATATGCTTGTATATATAAGCCGATACTAAGAACGCATTCGTAGGATAACACTCCAGAGAATTTTAACCAATATTAATGCTTAAATATTATGCTAAAACATCAATGCTTAATATCAAAAGAAAGATATTTATAATTATATTTATTCGTACAGATTCGCTTCACTGATATGACAATGTTTCGATTGAACGTCATTAATAACTAAGATATCATCCGGTGAAATCTCATCTTGAAATATAAACACGTAAATATAAACACAAATACTTTGACTAGTTAGATCTTAGTTGTTAATAACTACGGAGTAACGGAACTTGTACATTTGCTCTACAACAGTATTGAACACCTTCTTCAGGTTTTTATTAATTACCATTTCTACTACATATATATATATATATATATATATATATATATATATATATATATATATTCTTTTAAATAAGTTTTTCATTTCTGTGTATTGATATTCATATTAAATACTCTCTCTTCTATTTATTTAAAACGAAAATACACTTTTCTTATATATAGGTTGTAGAATTGCATTCACTAGCAAAAGATCTAATTTGCATATTCTTTTAAGCATTCATTTTAATTAATTCTCTATTAGTTGCTTCGGTTTTCTAATGGGATAGTCATCTTTAGTTAATTATTACGTACAATTATATTAGTGCAGATATTCTATGATTTATACTTGCATAACAGTTGCGGAAAAAGTTTAATTTATGTATACGTATATTTTTTTTAGCGAAGTTGCCTACCAAACTCCTCCTAGAGTTTTTAGTCTACAGACATGAAACTTCATATATAAAGTATTTGAATACATGCAAAACTTTATATTTGGGTTTTAGCCCGGAAAAATCGGTGCAAAAGTGTGAAAATATTAAAAAAAATAATGAAATTTTCCACGTAAAGGTCGAACGGCGGCATTACGAATGCATAACGGATAAGCTATTGGTTCATGTTTTCATTTTTAGCCTTGGAGTACACATGTGTTCATAGCCCAGTCATTGACGGCAGAGGCAAAATAAATCGTGAGCTGAACGTTTTGGTTTCGATTCTCGGTGGTGGCGCATGAGTCTTTTTTTAAATACTTTTTAAATCATTACTATATATTGCATCCAATCTAAAATTTGCTTTCTTTTGCTCTTTTTTTATTTCATTATTTATTCCCATCCGTAAATGCTGTATATAAATATTCCCGAATCTTCAGAGGGGCAAGGGCAAATTAGATTCATTGATTGATATAATTAAATGAATAGTTTTGTGCGACGAAACAAGTGTTATGAAGAATTGTTAACATACTTAAAGAAATACTTTGTAAGACAGTCAACATTATGTAACTTGGAATATAGACTTTTGTCATTTTTTGTTTATATGCTCTGTAATCACATTGAGCTTTATGTATTAATAATTGGTATGAAGAACAGGTGAAATACAATTGATAAACATTTCAACATATATATATATACATATATATATATATATATATATATATATATATATATATATATATATATATATATATATATATATATATATGCATATGCACGTTTCATTAAATAGCACAGACAACTCTTGCTTATTTTTTTTGTAATCCTCCTTTTCTCTTTGTCGGACAATTTTCCGAACATTTTTTTTTCGGGTGAAAAAAGAAATTTCCCGTAATCGCGCACGCTTTCGACCTCCATGGGTCCTCCTCATGCGAGTTGTAAAAAATAAAAAATAAAAAATGAAATTGAAAAATGAAAATAGCGAGCTGAAATGAAAAGACAATTAAAAGACAATTAAAATCGCTTCAAATCATTAAACTACTCAAAAGCACTTGAGCGTGCCCTCCGTTTCATTTTGAGTCTGGTTAATCGTTCGTTTATTAATGTGGATTAACAATGCGTCAATGATTGGGAGGCGCGCCTCGCAATATGAGACAGTTAAAACGGCCGTGTGTTTTTTTTTTATTAATATGTCTATAAACAGATTTGATGTACGTGGTCCATTTCAGATCAGGAGTAAAGGTCAAGCCCAGAAGCTTGCCAAAACTTGGGGCCTCCCCAAGACAAGAGCCATTCATTTCAGTTGATGCCAGATGGTAATCAGAACGTTGAAGATGTAAAGATAGTAGCTTGGTTTTAGATGCATTAACAGTAACCTGCCACTCCTTTCTCCATTGTACCAAGTGCTCAAGATCAGAGGAGAGAGAATCGGAGAGAACTTGGTCGTTTACGGTTTTAGATGTGCTACCTAGATGCATAAATGTCTACGAATGATGTAAGATTTGGAAGATCATTAATGTAGATCAGGAAAAGAGTTGGGCCCAGGATTGACCCTTGAAGGTTTCAGCATTAATACTGTAAGCTTCAGATTTTTGCTCAACATCTACTACTTTTATGAACATATCAGAGAGAAATGATTTAATAATTGTGAAAACATTTCCAGCTATACCATAGCTGGAGATCTTGTGAAGTAAACCTTTATGCCATACCCTACCAAAGGCCTTTGATATGTCAAGAGCAATTGCCCTAGAAAGGTTGCCTCCGTCGAGAGATTCGCTGATCCTATTAAATATAACTGTAAGCAGATTTGCTGTAGATCTAGCAAAGTTTCGTGTTTTCGTAATACTCAGTGTAGGAGCTGACAATTCCTACCAGTCAGGAAATTCGAACACAGTTGGGAAGCCAACTTTGACTCTATTTGTTTAGCTTTACCTCGGAGAATTTTGCCATGAGAATTTAGGAAAATTAACAACTTATAAACGCAGACATTCATCGGCGGTCACTCGTGTCAGAGTAAGACTGTCCTCCGTTGTGGCTTCTGTGGGTCCTCAGGTGAGCATAGAGCCCAATCCTAGACCCAATTTGTCTTGTGCAATTTGGGCAGATAAAGGTAGTGGTGGTGGGGTGGGGTTGGGTGTGTCTGGTTAATAATCTGTCCTTTCTGTGCTTGCGTTTATCCTCAGCAGCTTGATTTAGGTCACTACTATAAAGCGCAGCACCTTTGTGGACAGCGCTCCTCCATGCCAACCTGCTCCCAGCCACGTCCTCCCATGTCTCAAGGTCCATATGAAACCGCTTTAGATTTGCTTTGATGTTGTCCTTATACCTCATCTTTTGGCCACCCTGGGCACGCTTTCCCTCAACAAGCTGAGAGTAGAAAATCTGTTTTGGGAGGCGGAGATCCGGCATTCGGACAACATGACCAGTCCATCTGAGCTGGCGTTGAGCAACAGTAGCGGTGATAGTGGGAATGCCAGCCTCACTCAGGACGCTGGTGTTGGTGCGTCGGTCCTTCCAACTAATTCTGAGGATTTTTCGGAGGCATCTTTGGTGGTACGTCTCCAGGGTTTTTACGTGCCTCCTGTATGTGGTCCAGGTCTCCGATCCATAGAGAAGAGTGGGCAGCAAGACAGCTTTATATACCATGATTTTGGTCTTTGCCAGAAGGTCACGGTTCTCAAATACTCTCTTCCTTAGCCTTGAGAAAGCCCCACTGGCACAGCTGAGACGGTGTTGTATTTCATTATCTATGTTGGCTTTTGATGATAGGATGGTGCCTAGGTATGGGAAGTGGTCCACATTTTCCAGTCTAGCGTTGTCGATGGAGATGTTTGGGGGTGAGACTGGAGTACTGTTTGGTGGTGATTGATGGAGGATTTGGGTTTTTTTTATATTAATTGTTAGTCCTAGCTGTTTGTACGCCCTCGTGAAGGAAACCAGTGTACACTGTAGGTCCTCTTCTGAGAGGGCTACAAGGGCGTTATCGTCTGCATACTGTAGCTCCATAATGGATATGGTGTTCGTTCGACCTTTGGCCCTAAATCTGTTGATGTTAAAAAGTCGCCCGTCAGTTCTGTACATAATCCGAACTCCATGGGGAAGATGTTTGTCCGTGAGATGGAGGATAGCAGTAATGAAGATGGAGAACAGGGTTGGGGCAATGACACATCCCTGTTTCACTCCCGTGTCAACCCTGAAGGGCTCTGTTTCATCTCCACTACTACTGAGGACTGTAGCTGACATATTGTCATGTAGCAGTCTCAGTACCCGAATGTACCTCTCTGGGCATCCAAACCTTGCAAGAACCAGCCAAAGGGCTTGACGGTTCACAGAGTCAAAGGCTTTAGTAAGGTCTATAAAAGCCATGTATAATGGTAAATTTTGCTCCCTGCACTTTTCTTGGAGTTGACGAGCAGTGAAGATTATGTCCTTCGTGCCTCTATTTGGTCGAAACCCACTTTGGGACTCGGGAAGGATGGTTTCTGCAAGGGGTGTAAGCCTGTTGGCCAAAACCCGAGCTAGGGCTTTCCCTGTGGTAGAGAGGAGAGAAATGCCCCAATAGTTCCCACGGTTTGCCTTGTCTCCCTTCTTAAAGATGGAGACAACTAGGGCATCTCTAAGTTGTGCAGGGATTTTCTCTTGTTCCCATATTTGAGCAGCTGCCATTATCTCAAGAGAGCTAAGGAGGTTCCAGATTGACATAGCTGCGCTCTCTGAAACCCGACTGGCTGACGACGGGCAGCTGAGGGAGGAGAAAGGCGGGTACACCTTCTTTTGGAAAGGAAGGCCTGCAGAAGAGCCGCGTATCCATGGCGTGGGCTTTGCTATAAAGAACAGCCTCA
>NC_136491.1:51160490-51192990 GCF_053919585.1 Euprymna scolopes
AACAGGAAACAAACAGTCAGAAACTCGATTAATACTGAAAAAAAAGGGGGTATGATTAATTTTGAACATTGCAGATTTTATAAATAGCTGTATATTTCTTTTATTACAAGTATCCCGAGATTTTAAGATGACGAAAATGATCAGAAGAGGTTTATTAAGAATATGTATCAATATGGACGTAAACAATAAATTCTAACAAAGTTACACCTAATAAACTCAATTTTCAAGGGGGGGTATGAATAATATCGGGCACAACTGTATATATATATATATATATATATATATATATATATATATATATATATATATATATATATTTACAGGGCTACCCCCCAAAAAAACGGGCCCAAACTCTAATTAGGCCACGTTTCTTAGTGCTTTGTCTTAATGAAATGAAACTTTGGTCATAACTAGTTTATTATATTCTTTTTTTTTTGGCCTTTTTTTATCCGTTCTACAGCATATGTTCTAGATGGCCTTCATTTAGCTTTGTTTTTTTTGGGAGGTGGTCACACTGTATATAAATTTTTTTACTGTTTTTTTAGGGAAAGAATTCCAAAGAGTGCTACATTACAAAGAAAAACTTTTTATATAGGAGTGTAATATTTATTTATTTAATTGTAAAGAAGTTCAGAAAAAAACATTGGTACCGTCGGTTTCAAGCCCAACATAAAGGGCGCCAGTTAATGGCAAATCGTAAATAATGTTAGCGTATTAAACCGACGGTACCAATGTTTTTCTGAACTTCAGTACAATTATATATATATATATATATATATATATATATATATATATATATATATATATATACCTGCATTCAATTTGAGGTTGTTTTTGAAATGTTTTATTGTTTTTAATATTTGTTTTATAGTTTGTAATGTGGTTGAATTTTTAAAATTTCTAGTTTGTTCTGAGTGGTGCAAATTATTGTATTATTTGCGTTACTATATAAGATATATCTTTATTTTATAAGGGAAGCGTATGGTATATATAAGTTTTTCCGATTGTTTATGGATATATTAGTAGGTCATTTTATTAGCAATTTAATATAAAATACGGGAATATTGCAAACATTTCGAAGAATTTGTGGTGTATTTTAATTCAAGACTACAAATTTTGAATGCACGTAAAAAGAAACGATTATCATGCTAGCTTTTGTATTTTGTTATTATACTGGAGGAGAAATATACTATTTTTTGTTTGTAGTTTTGCGATCGACTTGTAAATATGGATTCCTCCCAGATTTTATTATATATATATATATATATGTCCAGAGATGTTATTGATTGGTTGTTTTCTATTTCAAAGTTAAATATTATAGTGTTCGATTTTGTGTATTTTGCTTTTATTAAAATTTATGGTTATGTTTTTTGGGAAGAGAACTTATAATGTCCTCAATATATATAAAGTATTTTGTGTTTGAAACAAATACACACTTGAAAATGCTAGATCCTTGAAATGCTAAGTGTAGGCATAATTGTACTTAATTAAAAGGGAAACCAAAATTTTGCTTGTAGAAATTATCTATGATTTTAGCCTTAAAATGTGTATGGTTTGACTTATGTGAAATTTGTCGCATGAGATCCATTGGCAATAAAAAAGTAGAGGATAGATAGAATATCACTATGTATAAAGAAAACCCAGCGGTCATATTTTAAGCAAGACTTGCAATAATACGGAGGGCCTATATATATATATATATATATATATATATATATATATATATATATATATATATATATATATATAAAATATATTTTAGTCATCGACATACAGACCTGTTTCGTTGTTTCACAACTCATCAGTGCCGCTAGACTAACACCTCTCCCAAGCCAAGGATCGAACCTAGAACCGTCGTGATGACAGTCGGCAGTCCTACCCCCTGACTACGGTATCGGTGGCCGAAATTAAACTGTCCGGACGTCTATTTAAATAAACATCCGTTCGCCACTCGTAGAGGGCTCAAACGTTTGTTTGTAAACAAAGCGCGAGCTTCGCATTATTTCAGCTAAATTAAGTAGCGAGTAAGATAATTTACGAGAGTGCTCTACCAAAGAGGGGAGCTTTATAAAATATATTTTAGTCATCGACATACAGACCTGTTTCGTTGTTTCACAACTCATCAGTGCCGCTAGACTAACACCTCTCCCAAGCCAAGGATCGAACCTAGAACCGTCGTGATGACAGTCGGCAGTCCTACCCCCTGACTACGGAATCGGTGGCCGAAATTAAACTGTCCGGACGTCTATTTAAATAAACATCCGTTCGCCACTCGTAGAGGGCTCAAACGTTTGTTTGAAAACAAAGCGCGAGCTTCGCATTATTTCAGCTAAATTAAGTAGCGAGTAAGATAATTTACGAGAGTGCTCTACCAAAGAGGGGAGCTTTATAAAATATATTTTAGTCATCGACATAAAGACCTGTTTCGTTGTTTCACAACTCATCAGTGCCGCTAGACTAACACCTCTCCCAAGCCAAGGATCGAACCTAGAACCGTCGTGATGACAGTCGGCAGTCCTACCCCCTGACTACGGAATCGGTGGCCGAAATTAAACTGTCCGGACGTCTATTTAAATAAACATCCGTTCGCCACTCGTAGAGGGCTCAAACGTTTGTTTGTAAACAAAGCGCGAGCTTCGCATTATTTCAGCTAAATTAAGTAGCGAGTAAGATAATTTACGAGAGTGCTCTACCAAAGAGGGGAGCTTTATAACATATATTTTAGTCATCGACATACAGACCTATTTCGTTGTTTCACAACTCATCAGTGCCGCTAGACTAACACCTCTCCCAAGCCAAGGATCGAACCTAGAACCGTCGTGATGACAGTCGGCAGTCCTACCCCCTGACTACGGAATCGGTGGCCGAAATTAAACTGTCCGGACGTCTATTTAAATAAACATCCGTTCGCTACTCGTAGAGGGCTCAAACGTTTGTTTGTAAACAAAGCGCGAGCTTCGCATTATTTCAGCTAAATTAAGTAGCGAGTAAGATAATTTACGAGAGTGCTCTACCAAAGAGGGGAGCTTTATAAAATATATTTTAGTCATCGACATACAGACCTGTTTCGTTGTTTCACAACTCATCAGTGCCGCTAGACTAACACCTCTCCCAAGCCAAGGATCGAACCTAGAACCGTCGTGATGACAGTCGGCAGTCCTACCCCCTGACTACGGAATCGGTGGCCGAAATTAAACTGTCCGGACGTCTATTTAAATAAACATCCGTTCGCCACTCGTAGAGGGCTCAAACGTTTGTTTGTAAACAAAGCGCGAGCTTCGCATTATTTCAGCTAAATTAAGTAGCGAGTAAGATAATTTACGAGAGTGCTCTACCAAAGAGGGGAGCTTTATAAAATATATTTTAGTCATCGACATACAGACCTGTTTCGTTGTTTCACAACTCATCAGTGCCGCTAGACTAACACCTCTCCCAAGCCAAGGATCGAACCTAGAACCGTCGTGATGACAGTCGGCAGTCCTACCCCCTTACTACGGAATCGGTGGCCGAAATTAAACTGTCCGGACGTCTATTTAAATAAACATCCGTTCGCCACTCGTAGAGGGCTCAAACGTTTGTTTGTAAACAAAGCGCGAGCTTCGCATTATTTCAGCTAAATTAAGTAGCGAGTAAGATAATTTACGAGAGTGCTCTACCAAAGAGGGGAGCTTTATAAAATATATTTTAGTCATCGACATACAGACCTGTTTCGTTGTTTAACAACTCATCAGTGCCGCTAGACTAACACCTCTCCCAAGCCAAGGATCGAACCTAGAACCGTCGTGATGACAGTCGGCAGTCCTACCCCCTGACTACGGAATCGGTGGCCGAAATTAAACTGTCCGGACGTCTATTTAAATAAACATCCGTTCGCCACTCGTAGAGGGCTCAAACGTTTGTTTGTAAACAAAGCACGAGCTTCGCATTATTTCAGCTAAATTAAGTAGCGAGTAAGATAATTTACGAGAGTGCTCTACCAAAGAGGGGAGCTTTATAAAATATATTTTAGTCATCGACATACAGACCTATTTCGTTGTTTCACAACTCATCAGTGCCGCTAGACTAACACCTCTCCCAAGCCAAGGATCGAACCTAGAACCGTCGTGATGACAGTCGGCAGTCCTACCCCCTGACTACGGAATCGGTGGCCGAAATTAAACTGTCCGGACGTCTATTTAAATAAACATCCGTTCGCCACTTGTAGAGGGCTCAAACGTTTGTTTGTAAACAAAGCGCGAGCTTCGCATTATTTCAGCTAAATTAAGTAGCGAGTAAGATAATTTACGAGAGTGCTCTACCAAAGAGGGGAGCTTTATAAAATATATTTTAGTCATCGACATACAGACCTGTTTCGTTGTTTCACAACTCATCAGTGCCGCTAGACTAACACCTCTCCCAAGCCAAGGATCGAACCCAGAACCGTCGTGATGACAGTCGGCAGTCCTACCCCCTGACTACGGAATCGGTGGCCGAAATTAAACTGTCCGGACGTCTATTTAAATAAACATCCGTTCGCCACTCGTAGAGGGCTCAAACGTTTGTTTGTACACAAAGCGCGAGCTTCGCATTATTTCAGCTAAATTAAGTAGCGAGTAAGATAATTTACGAGAGTGCTCTACCAAAGAGGGGAGCTTTATAAAATATATTTTAGTCATCGACATACAGACCTGTTTCGTTGTTTCACAACTCATCAGTGCCGCTAGACTAACACCTCTCCCAAGCCAAGGATCGAACCTAGAACCGTCGTGATGACAGTCGGCAGTCCTACCCCCTGACTACGGAATCGGTGGCCGAAATTAAACTGTCCGGACGTCTATTTAAATAAACATCCGTTCGCCACTCGTAGAGGGCTCAAACGTTTGTTTGTAAACAAAGCGCGAGCTTCGCATTATTTCAGCTAAATTAAGTAGCGAGTAAGATAATTTACGAGAGTGCTCTACCAAAGAGGGGAGCTTTATAAAATATATTTTAGTCATCGACATACAGACCTGTTTCGTTGTTTCACAACTCATCAGTGCCGCTAGACTAACACCTCTCCCAAGCCAAGGATCGAACCTAGAACCGTCGTGATGACAGTCGGCAGTCCTACCCCCTGACTACGGAATCGGTGGCCGAAATTAAACTGTCCGGACGTCTATTTAAATAAACATCCGTTCGCCACTCGTAGAGGGCTCAAACGTTTGTTTGTAAACAAAGCGCGAGCTTCGCATTATTTCAGCTAAATTAAGTAGCGAGTAAGATAATTTACGAGAGTGCTCTACCAAAGAGGGGAGCTTTATAAAATATATTTTAGTCATCGACATACAGACCTGTTTCGTTGTTTCACAACTCATCAGTGCCGCTAGACTAACACCTCTCCCAAGCCAAGGATCGAACCTAGAACCGTCGTGATGACAGTCGGCAGTCCTACCCCCTGACTACGGAATCGGTGGCCGAAATTAAACTGTCCGGACGTCTATTTAAATAAACATCCGTTCGCCACTCGTAGAGGGCTCAAACGTTTGTTTGTAAACAAAGCGCGAGCTTCGCATTATTTCAGCTAAATTAAGTAGCGAGTAAGATAATTTACGAGAGTGCTCTACCAAAGAGGGGAGCTTTATAAAATATATTTTAGTCATCGACATACAGACCTGTTTCGTTGTTTCACAACTCATCAGTGCCGCTAGACTAACACCTCTCCCAAGCCAAGGATCGAACCTAGAACCGTCGTGATGACAGTCGGCAGTCCTACCCCCTGACTACGGAATCGGTGGCCGAAATTAAACTGTCCGGACGTCTATTTAAATAAACATCCGTTCGCCACTCGTAGAGGGCTCAAACGTTTGTTTGTAAACAAAGCGCGAGCTTCGCATTATTTCAGCTAAATTAAGTAGCGAGTAAGATAATTTACGAGAGTGCTCTACCAAATAGGGGAGCTTTATAAAATATATTTTAGTCATCGACATACAGACCTGTTTCGTTGTTTCACAACTCATCAGTGCCGCTAGACTAACACCTCTCCCAAGCCAAGGATCGAACCTAGAACCGTCGTGATGACAGTCGGCAGTCCTACCCCCTGACTACGGAATCGGTGGCCGAAATTAAACTGTCCGGACGTCTATTTAAATAAACATCCGTTCGCCACTCGTAGAGGGCTCAAACGTTTGTTTGTAAACAAAGCGCGAGCTTCGCATTATTTCAGCTAAATTAAGTAGCGAGTAAGATAATTTACGAGAGTGCTCTACCAAAGAGGGGAGCTTTATAAAATATATTTTAGTCATCGACATACAGACCTATTTCGTTGTTTCACAACTCATCAGTGCCGCTAGACTAACACCTCTCCCAAGCCAAGGATCGAACCTAGAACCGTCGTGATGACAGTCGGCAGTCCTACCCCCTGACTACGGAATCGGTGGCCGAAATTAAACTGTCCGGACGTCTATTTAAATAAACATCCGTTCGCCACTCGTAGAGGGCTCAAACGTTTGTTTGTAAACAAAGCACGAGCTTCGCATTATTTCAGCTAAATTAAGTAGCGAGTAAGATAATTTACGAGAGTGCTCTACCAAAGAGGGGAGCTTTATAAAATATATTTTAGTCATCGACATACAGACCTATTTCGTTGTTTCACAACTCATCAGTGCCGCTAGACTAACACCTCTCCCAAGCCAAGGATCGAACCTAGAACCGTCGTGATGACAGTCGGCAGTCCTACCCCCTGACTACGGAATCGGTGGCCGAAATTAAACTGTCCGGACGTCTATTTAAATAAACATCCGTTCGCCACTCGTAGAGGGCTCAAACGTTTGTTTGTAAACAAAGCGCGAGCTTCGCATTATTTCAGCTAAATTAAGTAGCGAGTAAGATAATTTACGAGAGTGCTCTACCAAAGAGGGGAGCTTTATAAAATATATTTTAGTCATCGACATACAGACCTATTTCGTTGTTTCACAACTCATCAGTGCCGCTAGACTAACACCTCTCCCAAGCCAAGGATCGAACCTAGAACCGTCGTGATGACAGTCGGCAGTCCTACCCCCTGACTACGGAATCGGTGGCCGAAATTAAACTGTCCGGACGTCTATTTAAATAAACATCCGTTCGCCACTCGTAGAGGGCTCAAACGTTTGTTTGTAAACAAAGCGCGAGCTTCGCATTATTTCAGCTAAATTAAGTAGCGAGTAAGATAATTTACGAGAGTGCTCTACCAAAGAGGGGAGCTTTATAAAATATATTTTAGTCATCGACATACAGACCTGTTTCGTTGTTTCACAACTCATCAGTGCCGCTAGACTAACACCTCTCCCAAGCCAAGGATCGAACCTAGAACCGTCGTGATGACAGTCGGCAGTCCTACCCCCTGACTACGGAATCGGTGGCCGAAATTAAACTGTCCGGACGTCTATTTAAATAAACATCCGTTCGCCACTCGTAGAGGGCTCAAACGTTTGTTTGTAAACAAAGCGCGAGCTTCGCATTATTTCAGCTAAATTAAGTAGCGAGTAAGATAATTTACGAGAGTGCTCTACCAAAGAGGGGAGCTTTATAAAATATATTTTAGTCATCGACATACAGACCTGTTTCGTTGTTTCACAACTCATCAGTGCCGCTAGACTAACACCTCTCCCAAGCCAAGGATCGAACCTAGAACCGTCGTGATGACAGTCGGCAGTCCTACCCCCTGACTACGGAATCGGTGGCCGAAATTAAACTGTCCGGACGTCTATTTAAATAAACATCCGTTCGCCACTCGTAGAGGGCTCAAACGTTTGTTTGTAAACAAAGCGCGAGCTTCGCATTATTTCAGCTAAATTAAGTAGCGAGTAAGATAATTTACGAGAGTGCTCTACCAAAGAGGGGAGCTTTATAAAATATATTTTAGTCATCGACATACAGACCTGTTTCGTTGTTTCACAACTCATCAGTGCCGCTAGACTAACACCTCTCCCAAGCCAAGGATCGAACCTAGAACCGTCGTGATGACAGTCGGCAGTCCTACCCCCTGACTACGGAATCGGTGGCCGAAATTAAACTGTCCGGACGTCTATTTAAATAAACATCCGTTCGCCACTCGTAGAGGGCTCAAACGTTTGTTTGTAAACAAAGCGCGAGCTTCGCATTATTTCAGCTAAATTAAGTAGCGAGTAAGATAATTTACGAGAGTGCTCTACCAAAGAGGGGAGCTTTATAAAATATATTTTAGTCATCGACATACAGACCTGTTTCGTTGTTTCACAACTCATCAGTGCCGCTAGACTAACACCTCTCCCAAGCCAAGGATCGAACCTAGAACCGTCGTGATGACAGTCGGCAGTCCTACCCCCTGACTACGGAATCGGTGGCCGAAATTAAACTGTCCGGACGTCTATTTAAATAAACATCCGTTCGCCACTCGTAGAGGGCTCAAACGTTTGTTTGTAAACAAAGCGCGAGCTTCGCATTATTTCAGCTAAATTAAGTAGCGAGTAAGATAATTTACGAGAGTGCTCTACCAAAGAGGGGAGCTTTATAAAATATATTTTAGTCATCGACATACAGACCTGTTTCGTTGTTTCACAACTCATCAGTGCCGCTTTGAATTATATAGATAACATTGTAAATCATCTGTATAATCTTTTCCAGTTATATATATATATCGACATACATATATATATATATATATAACTGGAAAAGATTATACAGATGATTTACAATGTTATCTATATAATTCAAAGAGCAAAATTCACACACCAAAGGTGTGTGAACTGGATACGTAAGCGTACGTCTGAGGACCAAGTAGAGTTGTGTACGAAAGGAGTAGAGGCTACTGAAACCATCTACAACACATTTAATGATTAGCCTCCCCAAATCACACCAGAACAATAACGTTCGGACAGGAAAAGTAAAATCACCGAGTCATTCATGGTCCACCCAAAGAGAAAAATACTGATAAACCGTTTGGAGTTAGCTTAGGATAGGGAGTGTTATGGCGGAACTAATCTGTATTACCTACTAATAGACAATTACCCACTCAATAAATACCGAAAGACCAAACCGTAAGGTTGAAATCCATCACCAGTGGACCACCCTAGGTTATTTCTCGGTTAGAAAAACTATCCACGTTTTTGTATGTCTTCGTAATACATGTTGTTACCTTATTCCGGCATTCTGTTTTCCTATTAACCCTTTAATATAGCTATACAAAAAGTAAGAATGTCCAAGAAATGAGGGATCATTTTAATATAAATTGATATAAAAAAAAACTTATACGCCACTTTAAATTATAAAATTGTTCTGCGTGCTGACATGTAATAACCTAAAAAAGAAGCAGCACCTTATCTTTTGGATGATTATAGCTAATATATACAAGATGACCCCAAAAAAGCAAAAGCTAAATCGAGGGCATCTATAACATATGCTGTATAACAGAGAAAAAAAGGGGCAAAGACCCTAGTGTTTTGATGTGATGTTCTGAATATAATAAACTAGTCATGACCCAAGTTTTATTTCATTCAGAAAAAACACAAAGAAACGGGGCCTTAGAGTTGGGGCCCGTCTTCTTTGGGTCACCCTGTACTTTTGAATATAAATATAATTTATATTTTAATTTGACAAACTTTTTCTTTCCCTTTCAAAATATTCTTGAAGATTTTTCATAAAATTGCGAGATTTGAATATTGTACTATTTTACCTACTCACCACCAATCCTTCCTTCAGAACGGTTCTAAAATCTATCAATAAATTCACATATGAATTTGTTGCCAGCTTTTTGCGGATTTCTTTTGTAATTTTTATTTTACAAATATTCATTTTTCTATTTGCCGAGAATTTCTTCGTCAATATTCAATATTTAGATGTTATTATTGTGGTTTAAATTTGTAACATATTTTAATCAACTTTTCATAAATAATGATTCATAATTTGCTTCTTTGCTAAACAAAAGAAACGTTTATTGCATTTATTAACAAAAATGAAAAAAAAAAACATTTCCACGCAAAAAAAGAAAAAAAATAGCATTGCTATATTTACTTTCCTTCCCAAGATAGCAAAGTTTGACACAAGGTCAGTTAAAAAAATAAATAAAGCTAGCTGATGAAATTTGGCAGCCACTCAATATTAAGTATTATACGCATCAATACACTCTGAAACATATAAAGAGAACACACAGGATATTTTGTGAATTCATGATATTTTGACGTAGGATAGGAAATAAAACCATAGTGTTTTTTAAAGGAATTTTTGTTTCGATTAGCGGTTTTTGAAATTTATAAATATAAATCTCTTTTCTGGGGATATTTTTTCATGATCTAGCATGATTTAAAAATCTCTGCAGGCAACACGCTTTAAGAATCCAACTCAATCAGTGGCCACATATGTACACAACTTTTTGTCTCTATTTTTTCTTTCTTTCGTGTCTTATTCAAGTTTGCGCAATTATTTTTCTGCCCTGTTTTTTTTATGTAAACCTCTGACCTTTTCCTTTCTACAGATTTTCTCCATATTTAAGCGTCGGGAATCTAATATTGCCTTACGTAATCTGTCTTTCTATATTGCCCATACGGTGTTCTTAAAGCAGCTTAAATACTAACAGTTATTTTCATACTTACAGATATAATTCTTTCACTCTTACGTTATCACCAGTGTATGAAATTGGTAATTACTGCTGGTTAGAAAATTCGAGTCCAGTCACAAACTCATTGCAAGATTTATAAGCTAAAGTAAATAATTATATATATATATATATATATATATATATATATATATATATATATATATATATATATATATAGTCATCATCATACATTCCGGTTTCGCTGTTTCACAGCTCATCAGCGCAGCTAGACAGGCAACTGCCTCAAGCTAGGATCGAAACCCGACCCGATCGCCTTAATGGTAGTCACGGCTTTACCCAAAGAGCGTCGCTTAATACCGCTAATGGCAGTTTCTCTCTCTCCATATATATATATATACATATATATATATATATATATATATATATATATATATATATATTCAGTTATTGTTAGATCCCACAGAATTCTTTCGTTTAACTTCTTCATCTATGAATCCTTCCTGATAATCATTTATTTCATTATCAAAAACTCGAAAAAAGATTCCATATATATTATGAGTACTTTCGATTCTTCGACGGATTATCTTCAAGTTGCATTAAGATCAATGGAAAGTTAGAAACAGTTTCAACAATCAACAAAGGTAACCGGTGCAGAATGTGATTTGATATTGAAAATCAACAACCAACCGGTTTCAGTACTACTAGAAGCGTGCAGTTTATAGTTCGCGTGAGCGATAAAAAAATTCTGTCTCGGCATAAATTGGATTAACGTACAATATTTGCAAATATTTTTGTATTTGAATTATATATAATATTATTAATTCCGGCTTGCCGGGTTTTAATATAAATGACTTCCACCATTTTCATTTATTTCTTTTGTGTTTATTTTACAATGTGAAACACACACAGACACACACACAGACACACACACACACAGACACACACACATATATGTATATAGTTATATATAGATAGCTATATATATATATATATGAATAAATACATATATATATTCATATATATATATATATTAATATATATATTTTGATATATATATATATACATATATATATATAAATATAGATACATACACACACACACATACACACACACCCACACACCTACACACACACACACACATATATATATATATATATATATATATATATATATATATTTGTGTGTGTTTACGTGGATCTGAATGAAGTTTACGATCATCCGGCGCATTGATGTATCACGATATTCTTCAGTTTAGCCAAGCGTAAACTTATTCATTCGATCGTTCACAAATGTATTATAATTTGACAGTTAATTAAAAAATATGTGTTATATGCAGTAAAATAATCGGAAAGCATCAGTTGATGTATGAGAAAACATATCCTTGTAATCTCTGATTACGGGAGATTTTCTTTTTTAAGTCTCGTCGTAAATCGATTTTCATAACTTTCAACCCACTTATCTATATCCTATACATATATATATATATATATATATATATATATATATATATCTATATATCTATATGACCACTTAATTTACTCACATAAAATTAATATACGAAAGTATAGATTTATACGTAAATTTAAGTATATACTTCAAAAGTGCTCAATACGTAGGTAGAGCTAGTTAGTAATTTATAAAATATATATGAATATTCAGTGTAGCTTAATCGCCATATATATTTTATAAATTATTATATATATATATATATATATATATATATATATATATATATATATATGTCTATATTGTGTGTATTTATATTTATATTAAAAACCTTTTTTCTATTTTTTAAAAATAAAATAAAAATTTGTTATATATTGGTCGTGGAATTGTTTTCATCTGCAAAAAGATCTAGCTAATTTGCATTTCTTTAAACATTCATTTTAATTAAACCCCTATTTATTGTTTCGATTTTCTTATAGGATGATCATCTTTATTTATTACGTGTAATTATATTCGTGCAGATATTCTACATGATTTATACTTGCGTTAAATTTGCATAAAAGGTTTATAGTAAACAGCTCACTCTTTCTATATTCATGTATTCGTATATATATATATATATATATATATATATATATATATATATATATTTGTTTAAAAAGTTTTGCCTACCTAACTCTTCCTTGAGCTTTTGGTCTACACACATGAAACTATATATAGAGGGTATTCGAACTTATGCGAAACTTTATATTAGAGTTTCAGGCGAGGAAAGTCAGTGCAAACGTGTGAAAATTAAAAGAATGGAATTTGCCAGGGGGGAAATCGAACGATGGTATTAGGAATATGCATGCGTAACGTAATAGCTATGGAATCATGTTTTAATTTTTCGCCTTGCAACAAACATGTCTTAATAGCTCAGGCATTAACATTAAAGGAAATAATAATCGTAAGCAAAACGTTTTGGTTTCGATTCTCGGTTTTGACGTCTTAGTCATTTTTTTGTTTCATAATTTTTTTAATCATTACTATTTATTGGGTCCAATATAATAAAAAAATAAATACGAAATCTACACTAATCAAAATATCATGTTTAAACGTATTTTTCTGACCGGGCAATGCCGATTTGCCTGCTACTTTTACATAAAATCTGCAGCACTCATTAAGTGTTTTAGTCCGTTCCTACTATCTACTGTGTACAATAATAATAATAATAATAATAATAATAATAATAATAATAATAATAACAACAATACTACTACTAATAACAATAATATTAACAATAATAATAACAATACTACTACTACTAATAATAATATTAATAATAATAATAATAATAATAACATTATCCATGGTTTTTTAAGTATTTAATAATCTGATTGCTACTTCCGGTTTTATATTCATTTTTGTGTCAATAAAATGTTATCAAACAATAAACTATGAGTTATGAAGATTTATCTTTTATCATATTACATGTATTGTTGTGTTGCAGTCTGTACGATGCATTTTTTTTATTTTCATTAGCAAAATATGCGCATAATATCCAGGACTAGCTAATTGCACAAGGGAACACTCAATATGTTGCATTTAAAGAAAGACTTGTTTTTAGTCAATTTAAGTGTGCTGAGTTCAAATCTGAAGTTAGTTTTATTCTGCAAGCTACAGATTTTATGCAATCTTTGATTTTTATTAAAAAAGAAAAAAAAACGAGCATTATTATAGGATATTGCAATGTCAGCCACAAAACAGTATATTTAACAAGGCAAAAGAAACAGAACAATAAAATGTGGTTTTAGATTAGCGTACACCATTGTTAGAAGTGCCATATGTTTTTCTGGAAAAGTTTCTCAGAAAACAGTCTTTATCGCAACGTGAGATAAGCGTCATTCACAACGTTCTTGAGATAAGCGTCATTCACAACGTTCTTCAGATAAGAGTCAATCACATCTACTAACGCTTATCACTTTCTGTCTGAACAGTATTTTAGTCAGGCAGGAATTTGCGTTTGTAACTTTTGCGTTTGTACACTTCATCTGGGCAATCTCGTTTAATACTCCAGCAGTAGTCGGCCATCATACTTTTGTCCCAGCGACCTTGGTAGCGTTCTTCCATGATCTTTACGTCTTGGTGGAACCGCTCTCCTTGTTCGTCACTCAAAGCACCCAGGTTTTCAGGGAACTCGTCAAGATGGCTGTTCAAAAAATGAAGCTTGATGCTCATGTTGCACCTGAGAGCACGAAAAACGAGGAGCATTCTGTTCACAAGTTCATTGTAGTTCTCTGCCTTGTTGTTTCCAAGGAAGTTCTGAACGACTGACACAAAGGATAACCATGCTGCCTCATCCAATGCGGTCATCTTGGCAACAAAGTGATCATCACGAATGACGGTTCGAATCTGTGGGCCATCAAACACACCTGCTTTGATCTTCTCGAACGACAACCCTGGTATAGCTGTGATGATGTGTTGGAAACATTCACCTTCGGTATCCAGTGCCTTGACAAATTGTTTCATCAAACCTAATTTGATGTGCAGAGGAGGAAAGGTGATCCTATCTCTGTTAACAATTGGGTCATGTGTGATATTTGGCATGCCTGCTTCAAGGGTTTCACGAACAGGCCAGTCCTTCTGGACCCAGTGTCTGTCTCGTGCTCGACTGTCCCACATGCAGAGGTAACATGGAAACTTGGTGAAACCTTTCTGCTGACCAAAAAGGAAGTTTACCATTTTCAAGTCTACACAAATGATCCAGTTGTGCTCACGATATTTTAAGAAGTCCATGACTACTCTGATGTCATCATAGTCTTCCCGCAGATGAACTGAATGACCGACAGGCACTGCCCCATAAACATTGCCATTATGCAAAAGAACACACTTGAAACTGCGCTTAGAACTGTCTAAAAAGAGCCGCCATTCAGTTGGATCATAGTGAGGAACACCCAGTTCTTTGAGAAGACCTGGGATATCATGGCAGTAAACAAAATGTCTGTCTTCTGAAAAGAAGGTCACAAAAAGCTGGTCATGCTTTCTGTAATATGATACTTTAACAGTGTGATCAACAAGATTTTTGCCTTGTAATCTTGATGCCAAAAGCTCAGCTGCTTTCTTTGAAAGACCTAAATCCCGAACTAAGTCATTCAGTTCAGTCTGGTGAAGGGCCTTGGGGACTGGGGGAGATTCAGTCTCTGAAGAACATTCCTCGGGTTGTTCCCACTCAGTTTCTGGTAATTCATTGTCACAACTGTCTTCCTCGTCCGTGTCATGTCCAATGTCTTTATCGTTTAATGAAAGCAAACGTTTGAAATCTGGAACAGGAACTTCTTCAGAGTGCGGAGCAGGCCGAATAGCTGAGGAAATGTTCGGATATACGACCTTATGTCTGTTTTTCTTGCCCACACCCGCTGTGTTTACCATGCAGAAGTAGCAATCAGTTACATGGTTGGTGGATTCTCGCCAAATCATTGGAACTCCAAAAGGCAGACCATTGCGTTTTCCTTTGATCCAGCTTCGGAGCATTTCCTCAAAATTGTGGCACACAACATGAGGAGCCCATTGCTTGTCTTGGTCACCAAGATGAACTTCAAAATAAGCCTTGTAGGCTCGCTTCACAAACAAGGATATGTTACGTCTCTGATGATGGAGTGTGTAGCAACCACAGATGTAACAGAAGACATCAGGCTTGTTTCTACAGTGATGTCTCGATGAGGAAGCTATGTTTGATCTGGAAAAAAGAAAAGCAGATAAAAATATTAGAATCTATCTATGTATATAATCTCAAAATGCTTAGATTTGGGTTTCGTAAGTTCATATTTAGACTATTTCATCTATCTCAAATTGCATGAAAACTAGAGCTGATGGAGAAAAACTAATTTTAGATTTGAAATCAGCGCCTAAAAATCCTGCAGAATCAGTTAAAAAATCAAATGCAACAGAAAGTTTAAAAAATAGTGTTCCCCAGTGTTATTAGTATTATTGTTATACAATGTAACCAATTGTATTAGCAGTAAGCACTGTTTTATTTATTTATTTATATATTTATTGCTTTTATGAAAATTACTTTAAAATAAGTATGATTTAATCAATCACGGTTATTCCGTATTTTCAAGCTTTTTGTCGTGATTTAGGATTTCAGAACTCGTAGATTCTCTCTCCCTCTCTCTCTCTCCAACTCCGTCCTTTAATAATGTTTAGAGAGTTCTTTATTGGGCCGGCACACTGGGTCTCAATCCTCAATCGATTAATACAAAAGATATAAAAATGGTACTGGATGCCCACTCGCTATACACTCAGTATTATAAATGACGTGTCACGAGTTAGTCGAGTAATCCTGGAATAAAATTTAATCCTCTCTTTCACCGCAATGTAATATCTAATTAAAAGGGAACAATCGAGGCGCCCTCAACTATAGTCGGTCACATATCTATCTATCTATCTATCTATCTATCTATCATATATATATATATATATATATATATATCTTCTATACTATAAAGCCGAATGTGTGTGTATGTGTGTGTGTGTGTGTGTATGTGTGTGTGTGTGTGTGTGGTCACGAATAGGCTGCTATATGGTTGTCTATTAAAAAAAAAACTGATTACATATAATGATAGAATATGTATCGAGACACAGGAACGGGTATGTTTGACCTGGCAGAACGGTGGTTGGTTCATTAAGATTGTGGGGTCTGTTTCGCGCCTGCTCTCCATAGAATGGAAATAGGCACACACTTTAATAAAGACTTTTAATATCTATCTGCGTAAGTATACTTTGATAATTATGTTTCAGTTTGAAGAAATAGTGTATAATAAAATTATGGGGTGTTTGTTCGCGCCAGACCTCCATAGAATGAAAATATGTCACAGAGTTTAACAAAGTTTTTTAATATAGATCCACAGAATATTGTGATAAGTGTTTCAATGTGAACAGGTATGGTATAATAAATTATGGGGTTTATCTATTTTATTTTTACTTTCATCATATTTTGCTTTGATTTTGATATCCCGAAATACCACCCAAATTTGCAACCCTTCCTTTTCATCACCTATTATTCTTTCATAAATAAGAGTCCATTTTCTGTAGGCTGTTTTTGAACCCAGTCAACGACGGGTACTTTTTCTAGTATATATATACATATATTTATTTGCTGAAACCTCCGCATAAAACTTTAATGAAAGAATAATAGTTTTAATTGTGTCAGACACAACCCTCCCAGTTTCATTTAAGTATTTTTTTAAGAAACCTCACGTAGATTTTTATTAGATGGAAAATGAGAAATAATCAATTAATAATAAAAAAAAAGGACAAAAAGTGTAAAACGACACAAAAGCTCAACAGAATATGCTCAACAATCTGTTTAATTCGATCCAGGAAAATGCCCTTAATTCTTTATTACATTTTCAAGGGTCTATCAGGAGATTGTACAGAAAATCGTCGATAAGTACCTATCAGAAAAATGAGAAAAACATTTAAAATAAAACAAAAAATAAAACAAAATAAACAATGAAATAGTATTATGATTCAACAATTTTCACTTCAAGGGGTATTTCTTTTAAGATAACTGTAATGTTATGAATCTTTTAGGCTGTGATCATAGCGTAGTATCTGTGTTAGCTGTGGCAAGCAGGGCCAATGGTCAAAACATTATTATTATTATTATTATTATTATTATTATTATTATTATTATTATTATTGGCTCACATGGAGCTTTCACACAAGTCAACAAACGATCTGATTGGACACCTGTGGTGTTCTCTGAAAGCTGAGTGACAACAAGTCTCCCCAGACGTCCAGCTCTCTCCATCTCCTTCGATAGCTTGTGCAAATGAATTTGCATCATCGCAACAGCCGCTTACCATTGATTTCTCGCTGGTAGTGGCCATTGGTTTATACTGGAATTTGAGTGGCACTCAGCCTCCCCAACGTCCCAGTTCTCTTTGCGCTTGTTCAGCCGAGGTCTGGTTGGCGCTCGCTCCGCGGTCTTTCAGTCCTTATTGACCCTTCTCAGCCCTTTGGTATCACTTTTTTATTGGGGGATCGGTGATAAAACAATGGGGGGGATGCACGATGCGGTGTAGATATGCAGTTTCGGTGTTCTTCATTCCCTGTAACGCTTATTCGTTATATTGTCTTGTATTATTCTCTGCATTCAAGGGTTTTCCGTAATATTTCAGTCGTTTTCATTATCGGTAGTCGTTGTACTTCTGCAGTTATTCCTCTGATTCCAATTTCTGACATTCTTTTTCCAAAGTTTTTCGGAAATGTTCCTAGTGCTCCTTCTATTATCGGTACTATTTTGATTTTCTTCATCACCTAAATCCCTTTTAACTCTCTGGCTAGATCTGTGTATTTGCTTCGTTTCTCCTTTTCTGTCATACTCACCATGTGGTCAGCTGAGACTGCAAAGTCTACGATTTGACAGGATTTTTCTTTCTTGTTAATTATTACGACATCTGGTCTTCTTGCTTGGATGGGTTTGTCTGTATGTATGTCCATGTCCCATAGGGTTTTATGGTTCTCGTTTTCGAGTGCTGTTGCTTGTACCATTTGTCTGTACGCTTAAAATGCAGCCGTTTGCACCACCCTCCCCACTTGGTCATGCCTATTTTTGTATTCCTTTTGGCAAAGTTTGCTGCATTCACTTACTATATGGTTTATCGTTTCATCCACAGAGTCTGCATTTGCTGTTTTCTTGTGTTTTATCGATCCTTGCTTTGACATGGTTGGTTCTTATCGAGTTATCTTGTGCTGCAGTTATAAGAGGTTCAGTTTCTCGGTTTATATGTCATTTTTGCATTCATGTCTACGTGTTTTCGTTGTTCTCACCTTTCCGTGAAGTTGTTTCTCTTCCCATTTCTCTTTTCTCGTTTTGTCATTTGTCTCTCTGTTTTCTGTTTTTTTTTTTTTGGGGGGGGGTTCAGTGTCTCTCGCTGCCATAATTATCCTTTCAGTGTTTTGTATTATGTATTTTTTTAGTTCTTTTTTCGTGTCCTTCACACAGGCTTCTATACAGATCAGTCCTCTCCCGCCGTCTTTACTTTTCACATAGAGTCTGTCAATATCGTCCTTTGGGTGTAGTGCATAATGCATGGTCATGAGTTTCCTCGTTTTCTGGTCGAGTTGTCTCAGTTATTCTTTTGCCCACCCTATAAACGGCCCAGTGTATCTTACTTGTAATACTGCCCATGTATGTATACGTTTTATTAGGTTTCTGCTATATAATTTCGTTTCCAGGAGTTTTCTTGTTCTCCTGAGGTATTCCTTTCCAATTTTCTCTTTTATTTCTGTTGCTCTGATGATGTCCGCTTTCAGAATTCCCAAGTATTTATAGTTGTCTTGTTCCTCTAGTACCCTCATTTCTGTTTGGTTGGGTAGTTCCATGCCTTCTGTCGTTTCCAGTTTTCCCATTCTTATAACTAGTTGTGCGCAATTTTCCATTCCAAATTCCATTTGGATATCTTGGCTGAAGATCCTGGCAGTGTTAATTAGTGTCTCTAGCTGCTTTTCGGTCGTTGCAAAAAGTTTCAGATCGTATATGTACATCAGATGGTTCATTTTTTCCTCTGTATTGGAGAACTTGTATCCGGCTTGGCACTTTCTCAGAATACTGTTCAAGGGCATCATGGCTATGATGAACAGTAGTAGTGATAGTGAGTCTCCTTGGAAGAAGCCTTTTTGTATGTTAATTTCTGTTATGTGTTGTCCATCATCTGCCAATTCCAGTCTCCATGTTTTCATTGCATTTTCTATTACGTTGGTGATCCTGCTTGGTATGGTATACATTTTAGGCATTCTATTATCCATGCCTGGGGGATCCTGTCGTACACTATTTGTAGTCGATCCATGCCATGGCTAAATTCTTTCTCCTCCTTTTTCCCTCCTTTAGGATCTTTTGATATATATATATATATATATATATATATATATATATATATATAACAGGTCATGTGTTCCTCTTTTTTTCTTTTTGGCATCCTTTCTGCTCGTCGCGGATGAGTCCAGGGTTATTCAGGGAGTGGTAGATTTGTTCCCGCAGTTGTGCTGTCAGTATTTTCCACATATATTTGCTAAGCACGTGATTGGCCTATAGTTGCTAGGGACGGTTCCTTTCTCCGTGTCCTTCTGTAGCAGTGTAGTTCTACCTTTTGTCATCCAGTCTGGTACGCTTGCTTCCTGTATACATCTCAGGTTTTGGGCTAGCCTTTCGTGTAAGGTTGTGAATTTTTTGAACCAGTATGCATGTATCCTGTCGTGCCCTGGTACTCTCCCGTTTGCCATTTTTCCTATGGTTTTCTTTTGGGTTCCCTTGCTGATTTCTTTCACTGTTCTTTCTTCTATTTGTTGTAACTCTTCTTTCATGTCTTTCAGCCACTCGGCATTTTTATTGTGATCCCTTCGCTCTTCCCATATTTTACTCCAGTAGAGTTTTGTTTCTGTTTGATTTGGTTGTTCTGTTTTTGTTTTTGCTCCGTTCACATTTTGGTAGAATTGGCGTTCATTAGTTTCAAATGTTCTAGTTTGTTTGCATTGTTCAGATTTATATCTATATCGTCTCAATCTCGCTTCTTTTGCTTTTATTTTTGGTCCAGTTCTTCATGTTTCTTGTTTAGCCTCTTTCTGTCAGTAACATTTCCAATATTCCGTTTTCCCCACATTGCTCTCTTCCTGTTGATCATTTGGTTTCTATTTTATGTTTGTGTATTTGGGTTTCTAATCTTATTTCTTATCCAGGTTTTGTCAGTCCGCTTGTCCCCGGTTGCTTTTCTGATTTGAGTTTTATACTTACCATTTTGGCGCCTTTGTAAATGAGGTTGTTTAAGTCTGTGATTGTATTTGTTGGGATATGTGGGAGGAGTTTGGCCTTCTCTGTTTCTGTGTTTAATTTCTCCTGCTCTTGGTTACTTAACGATGGGAGCTTTGTTTTTTCTTCGTTCATCAGCTGTATTATTTTATTTATTTCATTTGCTTCATTCTCTGTTAGTTCTGTTTCATTGTTCTCGGTTTCCACGTTTGTAGACTTCGTTCTTTGTTGGTCCTCGGCCTTTGATGTTTTTACTTGTGAGGCCTCAACTTGTGGGGTTGCTCTACGTGCGGTTCCGTTGGGGGATGCTTCTTGTTCAGATTCATCATCTGTTTTTCGCTGAATTTCTGTTAGTTCTAGTTTAGAGAGCCAACCTTTCTTGAGTATCAGTCTTGCTTGGTCCGCAATTCTTTGTTCTGTCGTATGGTAGTCAATGGATAGGTTCCATGGTTTTCATTCGTTTTGTAGTTAAATAGAATGACCCCACAACTCAATCTTCACACTTCAATCCTGCAGTCCAATGCACTTCTGACAGCAATTGCTTCTGCCAAACAAAAAAGACCCCCTCTCTCCCAAATACAGGCTTTTTATAGGACAAAACCGTCCAAAGTTATTTGCATACTCTTCCCATGATCTCTAGTCTATAAATAGACGCAGTGGACATTCTCTTCTTCTTTCTTCTTTCACTCTCTGAAGCGGGCGTTGCCAGTGGTAAAAGGTTTGCACGATTTTTTTTTTACTACACGCCCCCATGATCATTAAAGATCATTCACATCTCATAATCCCGTGTCCAGATCGGCGCATTGCGTTCTCTTTGCAGTCTCTGCATCGGCACCGGTTCATCTTCATCACTCCCTGGCTCAGTACCACCATCCTCATCACCTAAATGGACCACACGCCTTAAATCTAAAACATGTCGTGGCATTCCATTGACACTTAAGTTGTTTGGGGATTGCACTCCTGTTATCACTCCTCTTCCCCACTGCGTTGTGCATCGGGCATTAGGCGGTTTCACCCAAACTTCTTCTCCTATTTGGATTCTGGCTGGTCCTTGATCATTAATTTCCGGTGACATGTCTCTAGGATGCCTCCATTCGTAATTAAAGATTGCTCTATGTGGTACTGTGTCATCTCTTTGCCCGACCTTAGGGGACATGTTGTACCAAAATGTGGCCTCTTCAGGCGATATTCTTCCTCTCTCAGCTATTGCTTTCACGGTCCGATGATGTCGCTCCACAATGCCATTTCCTCCAGGTCTGTAGGCTGCCCTGTAATAACTTTTAATCTTCCATTTTTTTTAGCATCGTCTGAAAGATTTCTGAGCGAAAATCAGTGCCATTGTCCATTATCACCTCCCTTACTAGATCTCGTTCAAGCATCACCTTTTCTAATTCAGTTGCAACTGCAGATGCGGCTTCCACTCGCAGTTCCTTCCATATCGCCAGTCTACTTGGCCCACAATCAATTATTGATAAGTACGCTCCCCCTCGGTAGTGTGCTATGTCAATAGCTAGTCTCGTTCAGTTCGTTAAAACTCCAATTTCCCCAGGATTATGTATATTTGGGGCAGGATCCACCGATTGACACCGAACACAGTTCTTTACTATCATCTGAATTTCTTCCCGTTTTACATTCGGATCCACTTGCCTCACCAAATATAATGTTCTCTCCACTCCCATGTGATGCATGCCATGCAACTCTTTAATTTCTCCAATTCCAAGACAGCATATCGGCGCCTCCTCTTCCTCAATTAACCACTGTTTTTTTATCCGTGTTAGCGCATCTGCCTTGTTTCTTTCAGAAGGCACAAACACTGCTTTTATTTGCAGTTCCAATTCAGACATCAACTCTCTAAGCATCCCTAATCTCCGCTTTATTATCACTTCTCCGGCACCCTTTGTTCGTATTCTGCCACTCTCCTCCATAGTAGAGTTCACCCAACTGAGTACAGTGGCTGAATTAGTTCTTATTTCAATATTTGTCAGTCTCCATTTGATAGCTAAATTGACACCCTTTAGAACAGCATCTAATTCAGCTATGTTAATGTGATTAAAGTCATCACTTTTCCTCAGCCAAGTTGCATCTTCCGCCACCACACCGCCAATCTCGACAACCACGCCAGTTGCAACATTGCTTGCATCACACCACACGACTCCTGTGCTCACTTCAGGTATGTGCCAAGCGCCATTAACAGGGTCTTCTTTTTTCACCTCAGCTAGAACCTCCTGCATCACTTTCATGGTTTTGCAATCAACTTTTTCTTCCCAATCCATTCCATTTGCTCTTCTTTTCACATAACTGCATGCTAATCGCAGCCATCCAGCAATTCGATAGTGCCCCAATAATTTACCACAGATCGAAAATAGCTCCCGCCTACTAATTTCTCCTCCCATCTCTGAGATCTCGTTGCCTCTCCTGAACATTAGTGCACCCATCTTATTTTTCATAAGCTTAAGGCCCAGTGCCGCTCCTCCGTCCAGGGATTCCGGAGATTTTGCTGCTAACCCAAACCCCTTCAAATGTTCCACAACTTCCTGTGTCGATATTTTCGTTACGTCTACCATTATATCATCAATGTATGAATCAGTGGCCTCTTTCATCCTACTTCCTTTCTTTAATACTGTTTTTAAAATGCCTGCCATAATCTTTGGTGCGACATTAAGTCCGAATCCTAATCGTGTTAGGCAATAGGTTTTTCCTTTATAACAGACCAGCTGGTACTGCCATAGTTCCTTTGCCACATGTAGTTGCAGGTAGGCAGACTTAAGGTCCACTATTGCGGTACCTCCTACCAACTGTCTCCACTTTCTTATCTTTTCATCACATACATCTATTATGTCGCTCCCTGTATGACACGCCACAAAACGGTTCAACTCACGAAAGTCGAACACTGGCCTAACTTTCCCTTTTGTGGTCTGAAATACTGCCATCAATGGCAACACGCCTTTTCTTTCTCCTTTCCATGGTAACAGAATACCATCCGATATCCATCTTTCCACCTCTTTCTCGAATTCTAATTTCTTATCGCCTTCCAGAGTTTTTATAATATTGGACTTTGTTCTGCAATACTGGAGGCTCTCCCTTCCATGTCCATATTACTGTCCATTTATCTCCATCGAAGTTTGCTTCAAAGTCTTTATCCTCGATTTTGCAAACATTCAGCTGATGGGCAGCCACGGCACATTGTATATCTCCAAACTTCACTTTGGCTTTCTTTATAGTTACACCTCCCAGCTCATTAATCACGTCCATTCCAATTATGACGTCGATCCCATCAACGATGTGATTCATCAAGATTGCCCTCACCTTTACGTGCATTCCACAGACTTTTATCTCCACTTGTCTGGCTCCTTTACATTCTATATTCCTCCCATCAACTGCTTTCACTGTACCGCTCCTTCCATATCCCTTCAAAAGTTTGGAATTGATTAAAGTGGTGGTGCACCCAGTATCGACAAGTGCAGTCATTACAGAATCATTCACCTCTACTTCTATTATAGGAAGAGGCCAGTATCGCGCCTTCATTTCATTGCTAGGGTAGCTTGCGGCGCAGAAGCTCCCCCTTGCCCGTTTCCCTGGATCTGAGGACAATATCTCGCAATGTGGCCAAATTTTCCACAATTGTAGCATGTTGCACTGGCCTTAGGGATCTATGTGCAATCTTTTTTTAGGTGCAGTCCTTGACATCTAAAGCACTGAAGGCTTGATTCTTTCTTTCCCTTGTTAGTCTCATTAGTTTGCGCACTTGCGGCCAATGTCCGAGTTTCTAAGACCCTTTTGCTGACTAAAAGCCGTGCAGTCGGTATCAGTTTGCTGACATCCATTCTCTCTATGTTCGGTAGCTGCTGTAATGCCACAGATACATCGTCTGGGAATCCAGTTATGAATGCCAGTTTGGCTGTATGTTCCAGCCCTCTTCCCAGATATCCCGCCAGTCCAGCCAATCTTTTGATTTTATTAGCATAAACATCCACCGATTCTCCTGTCCACTTGAATCGTTGCAGTTTTTCGTATGCCTCAAAAGGCCCCTCAGTGAAGGCGGTCACGAGTCTCATCTCTATCAGTTCTGCATCTTCTTGTTCTGCATTATTCATCTCAAGATAGAGAGCGAGTGCATCTCCCTGCAAAAAAAGTGAAATAAAACTGGCAAGGTCTGGCACATGTTGAAGCTTAGCCACCAGTTTTACTTTCTTTATCCATCCGACTACATCACCTTCTCCACTAAAAGGTGGTATCACATCTTTTCCCTATCTCAACATCCCAGATTCCATGATCTGTTCTTCGCCGAAATAGCTTGTGGTTAAATACAATACCCCCACAACTCAATCTTCACTCTTCAATCATGCAGTCCAATGCACTTCTGACAGCAATTGCTTCTGCCAAACAAAAAAGACCCCCTCTCTCCCAAATACAGGCTTTTTATAGGACAAAACCGTCCAAAGTTATTTGCATACTCTTCCCATGATCTCTAGTCTATAAATAGACGCAGTGGACATTCTCTTCTTCTTCTTTCTTCTTTCACTCTCTGAAGCGGGCGTTGCCAGTAGTAAAAGGTTTGCACGATTTTTTTTTTTTACTACACCTCCATATCTATATTTAGGTTGGCTTCTATAGTAGCATTCCATTACGAGTCTATTCTCTTTTGTTGTCCATTTCTTTCTTCGGGGGTTATTTTTATGGTTATCATGGCTGTGCTGTGTTTGTTCGGTATAATTTTGTTCCCTGAAATTATAGGTTATACTTACCTGTTCAGCGTCTATGTCATTTGAGTTTCTGAAACTAGAAAGTTGGCCAACATTCGCAGGATGACGACCGGGTCCCCCATGCTGGCTACCGAAGAAGTACCTGCCGATCATGACATCCAGATTTTTCTTCTGTGTCCCATGGTTTGGATTATTTTTAATTGACATTTTTCATGTTTTGGTGTTTGTGGCAACACCGAACCCAGAATTGTTTTACGTGTAGTTCTGATGCCTGGATAGTGTAAAGCTCCCGTGTATCCAAGAGGTAACGTGCACTATCACACATACATACGGGAGAAAAAATAAATAAATATTCTACTTAGTAGAAAGTCGAAATTCATGCTCTGAAAGAGGGCGTTTGAAGATAGGTCTACCTTATACCATACTGTTTAGCCGCTTGAAATGTTGTATGCGAAAAGAGGAAGGCAATTTTCCCCGCCGTTTTGTTAGTATTTAATTCCCTCGTTTAAAGGCGGGGCAAATTTCTACGTCAATATCGCTAAAAATCGGTTTCTGTTATAAATTCGAACTAACATTCAACGAGGTAATTCGCCTATCGTCCATCTAGCTATTTTTCCATTCATTTTGAGAGGATTTTCATTAAATTGGAATTGACAAGCAGAATTATACGTTTATATCGAAACAAAGACTGTTTCTGAAATGAATTCGAAGTAATATTTATCTTTTAAAAAGAAAAAAATAGACATAAACTCACATATCGTTGGTTTCTTTAAAAGAGTTTTCTGTCACGAGTGTACTAATATCTTCCCTCTATGGGCTCCAGTCTTGAGTTAAATGCCAGTCGTTGGTCACTAGAGAGTAACGGTTAGGAGGGAGTGGGGGTGGAAACAGTGTTTTCTAGTACAAACATACGCACATGTATATATGTATACACATATCCACATACGCAAACATTCTGTCTGTCTTTGCCAAAAAAGAATAAAGAGTTCCTCTTTTTTTTCCCAGTAAATGTTTCGCTAGTCGCCCGTCTAGCTATTTTTCCATTTAGTTTTAGAGGATTTTCATTACATTTGAAGTGACAAACAGAATTATACGTTTATATCGAAACAAAGACTGTTTTCTGAAATTAATTCGAAGTAACATTTAACTTTATTATTATTATTATTATTATTATTATTATTATTATTATTATTATTATTGATTTGAGTGACGGATGGCCGCTGGGTTAGTTATTATGATTAGTAGAATAAACAATTAAATTGGGGAAGAGATGATTGACGTGGAATCGCAAAAGGTATGCGAAAATAGAAAATAGATGTAAACATTTTTTTTGGATTTGGATAAACAAATAACTAGATGGGGACATTAGGTTGGTCTGAGACACGTAATGAGGTGACGCAAGAGAACATGTGATGTTGTTGGTTTTTGGAGAGATTCAGAGAGTTGAGGTTTGACCACGAGGGCGGACAGATGATCTAGACAGGGGTGGACAGACACACAGCTAGGGAGCGGGCTGTAAGAATAGAAAATATAGACGAACCATCACGTGAAAAACATTTGAGACAACTGTAATAAATTTATATTATAAAAATATAAAGTGTTTGTTTGTGGTTTCACAAGTAAGAACAAATGTCTCAATTCGATGGTGCTGATTGTTTCATGGTTCGTCACGGAGCAGCAGGAAGATAGAAGAATTCTTCAAGAAAAAAAGGTATGAAGGTATTTACTATTCTTCTTATATATGAACTGTAAAATATTCCCGTGCGATAAGTCTGATACAACATGACTCAGTTTACACGTCAATATCATATCGCCCTGGCTAAACAACATACGATTGATACGTTTATTATCTGTCCGTTAAAAGAACAATATCTCACATCCGCTAGATAACACATGACACGCTTATATATATCATCTCTTCCAATATAATCTCGATATGCAACATAACCACTCAAGACAAAAATCTGAATAAAGTAGTTTAAGCTCAGTAGAACGAGGAGTCCATGCAGGATAACAAATACTGATGTACGTCAGTGTGCTTTTACAGCTAATCCAATGAGTCACTTAACGTGTGGATAGCTATTTGATTTGCTGAAATCACTGCTTGTCCCTCTGCTCAAGGTTGCCCAGAACCTCATGATCACCATTGGGTAACTCCCAGTATAAATCATTACTGGCATTAAATGGTTAGAATAGGAAGACTGTTGTATATTCATATATTCATTTACACTGAAGATTTTTTTCTCAAATATGGTTCTGTTGCAGAAAGCGAGTGGAATTTATTATCGATTTCATACTGAGTATTTTGTTTAGAAGAAGGGGCTCATATTGCACCTCATCGATTTTAACACTTCTAATTAGTGTGACCACAATCTGGATCTGTATATGTCGGGCTATGTGGAATATAATTTTTATCAAAACAGCTACAGAATATTCCTGTGCTAAAAAGGGGCCGAAACAGCAAAAATCTCACGTATGTAGGTGTGATTAAAACACAAAGTGTGACATACAGAGGATATCAGTAAACGGTGATAACACAAAAACTTGTTGACCATTCATGGCAATAAACTTAAAGACTAGCCACTCATACATTGCATAAAAGCAAACTGTGACACAGGTTTCACAGACGTGCAGGTCGTCCAGGTATACTTTCAGTGCAGAGTTGCACGTTTGACCAGCGATAAAACAAAGACTGAAAAACAAAACCGCTTGGGGGAAAAGTTAGGCATAGACTGGAGTTTACTTGTAAGAAATATATATTTTGTTGAGAATAGACTATTATATGCGTGGCACGATAAGGACGTTTAACTTTAAATTTCAATTTTGATATTTGATATATTCTTGCAGATGCATGTAAGAGCACAAATGCATGTAATATATCACGTTATCAATGCTTGTTGTTCGAACTTAATTTTCTTTTGGAAATACTTAGTGGAACATTTCAAATGATATTATTTCGAGTTAAGATGAAAAAAAAATTGACAGTGGTATCTTTCTGTTCTTTATCATCGCTTTCTCATTAAGAAAAAAAAAACATATCTTTTCGAAACGCAATGTTTTCCAGTTGTAACTTTCGTTAAGTTCATATTTTTTATGGATGCTTTATTTTTTTGGTTGGTTCTTGTTCGACTACTGTTTGATCTTTGCTTTCAACGCTTGCGATACGCGCTAAACGTATCTCTCACCGAAGTAATATCATTTGATTATATATTTCGAAATTGCTATTGAAGTTTGCGAAAAAAGATAAACATCAAAGAGATTCCGTCTTTTGTGTCTACTTTTAACTCTAACTGATTACTTCTCCAACTTATTACTCCTTCCGCATTGGAGTCTTTGAGGTGAGATTAATTTAGATTTTAAAACGGAATATATATATATATATATAAAAATCTATGTATGCATATGTAAATATATATATAGATACAAGTACATATATATATATATACATGCACAAGTGACTGCATGCAACGTATATATACACACACATACAAATGTGCACTTATATGTATGTTGGCATATGTATATAAAGGTATATTTTATGTAGAAAAACACTTATGTACGCTTACCCCTGCATGCGCATTAATATATATATATATATATGTGTGTGTGTGTGTGTGTGTGTGTGTGTGTGTGTGTGTGTGTGTGTGTGTGTGTGAATACCCGTATAATTTGAATCCATGGATATATATTTATGAGTATGTTAAAACATGCATATATATATGTATGTATATATATATATATATGTTTGTGTGTGTATATATATATGTATGTATATATATATATATATATATATATATATATATATATATATTTAAAATGGGTTAGAGCAATTTTCTATAGAGCAGAGTGTATTTTAATGTTATAGTAAAAATACTAATTTAGTTAAAATATAGGAAAATAATAATGCTCGTTGTAAAGCCGATGTATCAAAGCTCAATAGGAAAATATCCTAGAGTAACTTTTATATATGGTAAGGTGATTGATAATTTATAATTAAAAATTAAAATTAAAAATTAAAAATGTTTAAATTTTAATTTTGAATTACAAATTATCAATCACCTTAGCACATATATATATATATATATATATAAAAATTCACATATATATATATATATACATATTTGAAGACGATACTCATATATATCCGCATGTTTGAACATATATATATATATATATATATATATATGTGTGTGTGTATGTGTGTATCCATTTATAAATATATATATATTTATAGTAAAATATGTGTATACGAATATATTCATTTCTAGATATATATACACTTATATGTAATTATAAGATTACATACGCATTTACACACACACACACACACACACACATATATATATATATATATACAAATTTATGTTTATGTAAATATACGTTTTTCATATATACATATGTACTTCTGTATATTTTTCATATATGTGTGTGTGGTTTTGCATATACATATATATATATATACATACATACAATATGCTTAATATATATATATATATATATATATATATATATATATATATATATATATATATATACAGAGAGAGGGGGGAGAGAGAGAAAGAGAGGTTCATTGTGAAGGAAAGTTTTCGAAGAATCTTTGAAGTTCGTCATCCTTTTAAGTTTAACATTTTGTACCGCCCTTTATTTTTTCCGCATCTATTCCTAATGTGATTTATCTAATTTTATATGCATAAAATTTAAAGTAAAACTGAAAAATCGTTTCATCGTGGTTATCTTACACGTCAAATGTAAGTTATTTATCCGTTTGTAATGAACTCTCGTTATTTAATTTCATTTGGCCCAGCAGCGGGGAGGGGGGGGCAAAGTAAATCAGTTGAATCAATAATGCCAGTCCAATGCTATTTATGATCGCCTCTTCGTAAACTTTTATAATTCATGTTATTAGACGATATTACATGTCAATATATTATCGCACCATTCGTCACCATTTTAACTATTGTCATTTCAATGTAATAAGGCTTAAGTGGGGTTATAGACTGTCACCCAGAACAAATGCATTAGATAACGATATGTTGTTCTGTACAGGCATAAAATTCTTCCCTCCCCAATTATGTCGAAAACAAACTCAATAGCTTTTATCGGTCTAAAATACAGATGGATAATAATTATATTTATAGCAACGAGTGATTTTTGCACTCTGACAGTGGTCTTCCTTCCGTGCGGCTGTTATATTTCCTTCAGTACAAAGAGGTCTATACTCATGGGATTTACATTTTCTCTTTTTAAAAGGTGATAGATTATGTTAATAGCCTGATGCACTCCTACTGCTAATGCCAATTGTTATGTTAAGGAAGTTTCTTAAATTAAAGTATAGTTAACCTACTACGTAGCCCTTTTTCTCAAAATCTGACCTTGTATCTAACCGCCCACAGAGAAGATACGCATACTTTAAAATTTATTTCACTAATTTTTTCTCACATTCTTGTAAATGAGAAAAAAAAATTGTAACAGGTTCATGTTTGTTTTTATTATAAGTAGGGCTTGAACAACAGAATATCCTTTTTATTGCTTTGACTCTCGAGTGTGTATCCGTTGATATCTTACATGCTTTTATATAGAGTGATATTGTTCTCGGTTGATTAACTGTGTCTGTGTCGGATATAAACTGGAGAGTCTAAACAATGATAAGAATATTCCGTTACCATAGCCCTAATTATAAGTAGAGAACATTCAAATACAAATAATTTTTAGGCTCTTTCATAAGGAATATTTCGTCTATATCAACAATAGGAAAACTTTTCATTTAGAGCTATTATATTAAAGTCATATTTCATCGCAGGTTGGCAGCATAAGGTGCAAGGTCGGCTTTTGATGTGGAGAAATTCTACGTTTCCAAACGGAAAAAAGAATTTGGTCTTGGAACATGAGGAATAAATGAAAGTCAAAAGAGAATTATGATTATAGAAATTGCATAATTAAAAATAGTTTTTAGAGTAAAATTACACGCATTGATGAGCAGTAAACGCCAACATATTGGACCATTATTTGTTATACTTCTTTAGCTTTAGATAAATACGTTTGATAAAACTTTCGAATTTTTTAAATATTCTGTGAAATGTTAATACTTTACACCAAGTACACTTGCCATTTTCTTTGGAAAGCAAAGCAACAGTGAAACTTCAGATTTTCGTTTGTTAAAATTTATATTTTTAAAATGTTTGTTTGTGTTTATTAACGGAGTAATGTACGACAGATTATCCTCCACTAACGGTACTGCGCCGTTGTTTACAGCTCATAGGTGCAGTTATACAATCATGTGATTCAAGTTAGGATGGAAACATGACTGTTGAGTTGTGAGGCCACGCCTGTATACCTGCGCTATAATCCAGCACTCGTCAGGCGAAATCTTTATGTTAACAATGTAAACATGTTTTCAGCTAGTTGGACTATGGTGCTTTTAGTTTTTGTTTGTTCCTGCACAATTAGACACATATGATTGGTTAACAAAAACGGTGTAGCCCACTAGGATAATAGTTTTTATTGTGCCAATATGGAGTTTGAATGTAACGCAAGTCTAAATAAATTTAACCAATAGTTGGGTATTGTGTAATAAAATTAACATAACATGCAAACATTAAAATATTACGTGAACATGAACAAAAAGACGTTTTCACAACTTCACAAAAATAGACATAAACCATTTCGCCATTAGTTCAAAGCGAATTATTTTTCTTAAAATATAATTTCGCCACAACAACTAAGTTGCTCTGAAATCATATATATATATATATATATATATATATATATATATATATATATATATATATATATATATATGTATGTATATATATATATATATATATATATATATATATATATATTTCATGATGTTTTTAGAGATACAAAATTTAAATATTGCAATTAGGAAGGGAAGACTTTTATGATTCATGATTAAAAGTAAATTTGTATATATATAAATATATATTAACGTTAGATGGAAGAATTCAACAACATGTACCCAGTAAAATTAGGAATGGAACCTACCGGGCAACTGATGTGATTACTAAC
>NC_136491.1:51195490-51225490 GCF_053919585.1 Euprymna scolopes
TTCAAAAACAGCCTACAGAAAATGGACTCTGATTTATGAAAGTATGATAGGTTATGAAAAGGAAAGGTTGTAAAGAGATAGCTTCGAATTTGGGGGTATCAAAACCAAAGCAAAATACGATGAAAGTAAAAATAAAATAGATAAACCCCATAATTTATTATACCATACCTGTTCACACTGAAACACTTTTCACAATATTCTGTGGATCTATATTAAAAAAAAAGTTGTTAAACTTTGTGACACATTTCCATTCTATGGGGGTCAGGCGCAAACGAACATTTTATTACACACTATTACCTCAAACTGAAACATAATTATCAAAGTATACTTACGCAGATAGATATGAAAAGTCTTTATTAAAGTTTGTGCCTATTTCCAACTCGTTAAATGTCCCAAAAACTGAAAGTAAGAAAATATTTATGAATTAATGTTCACTACATATTGTTAAATTTTTACAGAACTTGGCACTATCTCAGTTTCCTCGCAAAACTTTCACCTCTTCATTATTCTCTTTCAGAAAGTTATATTACACGAAATATAGTTCATTTTACGCCACCTTGCCTCTAGCGCGTATTTTCTCAAACAAGATCTGTTAAATGAATGCTGGACCTATAATTAAAGAACGATATGCATATGCCCAACTATATAGAGATAAACTGTACCCACTCGGCGTTACCCAAGAGTCCTTTTAATTATTTCGGTTTAACGTAATGCCTTTGTTCGTTTGTCTTGTAAGAAAAAATAAAATGGAGTTAGGTTAGGTAATACAGTAATTAGCATAGCTGGTCATTTATTGCCAACAAGCACTGCTGTATAATAATCCCGTACCCTTTTAGGATGACTTCTACGGGGACACGGATTTGAATATCAAAACAAAATATTGGCATGATTGTAAGAATATCATTCAATGAGTAATATATAAACTATTTATAAGCAAGCCGAGTTTCCAGTAAATCAATCGGACGGCTATTAATATATTTTTCTTTTCCAAGAACTCCATCGATTATTTTTTTTACCAAAATCTTATTTCATATATTTTTTGTCCCCCGATAAAAGGAAGGTGAACGTGTAAATTCAACCTTGTCCGTTTGCCCGTTCGTCTGTCCGCACTTTTCTGAATAACTATGACTTGAAATTTTTGTGATTTTGCACAAACATTAAACATTAAAGAACGGATTTTCCGGGAAAATTCGGATTAAAACTGACTACAATAAAATTTTTGTGTGCCTATTATATATAAATTATGCCATGAATGTTTATAAAACTTTCTAAAAAGTCATAACTAACTGATTTCTATATAATTTTGTTTGTCTATACTTCGCGATCAGAGGCTATTTTGTCTATACTTCGAGATCAGAGGCTATTTTAGGACTAATAAAAATACTCCATTTTGGGGACTATTTTACCATATTTGTTCAAATTTTTTTTGCATGCCTATTTAGCAGTTTTGCATGGTGCTGAAATCAAATTTTAATATGTTAAGGCCTTGGGGACTTTTGGGGCTAAATGGGGGGGGACAAATTATAGATTTAGTCATTTCTTTTTTTGCATGATGCAAAACTCAAGCTGACATATGTTAAGGCCTAAAACTGTACCGTTTGTTCATTTTCACCAGGATTTGATGTCCGACGGGGACTTTTGTGACTAAATCGAAGGTGTGAGCAATGCTGAACTTCGTAATTTTTTAATACCGCGTTCCCTGTGCACTCACGAAGGGCCATGCATACTTCACTTGTTTATAGTTAAGCCTTTTTTTGCATATACAGTTGGATTAAAGTCAAATTAAATTATGACAGTATTCTTTAGATATAAAATTATTTATTGAATCAAACGTTTATTTATAAAAAAACAAATACCGTATATTTCGGCGTATAAGGCGACCATCAGAAAAGACGAGGTACAAAATTGGAGCAAATTTTAATAAATTTATCATATATTGGTTGTCTAAAACGACTGGTAAATCAGGAAACCATGTTTGTTTAGCCTAGGCTAGAGATTGCAACACCTGGTATCTTATGAAATATTGTTTTTTTAACTCTAAGGGTCGTCATACGCCGAAATATACTGGCATTCAAATCTATAAGTAGAAAGTGTTCTTCTCGAGATAAATTAATCACGTGTAGCGACAACACAGCGGATAAAAATGACCACAGTTTAATTGCTAGCTATGAAACGGTTAATTCATCGGATCCATATTGGCAGACCATTCAAAATAAATTGTTAAAAAACCGTCGAGTTTGGAATGGTAACTTATGTAAGAAATGATCAAATATCAAAGTAAACTAAAAAAACAAACAATATTTGTCTATATTGGCTTGTCACATTTACAAAATCGGTTAGCAGGGAAAGAGAGAGAATAAAGAATATGAGAGAGGAGGAGATATAGAGGGGAAGGGGCCATGGAGAAACCTGGCTATGTATTGACGGTCTTTTATGCGAGCGATTGAATTTACTAATTATGATTTCTCTACATTCAAATTTGTATACATTCCGTAGAAACCCCTTCAGTATAATTTCATCAATTCGCTATGGAAAACATGGCAAATAAAAAAATAGAATATATATATATATATATATATATATATATATATATATATATATATCTTTATCTAATAATTATATATATATATATATATATATATATGTATATATATATATATAATTATTAGATAGCATGCCGAATGTTTTGCCGACGTCTTGGCATAAGAGACTTTACGTACAACGTAGATTGGGAGAAAACGCAGAAGATACTATCAAGTATATCGAAAAGAAGGAATTGACCATTTCTTATAACTGCCAGTATCCTAGGTCACTATAAGGCAACTGATCCATGCAAAGGCTATTTTTACTACTTTTGAGCTAGCGAGCCAATAAACAATCTCTACCTGTTTGATAGGATATAAAAAAGAGTTACTAAAAACTATAAGTCTCACACAAGCTCCAATTCTGGTTTCAGCGCCGGAATATATGATCCATCTGCTCATCTTACATTGTGGACTGTAGTTCGATTAAGCAATTGCTCTTATATTTCTTCAACGTGAACAAATCTAATCGTCTCGACTACCAACAAAATCCAAGACATTTATGGTAATGACTCCAGATTTCAGAAAGTTTTCTACTTTTTGCTTCAGGTTTCTTATTTGTAGAATTACTTTCTCTGGTCCACCTGACTTCTATTGTAGAAACATGCAGAAATTTTAAGGTTACATGCACAAATATTTTGGTTCTCAAATTCTCACTAAGAAAACCCCTAAAAATCTGTGTCCTTTTTTACATAGGCATCGCCACTTATCAAAAGCAGAGGCCACTCGAGGATGAGGGTTAAAGAATGCACAGTAGTCAATTGGACAATATAGTAATCGTTAGTAATGGAAATTCGGTAAATTTGTCAATTAAATGGAACAACTCATCAAGAACTTATTTACATTAGACTTGAAAACAACCATATTTTAGTCAGCTTGAAAGCAGAAAAACCGGTAACAGTTCCACAGGCGTGCAGTTCTTAGAAAGAAGCGTTGTTCATAGAATCTATGTTTAGATTTAGGCACAGATAAAGAGTGGACTAATTATTGATAGTGTTTTCAGCTAGACGAGTGCTTTTTAAAAGTTTGGCAAGGGGCATAGATTGAAGGTCAGTCGAGTACTTCCCATGACGATAAAGCAAATACAAACTCGCAAAATTTCTTCTGTAAGAAAGAGATTGCAGGGAAAAGAAAATGACATATCCTACTAGACTACGAAGTATATTTTGAACTCTATCAAGGCAGGATAAGTTTTTTCTAGCAGCTCTTGCCCACATGTGGCAACAGTACTCCATCCTTGAACATACCTAGCTCTTATATAGATAGAGAATTGCATGGGCAGTGAGATATCAACTGGATCGATAGAAGGATCCCACCATTTTTCCAGCGACCTTGGCAACGGATCTGATGTATGTGTTCCATTTCAGATCAGGCGTAAATGTCACGCCCAGAAGCTTGTCAAAACATAAGGCCTCCCCAAGACAAGAGCCATTCATTTCAATTGATGCCAGATGGGGATCAAAGCCTTGAAGATGTAAAGATAGAAGCTTGGTTTTAAATGCATTAAAAGTAACCAGCCACTTCTTTTCCCATTGTACCACGTACTCAAGATCAGAGGAAAGAGAATAAAAGAGAACTAGGTCGTTTACGGTCTTAGATGTGCGACCATAGATGGTAGTGTCGTCAGCATAAATGTATACGAATGATGTAAGGATGTGATTTGGAGGCACTGTAACCTCCTATGTTTCAGTAGCAATACGCCTTGTTTGGCTGACTAAAAATAAGGATAACAATGGATAATTCTGACTGCGTTTATAAATGGTGATGCCGACTTCCTGCGCTAACAATGAGTCCAAGGCCCTCTGTGTATGGGGTGGGAATCTATTTGTGCCGTGTATTCTCTTTTTAATAACACTAGATGCACTTCGCATTCACAGTATCGTTTATATATGCGTTTTCTGGACGGTCAATTTCTCACCTCGTGAGAAATGTGGTTTTGCTAGTTAAACATGGCGTTAACTGTCAATGGTGGACCCATTTCTGTAATATTCAGCTCATTTGGCCGGCAAAATGACCTTCCACCCATCTCTAGTGTTCACACTCGATGGTCATTCGGAATGAGCAGCCGTGGTAAATTGCGTGTTTCGTTAAATGGCCAAACGCATCGCTGCAAATCTCGGGCGCGGAAGGCTGCGAAGTGATGAGCTAGCTGGACCACAGATAAAAGGAGAACGGGGTAAAGGCGGGTGTATCAAAAGAAGAAAACGAAGAAGAATACGGGAATAAGGGGAGAAAACAAAAAGAAGAAACGATATATTGGATAAAAGAAAGATGATGAAACGAAGAAAAAGATGAATAGAAAGATAAAAGAAGAGGAAGACACTTATAAAAAAAGAAGTAAAAGAAAAATATAAACTCCTGAGAGAAGGGAAGAAAACAATGAAATGTTTAAATTCAATAATAATAATAATAATAATAATAATAATAATAATAATAATAATAATAATAATAATAATAGAAATAATAATGATAAAAATAATGATAATAATAATTATAATAATGATGATGATAATAATAATAATAATAATAATAATAATAATCATAAAAATAATAGTAATAATAATAATAATCATAATAATAATAATAATTATAATAATAATAATAATAATAATAATAATAATAATAATAATAATCATAATAATAATAATAATAATAATAATAATAATAATAATAATAATAATAATAATAAAAATCATAATAATAATAATAATAATAATAATAATACCTCATGTATATGAATAAATCGTAGCTGGTTTCAAAAAGCAGAAACAAACTCGAAAAGCTGATAAAAAAAAAACAGAATATTCAGCCAGAAATTGGAATGCCATTTGGAATGGAAAAGAGTGTAATACTAGAGATGAAAAGTGCAAAACTAGAAACAGAGGGTATGGACCCTCCTTATCAACAAGACGTGAAGGCGTTGGGTAAAAAAAATGAAGCTAATAAATATTTCGGTTTCTGAAACTCATCAAATCTACAGATATACAATAAAACATTAGAAAAGAATATCCATAAAGACCTAGGACACTCTTAGACGCAAAACTATACAGTAGAAATCTAATTAAAGAATTTGCTGTCCGAAATTAAAATGCTAAATTCGTTCTTGCGCAACCGAATTCGCGCAGGCCTAAATTAATAAAAAAAAAAAAAACAACAACAAATAATCATATTTTGGACCAATCAAAGGCTTTCCTGAATTTATTCGAGATGGCCGTTCTGAGAGCCACCTCAATTCTAAAAAAAAAAAAATTCAGCCGGATTTCAGACACACAAATCGCTTAGCCATTATAGTATGCCAATCAGCATAAACATGTTTATTGATATATTCCCGACCTGTCCTTCCAATATGAAAACAAATGATTGACTTATAACTTTTGATGTAATATCGTTTGTATAATAAAGTGAAGAAGCTTCGATTACCATATTCCTACGCGTGTAAGTCTTAATTATCGACTCTGACTTCTTTAATATCTCTACTAAAGAATTATCCTTGTTTTACAAGCATTACATATTAATTATAAACCTAAAAAGCTTTTTAACTAAAAAAATAATTCATTAAAATTAACTTATCTCCAAAATACTTCGCTGAAATTGGAATCCCTAAAGAAAGATTAAACAATTATGGAACCTCAAATAAGAGGTCCTCCAAATTGATGACTCCCTTAAAGTAAAGACCTAAGCAATAATGCTAATAAACTACCCTGGGCCATCCATTATCTGGATCCAAGACAACTAAGGCATCTTGATCAGACAACGAGAAAACTACTGGCGATATAAAAGGAATCACACCCCAAAAATTATACTTTCCGACAATACGTGAAAGGGAACGTAGGGGGAAAATGATTACTAAATGTAGTAACTCATTAAAATAGACATAGAAATGTAGAACGCACTAAATTAGACATGGAAATGTACATAAGTCAGAACACAGAAAGATTGGTTACCGCAGCGAGAGACATTATCCAAAAGAACAATACAAGAAACGATGAAGTCAGAAATAAAAATACAAGTAACGAAAAGTGGGAATAGAATGCGCTACATGGACGACTCATAAGAATCATGGAAACACCTGAGGTAAGGACACATGAACAGAGAAAGAAAATATTTACTCACAACTGCACAAAACAACGCGATTAGAACAAACCACATAAAATCTAAAATAGATAAAACACCAGAAAACACAAGACACGTAAAGTCTGTGGACAAAGAGACAACGCAACAGCCGACATAATAAATTAATGCAGAAAACCAGACAGGTCTGTATGAGGAAGAGAGTGCACTGGGAGCTCTGCAGACTACTATACCTCGAAAATACAGATTGTTTAACAAATCGGAGATTGTAATGAAAAACAAAAACCACAAAATCTTTTGGGACAAACAGATAAATCCATTCAAACTAGAAGACTGGATGTCATAAACATTAACAAAAGGGGGAAAAATGAAAACTGTTGACTTTACCGCCCAGGCAAACCACTTGGTCAAAAGCAAAGAGACATAAAACGAAACAAATAGGAGTAACTTGCCAAAGACCTGAAAGCAAGGTGGAACCTGAAGAAAGGAAATAACTTGTAGTGGCATTAGAAATAATCCCAAGGAAAGAAGAAAAAAAAAGACAAGGAGAAATCGGAATTAAGGAGAAAATTCAGACTCGAAACAGACGGTAATGTTGAACACAGCTGAAATCTTAAGAAAAAAACCCGTGTGTGGTTATTAATCTACATGAATGACAAACTTTAACCGGATATATAGAAAATGAAACAAAAGTAAACAAAATATGCAACTAAGAAATCTGAAATCACAAAATTGTCAAATTATCAGTTGACTACATTCCCCCCCACCCCAACCCCCACCCCAAAATTGTATTAGCCGAATCAGCTGGCATCACATCAAATGGTTGAGTTAGGGTGGAAAGAAAGCACTAACCGATCAACCACCAAATGGATGCGAAAACGATTGCGGGTTTCGGGAGGCTAATTGCCATCCGGATTCCAGTTAAAACCATTAGCCAATGCAAGCGAGAAGTCACTGACGAACGACTGCAGCGAAAACGAAACATTATTTGCTAAGGTTGTCTAGAGAGTTATTAAATATACTGGAAATCTGGGGAGACGGCCACTGGACTCCAAAAAACACAACCGCTTATTGTTAGTGGGCAATCTCGCATGATGATCTGTGTGAGAACTCCTAATGAGTGAAACAACAACAACAACAACAATAACAACAACAACAACGACGACGACGACGACAACAACAACAACAACAACAACAACAAGAGGCGTACGACAGGATCCCGCATGCCTGGATAATAGAATGCTTAAAAATTTATAAAAAAAACAACCAGGATCATTAACCTGATGGAAAATCCCATGAGAATGTGGAGACTAGAACTGGCAGCTGATGGACAACTCATAACACAAATAAACATACAAAGAAGCACATTCCAAGGAGATTCACTATAAACATTGCTGTTCATCATCCCCTGAACAATATACTGAGAAAAGGCCAAACTGGATAGAAGCTCTCTAATAAAAAGGGGGGAAAAATGAACCATCTAATATACATGGACGCCCTGAAACGTTTTGCAAAAACCGAAAAGGGACCAGATACACTAATAAACACTGCTAGGATCTTCAGCCAATATATCAAAATGAGGTTTGATATGGAAAAGTGCGCACTAATAATTATAAGAAAGGGCAAACTGGAGACACAGAACGCATGAAACTACCTAACCAAACAGAGATGAGGGCCCTAGGGAAAAAAGACGCCTATAAATACTTGGGAGTTCTGGAAGCAGACACTATCAAAGCAACAGAAATGAAAGACGGAATTAGAAAGGAGAACAAGAAAAATTCTAGAAAATAAATTTTATAACAGAAACCTAATAAAACGTATAAATACATGGGTCGTATCACTCGTAAGATACTCTGGACCGTTAATAGGTTGGACCAAAGAAGAACTTAGACAGCTCGATCAGAAGACCAGGAAACTCATGTCTATGCACAATGCACTACACCCAAAGTTCTTGACCGACTCTACGTGAAAAGAAAGCAAGGCGGGAGAGGACTAGTTTTTTTTTATAGAAACTGTGTGCATAGCACAAAAAAGAAGTAGAAAAACACATAACGCAAAACACTGAAAAGATAATCATGGCAGCATGGGACACTGAAAAAAATCGACAAGTCAGAAAACAGAGATATAACGGATAAGACGAGAAAAGAAAACAGGAGAGAAACAACTACATGAAAGATTCATAAGAATGACGAAAGATGAGAATAATGAAAACACTTGGACATGGATGCGAAAAGGACACGAGAAACTGAACCCCTTCAACCGCAGCACAAGATAACTCGATAAGAACCAACCACATCAAAGAAAAGATCGACAAAACACAAGCAAACAGCAAATGCAAACTTTTTAGACAAAGAGACGAAACAATACACTGCATAGTAAATGAACGCAGCAATCTTTCCCAAAAAGAACACAAGAACAGATACAACCAAGTGGAAAGGACAGTACTCTGGAAATTATGCCAACAACTGCATCTCACACGCACAGGCAAATGGTACAAACATAAGCCGGCAACAGTACGTGAAAACGAGGATTACAAAATGCTATGGGGCATAGCAAGAAGACCCGAGGTCGTAATAATTTACAAGAAAGAAATGTCGTGTAAATCATAGTTTGTTGCAGCTGACTACAGGGTGAATATCAAAGAAAAGGAATAACGGAGCTAGCAAGAGAACTGAAAGGGATATGGATGATGAAGAAAATCAAAATAATACCTATAAGAGTAGGTGTACTAGGAACAATCCCCAAAAAAACGAAATGAGAGAAATTGGAACCAGAGAAATGGCTGGAAAGATACAAAGAATAACACCAATGAAAACAGCTGAAATATTAAGAAAAGCCGTTGAATGTGGAGGCTAACACACATGAGCTACCTGTGCGGCCAGACAAACGGCTGCAAAGGCAAAACATGAAGCGCTATATATAACCAAGAACATTGAAGGTGCATATCTATAAGCTCTCTATCCTCCCATCCTCCAATTACCACATCACCCCCCCCTCAAAAATAGAGGGAGACCGAACAGTCAAATAGAGTCAAGGAGGAAAGAGAGACCGAGGAGAGAGCACTGACCAGAACCCCGCTGGACAAGTGCGTAAAGAACTGGGAACTGGGGGTGGCTTATTGCCACTTAAATTATAGTGAAGCCCAATAGCCGCTGCCACCGAGAAATCCATAGTAAGCGGCTGTCGCAATAACGCAAAGTCACTTGCGAATGTTATCGAAAGAGGTGGAGAGTACTGGAAACTGGGAAGACTTATTGTCACTCTGTTTCTAGGAAACACCACAGGTTGTTTTTTATAAGGATATATCTTTTATAACATGTGGGAAAACTCTTTGTGAACTAATAATAACCAGCTGAAGCCTCCCTAGTGCTTTCTCTCTTCGGCCTCTCCAAGAAGGATAGAAAGACGTAGAAGAAAAAGCACGAGTCAAACCTCCGCTAGTTAAGTACAAACAGGACTGAAACCTTGGGGAGGCTTATTACCACCTAAATTTTTATGAAGACCGATGGTCGCTGCGAACGTGAAATCAATATTAAGCTGCTGTTGTGATAATGCATATTATTTTTGCAAAGGTTATCGAATATGGTGGAGAGTACTGGATATCTTGGGAGACTTGTTGTCAAGTCAGACTCCAGAGAACGCCACAAGTTGTTCTGAGAGAGCAATCTTTGACGGTGACTTGTGTAACTACTCCTAATGATTAAATAATAATAATCATCTTCATACCTATGAAATTAACTTGTTCCTCGCTCGGGCATTGATATTAGAAAGACAATTTTTTTAATTTTAAAATGAAATAAACGGAACTTTTTAATATATTCTGCCATAGATATGCGAGCGACTCCATACATTCGAACTATTTTGCATATTCCTTTGACAAACGACCGTTAATTAATTACTTTTTTTTTGTTTCATTTTAGATTATTTGTTTCACGTTACTATGATCTGAATTCTATTTATGCATAGATCCTACATTCTGCATAGTCGCCTTGAATTTAAGATGAAAACGTTCTACAAATACAATATTATATATATATATATATATATATATATATATATATATATATAGTGCTCAGTAAAAATGGCATCGGTAAAATGGCAAAAATGAATAACCAGGTAAAGATGGCAGTTTGACGACAAAAAAAAGGATGTTTCAGGAATTCGATATTTTATTTTATAAGTGGTTGTCATTGTTGTACGTGCAAGATTTTATTACATGAAATCTGCAGAAAAGTATCTTTTCAGTAGCGTCACTACTAGTAGCCGGCCCTAATTTTCAATTCAATATTAGTTTTACGCACACCCGACACCTCCTTGAAAACAAGTTTTTAAAGGTAGGTTTTAAAGGTAGGCTACAATTATCCATTATACGTTAAATTGTGTCTACAAAAAGGTGGCTATAAAGTGGATACTCATAAAATGATCCCTCACTTTTTGAATCTATAATTTTTCACATCTTAGAAACTAAATGTTTCCTGGAATTTCAAACGTTATTTCCCCGAACGTTATTTGAAAACCTTTAATAATGGTGATTATAAAGGTTCTTTTTTAGAATAGAAAGATGCTGCATCTTTACTGAAATGTCCGGAGGAAGATGATGGAATGCCTCAAAATACAATTTTTACCTAGTTATTTACATTTGCCATTTTTACCTAGTTATTTACATTTGCTATTTTTACCTAGTTATTTACATTTGCCATTTTTACCTAGTTATTTACGTTTGCCATTTTACCTAGTTATTTACGTTTGCCATTTTTACCTAGTTATTTACATTTGCCATTTTTACCTAGTTATTTACATTTGCCATTTTACCTAGTTATTTACATTTGCCATTTTTACCTAGTTATTTACATTTGCCATTTTTACCTAGTTATTTACGTTTGCCATTTGTACCTAGTTATTTACGTTTGACATTTTTACCTAGTTATTTACATTTGCCATTTTTACCTAGTTATTTACGTTGACCATTTTTACCTAGTTATTTACATTTGCCATTTTTACCTAGTTATTTACGTTTGCCATTTTTACCTAGTTATTTACATTTGCCATTTTTACCTAGTTATTTACGTTGACCATTTTTACCTAGTTATTTACATTTGCCATTTTACCTAGTTATTTACATTTGCCATTTTTACCTAGTTATTTACATTTGCCATTTTTACCTAGTTATTTACGTTTGCCATTTTTACCTAGTTATTTACGTTTGCCATTTTTACCTAGTTATTTACATTTGCCATTTTTACCTAGTTATTTACATTGACCATTTTTACCTAGTTATTTACATTTGCCATTTTTACCTAGTTATTTACGTTTGCCATTTTTACCTAGTTATTTACATTTGCCATTTTTAACTAGTTATTTACGTTGACCATTTTTACCTAGTTATTTACATTTGCCATTTTTACCTAGTTATTTACATTTGCCATTTTACCTAGTTATTTACATTTGCCATTTTTACCTAGTTATTTACATTTGCCATTTTTACCTAGTTATTTACGTTTGCCATTTTTACCTAGTTATTTACGTTTGCCATTTTTACCTAGTTATTTACATTTGCCATTTTTACCTAGTTATTTACGTTGACCATTTTTACCTAGTTATTTACATTTGCCATTTTACCTAGTTATTTACATTTGCCATTTTTACCTAGTTATTTACATTTGCCATTTTTACCTAGTTATTTACGTTTGCCATTTTTACCTAGTTATTTACGTTTGCCATTTTTACCTAGTTATTTACATTTGCCATTTTTACCTAGTTATTTACATTGACCATTTTTACCTAGTTATTTACATTTGCCATTTTTACCTAGTTATTTACGTTTGCCATTTTTACCTAGTTATTTACATTTGCCATTTTTACCTAGTTATTTACGTTGACCATTTTTACCTAGTTATTTACATTTGCCATTTTTACCTAGTTATTTACATTTGCCATTTTACCTAGTTATTTACATTTGCCATTTTTACCTAGTTATTTACATTTGCCATTTTTACCTAGTTATTTACGTTTGCCATTTTTACCTAGTTATTTACGTTTGCCATTTTTACCTAGTTATTTACATTTGCCATTTTTACCTAGTTATTTACGTTGACCATTTTTACCTAGTTATTTACATTTGCCATTTTTACCTAGTTATTTACGTTTGCCATTTTTACCGCTCACTTTTTGAGACTATAATTTCTTCACATCTTAGAATGTTTCCTGGAATTTCAAACGTTATTTCCACAAACGTTATTTGAAAACTTTTAATATACACTTGTGCCCGATATTATTCATACCCCTCGGATCTTTGAGATTTCTATAAGAATATTGCTCATACCAGAAGGTAGACAATCTTAAAGGGATTTCAAACAATAAATCAAGCATAATCATTTAATTTAAACTCAACAAATAAATAAATTATGCAAGTTTGAAACATTATACAAAGAAAAACAATAATGGCACTAGTTCAAAATTATTCATACCTCTCTTACTAATAGTCAATAGCATGCCCTTTATTCTTAATAACTGCCTGTAACCGTTTTGGATATTTATCAACAAGGTTTTTACAAGCATCAACACTGATTTCTGACCATTCTTCAATGCAGTAATACTCCAAATCCCTCAAATTTCTAGGTTTCCGCTTTTTAACCTCAGTTTTCAATATGTGCCAGAGGTTTTCGATAGGGTTCAGGTCGGGACTCTGGCTAGGCCATTCCAAAACATTTATTTGATTATCCTCAAACCATTTCTGGACTATTTTGGCAGTATGTTTTGGATCATAATCCTGTTGAAGGACCCAGTTTGGTCCTAAATGGAGCTTCGCCGCATCCTGTCTAATGTTTTTTCTGGAGTATCTCCAAATATTGCTCCTTCTACATGGTTCCATCTATCTTGATCAAACTACCTGGACCACTAGCCGAAAAGGAGCCCCAAAACATTAGGCTACCACCACCATGTTTCACCGTGGGTATGGTGGTCTTTGGGTTGTAAGCTTCTCCCTTCTTCCTCCAAACGTAAGAAGCATCCATATGGCCAAACAATTCAATTTTTGTTTCGTCAGTCCACAAAATACTTGAGAAAACGGACTCTGAAGAATTCACATGGGTCCTAGCAAACTTTAGACGTGCTGCAAGGTGTTTTCCGGTGTGCAGTGGAGTCCTTCGTGGTCTTCTTCCTTTCAGACCATTTTCATGCAGAGTCCTTTGCAATGTTTGCCTTGATATTTTTATGCCAGAAGACTCCAGATTTTCTAAAATGTCCTTAGTAGTGGTGGTTGGATTTGCATTAACACTTCTTACAATAGTCCTGGTGGCTCTAGCACACAGTTTCCTTTTCCTTCCTCTACCAATCTAGTTGTTTGTTGTGTGGTGGCTCTGGAATTTTTTGATGATGCTCTGTACTGTTGCTGTAGGGACCTCAAATTTCTTGGAAATTGACTTGTAACCTAAACCATCCTTATGTGAATTCACAATTTTAGTCCTAAGATCATTACTAAGCTCTTTTTTCTTCCCAATTCTAATAATTTTTATTCTTTTATTGGTTTTCAGTTGATATCATTTTAATTTCTGAAAAATGCAAAAAACGAAATGAAATTAGTCAAAGGTTGTATAAAAGCATTCAAAATAAGAATCAAACAAGAAACCAACAGTCAGAAACTCGATTAATACTGAAAAAATAAGGGGGTATGATTATTTTTGAACATTTCAGATTTTATAAATAGCTGTATATTTCTTTTATTACAAGTATCCCGAGATTCTAAAATGACGAAAATGATCAGAAGAGGTTTATTAAGAATATGTATCAATATGGACGTAAACAATAAATTCTTACAAAGTTAAACCTAATAAACTCAATTTTAAAGGGGGGGTATGAATAATATCGGGCACAAGTGTATATAATTGACTTTGTCGATACGTGTGCAAAAGCAATTTACTAAAATCCTTTCTTTGAAAAGTTGAAAATGGACATATACAGTATTAGGACCGGAAGCACACTTTCGATTTTGTTTCTTAGTCTTCTAAGGGTTAAAACATCATTGACCGTGGTCTAGCAGAAGTCGACTATATCCGTGTTTTTCTTTTTTTTTTTTTTTTTGCACATGCACTAATAAAATGTCATCAGCGAGACATTTTGCTATATTCGTATACGTATGGATTTATGTCATAGGTTAACGGATGAGACCGGAAAGCTACGTGTTATGGTTTGAATTCTAGCTTATGGCGCACGAGTACTTTTTTGTTTCTTTGGAAACAATTTACCATATTTAAGGTACAAATTATTATAATAAGTGATAGTGATAATTGGTTTTGTAATAAAAAATGTACAAACTTTCATGAATTGAAATATAATATTTATGCGTATTTTACGGCCGGTCAACGCCGGGCGACTTGCTAGTAATCATAATAAATAGCAAATAGACAAGAAAGAAAATAATAATAATAATAATAAGAAGAAGAAGAAGAAGAAGAAAGAAAGAAAGAAATGAAGAAAGAAAATGAGAAGAAAAAAGGGTGGGAAGAAGAAAACGAGAAATGAAAAATGGCAGATAAGAAGAAGAGGGAAAAAAACAAACAGAAGTCAATCAAACAGGATCTAGATAGTCTTTAAAAGTAAAAAAAAATAGAAATAAAAAACAGTATTAACATTAAAAAGAAAAGGCAAGAAAAAGAAGAAAATCTTACTCGCTTATATCTCCTTGTCTTCTAACCTGCTTACCCGCCCCCTTTACTTAGTACTGGTCAACCAGCGAACACTGACCCACTTGTACGTCATTTATCACTCTCGATTTTCGCCAGCTTATCCCACGTACTGACCGTTTATCACGAAGTCCGAGAACAGTGTGAAATTGGTCAGAGAGACAAAGAGAGCTTCTAGATAAACAGATAGATAGAAAAAGTATGCGAGAGGGGAGAGGTTGTTGTGGTCATAAAAGAAATATTAAATCGACAATTGAGCTCCTTAAGTGACAGACATATTACTGCCTGTCCAAGGAGCCCAGTCGTAAATCATGAGCTTGTTCTCAATCCCCCACCCACTCGCAATCGACCCACACCTAATATATAGTTATATATAAAAGTAAATGGTAGTTTGCTTGAAGCATTGCTTGTAAAGATATATATATATATATATGTATATATATATATGTATATATATATATATATACATATATATATATATATATATATATATATATATATATATATATATATATATATATATATATATATGGAAGTTTTAAAAGCTAAAAAGCAATACAGAAGGACCGGAGTCACAAGAGTAAAGAAAAGAAAAACAAAGAAACAAACAGACGAGTAAGTTCGAGTAGAGAAATGTCTAACTGTTTATTCATCCATAATTCCTCACCTCGTTGTATAATTATTTTGCAACCTAGTTGTTGGTATGCCCGGTGTATATAAAGTCCGTTGGTAGTATGGAACTTTGATCAATTTCGAGAGAAAATACCCCCCCTTTTCAAAAGAAAACAAAAGTATATTCAAGATGGCCATCTTGAATATACTTTTTTTTTCTTTTTGACCATCTTTAATATACTTTCGTTTTCTTTTTGAAAAGGGGAGGTTTTTCTCTCGAAAGTTCTATACTACAAACGGACTTTATACTTTATATACACCGAACATACCAACAATGAAGGACAGTGAACAGTGAAATGCCCACGAGTTGAAAATAATTCAAAAAAGAAAAAAAAATAGACATAAGATGCTTCTCCCGCAAGAAAACCTGAGCTAAGTATCAGAATATGTAAAAGTTTACTCACCGGATAGTAAGAATAAGATTCCTAGAACTATCGTAGTTGAGGGGCAAAAATCAGAAGATTCCTAGAACTGTAGTAGTTGAGGGGCAAAAATCAGAAGCTCACAGTATTAGTGCTGGTGTCCCTCAGGGGTCCATCCTGGGCCCAACTCTTTTCCTGATCTACATTAATGATCTTCCAAATCACGTCCTTACATCATTTGTAGACATTTATGCTGATGACACTACCATTTATGGTAGCACATCTAAGACAGTAAACGACCAAGTTCTCTCCTCTGATCTTGAGCACGTAGTACAATGGGGAAAGAAGTGGCTGGTTACTTTTAATGCATCTAAAACCAAGCTTCTCTTTACATCATCAACATTCTGATCCCCATCTGGCACCAATTGAAATGAATGGCTCTCGTCTTCAGGAGGCCTCAAGTTTTGACAAGCTTCTGGGCTTGACCATTACTCCTGATCTTAAATGGAACACGTACATCAAATCTGTTGCCAAGGCCGCTGGAAAAATGGTTGGATCTTTCTATCGATCCGGTAAATATCTCACTGCTGATGCAATTCTCTATCTATATAAGAGCCAGGTATGTCCAAGGATGGAATACTGTTGCCACATCTGGACAGGAGCTGTTAGAAAGCACTTGTCCTGCCTTGATAGAGTTCAAAATAGACTTCGTAGCCTCGTAAGAGATGTCCTTTTCTCTTCCCTGCAATCTCTATCTCACAGAAGAGATGTTGCGAGTTTGTCTCTAATGTATCGTTACTTTCATGGAAAGTCTTCGCCAAACTTTCACAAGAAACTCGTCTAGCTGTAAACACTATCAATAATTCCCCCCACTCTTTATCTGTGCCTAAACATAAACGTAGATTCCATGAACAAAGCTTCTTTCTTAGAACTGCACGCCTGTGGAATTGTCTTCCTTGTTCCTGCATTCCGGCTGACTACAATATGGTTGTGTTCAAGTCTAACGTAAATAAGTTCTTGATGAGCCGTTCCATATAAGTTATCAAATTTTCGAATTTTCATTACAATTGATTACTATATTGTCCAATTTCTACTGTACACTCTTCAACTCTTATCCTTAAGTGACCTCTTGGCCTTGATAATGTGCTGATTCTTGTGTAAAAAAAAGAAAAAAAACTATAGACGGCTAATCAAACAGATCATAGTTATGTACCTGTCCAAATGGCTCTCTGTTTGGGGGAGCTGAGGATTCCACATTAATAAGATAAACCGGTGTCACACACAGGCTTGGTGGAGAGTAAGGAATCGCTTTCGTTTCGCACAGTGTGTCCTTGAATGAAAAAATTATGTAAGATTCAGATAACTCATAAGGTAGATTAATTGTGTCTCATCTTAGGAAGTGACAATCTGGCCACTTTTCCTTGCTTTGACAGTGTTCACAATCAACTTGTAATCTAGCGAGGTCTTATCTCTTTAGTTTCATATCACGCTTCGCACACAGAAGAGACACTATTTTGTCCTTATAAGAAAGAAAGATATTTTGTCCTTATAAGAAAGAAAGATAGCTTCAATATCTGCTTTCTGCTTATAAAACACTCATGGTAAATACGTGTGATATTAGTTAAAACGTGTAAGGCACCTTATTGTATCACATTAAGTAGTATTTTCATGAGGTGAAACACGTTATAACAAGATTACTCCCCTGCGGATTACGTTATGATCATCTTAAAATAAAATGTCAATAAATAATTGCCATCAATTGTCATAAATTTTAATCGTTTAAATATCTTCAATCTGCCTCTTCTTTATCTATCACTAATCGAGTGGATTCCATGCTTAATAAGTGGTTACTTATTAGTAAACAAGTTATATACCAATATATTAGTTTTTACTAACGCTCTTTGTATTTGTTGGAATACTTTTTCTAGGTCGGATGCATAATACACTCTTGAACCGTTCAATCAGTGCAAGTATGGTTACCCCTCCTCACCACAAACAAACTTCAGTATAAATATAAAAACAACACTAGCGAATAAATACTGGGAACTCAATGAAAGCGGACATTCGCCGGTAGTCGAATGGAAAATAATATGACAAGCTACCACGTGTAGGCATTTAGACGACCCATGTAAATTATGCCTTCCTGAAAAAGTTGCTAGCCTGTACTTAAAAGAATCCTAAAATCTGTAGAAGATAAATAGCAAATAACTGTGTTCACAAAATAAAATTTACTCTAGGATAGCGATACAAAATAGTTTTAAAACTAACAAAAACAATAGAAAATAAACAAATAAATAAATTAAATAAACATGAATATACATAAACGATCACACATATATGCAGGTATATATATATATATATATATGTATATATGTGCATATATGTATGTACACATATGTATATTTATATATAAAGTAAAAAAAATGTCTGCCCTTAACCACTAACCTAGTTTTAAAACAGATCCTTTGCTCGATAAAATGCATGCCAATTGGCTGATAGGAAGGGGCGCGATGGATACTAGAAAGCTGATTGGCTAACTAAATCCTCAACAGAAGAGGACCATATAAAAACGATAAACAGCCACAGAATTCGCGCATAAGCCTGACGAGTCCTAGAGTGGATGAAACGATGAATATTCGGTGTAGCTTAATCGCCATATATATTTTATAAAGTACTAACTAGCTCTACCTACGTATTGAGCACTTTTGAAGTAAATACTTAAAGTTTACGCATAAATCTATACTTTCGTATATTATTTTTTTGTGAGTAAATGAAGTAGTTATACTTAGCTTCTGAAACAGTCGAGCACTCTCAAAATAATTATTTCACCACATTAAAAATAGATATGGAAAGAGTTAATTTCGAAACATCGCTAAAAAACATCCCCACACCCAGCAAGCATAGCTATATTATTAAATTAATCCAAAAAACAGATGAACATATTTCTTCCTTAAAAATGAAAACGTAAACAAAAAAAAATATCCTATGGTTTTAAAACCCTTAAAAATGCGAAAACAGTAGACCTTTTGATAAACTTTGAAAATGACCTTTTAAACGTAATTAAAAACTTAGAATTCCACAATCAACCTAACAATTTCCAACGGAAACTACACAAAATCGTTAGAAACATGAATAACTCTAATAAAATCTTTGTAAAAGCAGATAAAACCAGAAACTTTTATAAAATAGATAAGCAAGAATATAACAAGAATATAACAAGAATATAACGAATTAATCACAGAAAACATGACAAAAAACTAGGCACAAACGAATGCGACTACATAGATATAATAAATACTGAAAGTAAAAAAAAATACCGATAAACTAAAAATTAGCGATAAACTTGGCAAATTGAAACCTAGAGAGGCGTACATTCTGCTTAAAGACCACAAATGGGACTTTAATAATAATCCTAGCACCCGCCTGATAAACCCAACTAAACCAGAAATAGGTAGAATTAGCAAAACTATACTTTCTAGAGTAAACAAACAAATCTAACAAGACCTAGAACTACACCAGTGCGCAAATACTACCGAAGCAATCACCTGTTTTAAAAATATAGAAAACAAAGATAAATGTACGTTTATACAGTTTGCCATAATAGACTTTTATCCCTCGATATCCGAAGAACGTTTTAACATTGCCCTAGAATTTGCCGATGCATACACTGATATATCTTCGGAAGAAATCAACATCATTAAAAAATGTAGAAAATCAGTTCTAATAAATAACAATAACCAATGGATAAAAACTAAAATGAAAAATTCGTTTGATTTGGCGATGGGTGCCAGAGATTATGCAGAGAGTGGGATTATTCATTCTATATAACCTCACAAGCATATTCGATACTACGGATATCGGCCTATATAGAGATGACGGACTAGCTATAATAAAAAAAAAAACTCCAACAAAGTCAAGGGAGAAAACTTTAAGAAAATCATACACAAGGAAATGAAAAAATTAGGCCTAAAAGCAGACCTATCAGCTAACATAAAAATAACAAACTTCCTGGACGTCACGTTAAACTTAGATAAAAACACATATGAACCTTACTTATAAGATAACGCTACTCCAATTTACGTAAACTGTAAGTTTAATCACGCACCATCAATTATAAAACATATTCCTAACTCGATCGTAAGTAGACTCAGTAATAACTCAAGCGATGAAAATGCATTTAACAGGTCAACCAATAACTACGAAACAGCCCTAAAAATAGTGGATGCAAAAATATCGATATTAAATATAAGCAACAAAACACCAATAACTATAATAAAATTAAAAACAGAAGAAAAAGAACTATAATTTGCTATAAGGCCCCATACAATCAAATGTTAAAAACAAAACTTAGCAAGAAACTTCTAGATCTTATTGAAAAACACTTTCCCGCAACCAATCCCTTACACAAAATCTTCAATAAAAATACCTTAAAGTTATCCTACAGTTGTTGCGAATATTTAGAGATGATAATTAAAGCACATAATAACAAAATACTAAATAAAGACAATGTAAACAACAACAAAATAAACAATAAAAAAGTAGAGACCATGACAAAAATAAAACTAACACTAGCAGATATAAATAATAATAATAATAATAATAATAATAATAATAATGATAATAATAATAACAAACAAACCCCGGACAAGAACAACCATACCATAAATAGAAATACTAATAACGAACAAGATAAATGCAACTGTAGACACCGCACACTTTGCCCTGTTCAAAATAAATGTCTAAAAAAACCGTAGTTTATCAGGCAACAATATTTGCGAAAGAAAATCCGAATAGCAAGAAATATTACGTAGGCATTACTTCCTTAGATTTCAAAACCCGATACTATGACCACAAAAGTACATTCAACTATAAAAAAACACCGTATAAAACAACACTAGCGAATAAATACTGGGAACTCAATGAAAGCGGACATTCGCCGGTAGTCGAATGAAAAATAATAAGACAGGCTACCACGTGTAGGCATTTAGACGACCCATGTAAATTATGCCTTCCTGAAAAAATTGCTATACTGTACTTTAAAGAATCCCAAAATCTATTAAACTATAGAAGAGAAATAGCAAATAACTGTGTTCACAAAATAAAATTTACTCTAGGATAGCGATACAAAATAGTTTTACAACTTACAAAAACAATAGAAAATAAACAAATAAATAAATTAAATAAACATGAATATACATAAACGATCACACATATATGCATGTATATATATTTGTATATATCTGGGCATATATGTATGTACACATATGTATATTTATATATAAACTAACAATTTTTTTTTTTAAATGTCTGCCTTAAACCACTAACCTAGTTTTAAAATAGATCCTTTGTTCGATAAAATGCATGCCTATTGGCTGATAGGAAGGGGCGCGGTGGATACTAGAAAGCTGATTGGCTAACTAAATCCTCAACAGAAGAGGACCATATAAAAACGATAAACAACCACAGAATATTCGCATAAGCCTGACAACATACGATTATAAGGGGTGCCGTCATAAGGACAATATCTCACACCCACTATGTAACATATGACTGTTTTGATGCCATACGTTTATCTGGTGCCGTTTGGCTTACAATATATATCATCCTCCTATCACTGACTATGTAATATAATTGTGTTGGTGCCGAACCACCTCTTTATACAACATTAATATTGTGTATATAATTACCTTTCAGAAAAAAAAAAAACTCTATTGAATTTAAAGCCAATGAGAACATTATTTTATGGCGCCATCTTTGATTTTGCAGATTTTAGCTATACTGTCAGGACTTTGTATTCCGAGACAAATAAAGAAATTATTAACAAATACTAGGAGATACTATTCCCAAAGATTAAGAACACTTCCTTTGACTTTTGAATGGAACCGACAGTAGTTTTTTACCGGGATTTGCTTGGGAACAAACGGTCCAAACGTTTCGATCCTGTTCACCTATATCCAGTAGACATCTGGTTGTTGATTTTTCTGCTCGGTCACTCCATCCTCCTTGACACTTTACAACTATTTGGTGTGACGCAGATTGATACCAACCCTACAATGTTATTTGTAAAAGAAATGTTTTTATTCTTACTATCATTAATAATACTGCTAGTACAACACCAAGGTAGTATCACTAATAAAATACTCTGAACCGTACATAGGATAGACTAACGAAGAACCGAGACAGCTCGATCAAAAGACCAGGAAACTCATAATCATGCACGTGAAAAGTGAAGAAATAGGGAGAGGACAAGTTTGTATAGAAGATTGTATGAATGACACAAAAAAGACTTAGAAAAATACATAACTAAAAACATTGAAAAGATAATTATGGCAGCGAAAACACAGAAAAAATAAACAAAACAGAAAACAGAGAAACAAATGGTAAGACAAGAAAAACAAAAAAAAGCAACTACATGGAAGATTTTTAAGGATGACAAACGATGAAAATAACGAAAACACTTGAACATGGATGCGAAAAGTGCACGTAGACTGAATCCCTAATAATTGCAGCACAAGATACCTCGATAAGAACCAACCACATCAAGGAAAAGATCGACAGAACACAAGAGAAAAGCAAATGCAGACTCTGTAGACTAAGAGAAGAAACGATGAACCATATAGCAAGCGAATGCAACAAACTGGCCCAAAAGGAATACAAAAACAGCCACGACCAATTTAGAAGGACAATACATTGGGAATTGTACAAACCATTTCATCTCGAACGCACAAACAAATGGTAAAAATCTAAACCGGCAACAGTACCCAAAAAAGAGAATCACAAAATCCTATGGGACACGGACATACAAACAGACAAACCAATCCCAGCAAGAAGACCAGATGTCGTAATAATTAACAAGAAAGAAAAGTCTTGTCAAACCATAGACTTTGCTGTTCCAGCTGATCAGAGGGGCAATATCGAAGAAAAAGAGAAACGGAGCAAATACGCAGAGGTAGTCAGAGAGCTGAAAGAGATATGGATGAAGGAAATCAAAATAGTACTTTTAATAGAACTAGGAATAATTTCGAAAAACATTGAAAAAAAAAATGAAAGTCATTGAAATCAGAGGAAAGGTTGGAAAGATACAACGTCTAACAATAATGAAAGCAGCTGAAATATTAACGAAAACGCTTGAATGCTTTATACTAGGTACCGCCAAAACTGGGAGGGGGGCAGGTAAGTACTTTTTGACGGACCGACTTTTTAAAAATCTACTAAAAATCAGGTAATTATCCTATCAATACGAAATTTTCAGCGATTATTAAGAGAAGAATGAACTTTATAAGATTGTACTTATTTTTCATAAACAATATTTATATATATATATATATATTTTTTTTTTTGCTTACAACCCCCCCCCTTGTTTTGAGGTGGTTCCAAATATGTTTAAAATAATCATCTGTAATGGAACACAGCATATATAGATTTAAAAAAAAAACAAAAAAAATTGTTTGCATACCTTATTTTGATGTCTGAATATCAGAACTTCGATTGTGTTTAATTATCCCGCTTTTGAGTTTTGAAGTGTGAAATTCGGTGAATATGTTAAGTAAAATAATTAATTTAAGTTAAGAAAAACAACAAAAAAAATAATATTTATACGACAAAAGCCATTTTAAAATCTTTGATAAATAAATTAACAATTTCTCTTTAGCGAGCCGAATAATGCACGACCATTATTAAACAGGACACAAAAAATTCGATAAATATTGTGCCCTTTGTGTTAAAAATATAATTTTTTCGATCTAGTTTGGAAACGTTTGCCGCCTTTCGACTACGGTGGACCAAACGCGCTGAAATAATTCTTTTTATTCTGCTTTAAATTGCCCCCCTCCCAATTTTGGAGAGCCTGGCCCCCAGACACATACACATTAAAAAACAAAATCATACAAATGGTCACCTATCTGTTACTGGCCAGCCTCAGCGTTAATAATACATTGAAATTTTCGTCACTGAAAAATAAGTTTTTTTTTTTTGCTTTTTGGTCTTCCGTAGTTTGCTTTTTATCAAGCACAAATGTAAACAGAGTAATCAAATCGACTCGAAGTAACTGGTTGCCTATATGAATAAGTGGAATTATTTGAAATCCAGGTACTTATAATATTTTCGCATATTCTCATAGAAAATCACCCTAAATCTTAGTTAGACAAGAAATAAACGAATTCATTCCATAAAAAAACCTTTTCTTTTTTTTTTTTTTTTTTAACTATTTATATACGTTTTTTGGTGCAAAACAAAAAACGCCAATTGTTAACGTTTGCGGAAAATTTAACATTTAAAATTTAATTAAACATAGTAGAAAAAGTTTTACATTATTCTGTTTTCTATATGATAAAATTCAGGGTTTTATCTTTCTGGAAAAAAAGTTACTCAGAAATAATGGATTTTAATAAATGTTATTTCGTTTTAAAAAAACAACAACATGATTTTTCGGCCATTTTTGGCGGTGCCTACTTTATACACACGAACAACATGCGCGGGCCAGACAAACTGCCACAGAATCAAAACATGAAGAAGCGGTACATGGAAGCTGCATATCTATAAGTTCTTAATCCCCTTTCCACCCTCCCACTTCCTTATCACCCCCCCCTCCAAAGAAAAAAAGAGTGATGTCAAATGGTTCAGAAGGGTCAAAGAAGATGGAAAGACCGAGTAGAGAGGGCTGACCAGACCTCCGCTGGAAACGTGCGACTGGGACTTAGGGGGGTTTATTGGCACTCAAACTCTAGTGGAGACCAATGGCCACTGCCAGCGAGAAATTAATAGTAAGCGGCTATTACGATAACGCAAATTCATTTGTGAATGTTATCAAAGAAAGTGGAAAGTACTGGTATTCTTAAGAGAATTGTTGTCATTCAGCTTCCAGGGAACACTACAGTTTTTTTTTTCAAGGAGAGACCTTTGATCGCCTGTATGCCAATGTTATTATTATTATTATTATTATTATTATTATTATTATTATTATTAATAATAATAATAATAATAATAATAATAATAATAATAATAATAATAATAATAATAATAATAATACGTTAATGTATTTCAAATGTTCAATTTTTTAGATGAGGGTTGATTGTTTACATTATTTAGATAATCGGGCTAGTATTGTCACCTTCAAATTGATTTTCACAGTGTTTCGGTCGATGTAACCTCCGACCTTATTCAATTGCATAAGTCGCCACCTTGATATAGGATGGGGGGGGCGTAAATCTATACATCCGATGTTTCATATCTAAGTTCTAGTTGAAAGTGAATTAAAATATAACATGAAGTCAATAAACAATTATCAAACCAAACATTAAGTGATAATATTTCTAAATTACTTAAATAAACAAAAGACGAGGCGCTAGACTTTAATGAAATCAATTAACCAATCGGAAGTTCTTAAAACTTAAATTTACAGAACGACAGCGTACCGACAAACCATAATTCTTAAGTCACGTGTTTGTGTCGTCAGTATCTGTTTTAATTCTCTTTAACGTAATGATTTTTTTTTTAATCTCCATGTAGATAGTTTTTTACTATATTATTGTTTTTATTTTTTAATGGCAGATATAAAAAAGAAAAGTAACGAAAAGAGAAAAAAGAAGGAAAAAGGCTGAACTCTATTGATTACATTATAAGTGTTTTTTAGGTGACATACGTTAAATCAAAACAAAGTTTATAGGAGGTAACGATTATGTGAGATCCTCACCCTTAAATCTTAATGAGCAATTCTCTAAAAACGAAAAAGAAGTTTTTTTTAATATTTGAAATTGTGCCAATATTACTGTTCAGTAATCCTACTTAATTATTTCTTTTTTGTTACACGGTGGTCACCTCTTATCAAGGCCCGGAAGCCACTCAGGGATAAGGGTTATTGCAAGTACATTACGATAGTGTGGAGATTTGATGAAGTGTTTACTTAAGGGGGCGGTTCATTAGGAATTTGTTAACGTTGGACTTGAAGACATCCAAGTTGTAGTCAGGTGGGAAGCAGGTATACGGAACAGAGTTCCACAGGCGTGCAGTTCTAAGAAAGAAGCTTTGTTCATGGAATCTACGTTTTGATTTAGGCACAGATAAAGAGTGGGGGAAATTTTTCACAGTGGATTCAGCTAGACGGGTGTTTTTGGTGAAAGATTGGCGAGGAGGGACCAGAGATTGGAGCTCAGACGAGCACCTGCCATGGAAAAAACGATCAAACAAGGATAGGCTCGCAACGTCTCTTCTGTGGGAGAGAGGTTGCAGGGTAGAGAAAATGGCATCCCCCACTAAGCCACGAAGTCTATTTTGTACTCTGTCAATTACAATTTATTGTGTAAAATCATCTAATTTATGATATTATTATTAGCTTTTTCATTCTTAGATAGATTTAAATTACGGTTAATGTATGTTATCTATTGTTTATGGCAAGTGTTTTCTATATAGTATTGAATTCTATGCCAAGCCAGCTTAGAAGTTGATTATTCTGTGGCATTTTCACGCTTCTTTGAGTCGTCTTACTCTCCACTGTTTTTTTGTCTATAATTTTAATCTCCGCATGAGGGGTGATAAATAATAGGGTAGGTCGATTTTGGCATTATGACTAGGTCTATGCAGAGAAAGTTGTTAAATAGCATTAAGAATAACAACACAAAATACTTTTTTTCTAAAACTCCATCGTTTTTTGCTAAAATGAATTTAAACATTGAAAAACTCAATAAGCTGCGTCTATGTCGCAGGGTGCCGGTGTTAAATCAAAGAATAAGCATGTCATATTCATGCCGGTTTTGAAGAAAAAATATGAAGGGAGTATAAACAATACGTTTTTTCTTTTGTTTGTAATATCTATTTTATTTTTAGAAAACTAATTGAGTGTCGATATAAAAAGACACCCTGCAAAATATTTCATTTAAAATGAATTAAACAACTAATAAACCAGGGCTTTATTTTATCCGGTTGATATTTCTGTCTACACTGCCAAGTAATCGGCTTCATTTTCGTGTTCACACGTCTGTTTACTTTGTTAACCGGAGCTTAATTCAAATATAGAAATTATTACATTTTGCATTTTATATCTTAGCAAACTTTTATTATTTCTTTTTTGATATTTACCAATTTTTCCAAATTTTAAATTTAATTCATAATTTCCTTTGTTTAATTTCTTACCATATCATAAAATATGTATTTTGCAGATATTTTTCTAACCATGAGTCGGAAACAAACTATTTCTACACAATTTGTGGACACACCTTTTCCATTAAATACAACAGAACCCCCTACTTTCCGTCAGATTATTCAATATGGTTATAACATGGAGAATTCTCACCCAAAGTTAAATAAATTTGCCCTTTCAAAATTAATGGCAAATGATGTTAAAGATATTTGGAAGGCAGTAAATTCCAGTTTGCCCCTATTGACTGAAAAATTGATTGTACACAAATTGCAGGACACCTACTTTAAAAAAAAACTAAGCAAATAAATAGAAACGTTTTATCCGCATGTGCCAAAAGTCTTCTGGTCAATTACAAATTGACAAATTATTTGATATTTTATCTTGTTCGTGTGACCTGCCAATTGCAAGTTGTCATGCCAAAAATATTAAATGCAAAAAAGAAAATTGTCAGTCAAAGCATATTGTCTGTACCTGTCCTATAAAAAAGGTTAGTTTATTCTATTTTTTTGAATTTCTCTTGTTTGTTTGAAAAAATCTTTTTAATGAAAATCATAGACATCTTAAATTAAATGAATTTCCATACTTGCATTTTATGTAAACCAGTGAGAAAAGAAATTACAATTTTTTTACGTGAATTAGAATTTATTTCTAAGATTAGCGTAGATTAGAATAAACATTTGTCGAATTTTCTAATTCAGGTTCCTGTGGAGGAGAGAGTATTTGAAGGACCAAAGAAATAAAATAGGACTCGAAGGCAATTTTCAATTGAGACCTATTGATAAAGCTGCAGTCGCAAAATCTAAAAAGTTAACTGTGTTAGGAGAAAAGCAAGTTGATTCACCCCCCCCCCCCGCCTATTGCTTCAACATCCCATGACCAGAATATCATTCTGACATCAGAAAATAGTGATGGAACAGATGAAAGTTTTGAACCAGAGGAAGAGTGTAAGAGTATTTACAGCCTGATAAAAATTCCTCGTTATTCCATTGAACTCATCAGAGGTGATGTCTCATCAAACCTTGGTGCAAGTCTTGCAAATGCTTTTCTTTTAGATCTACAGGCTGCGGGCCTTCTAAAATCAAATATTGATTTAAAAAAATTTTTTCTTGATAAGTCCAAAATTGACAGAGTAAAAGAAAGATAAAAAAAATAATGCCTATCAAAAACATAATAAAAAAATTAGAAATCTTGTCTGCATTGGTGATGATGGGAAACACGACAAAGACACATTACATTGAAACTGTCGATGAAAAAGGAAACAAAAATCGAAGAAAAGCTAAAGGACAAGAGCATCACTTGACATTTACGAAGGAGATGGGATGTGGAAGTAAGGGGGTGTATCTAAGACATAGAGTGATTCCTACTGTTAGAGCAACTGGTGCTGTTCTGACAGATGAAGTTCACAAAGTTCTAGAAGAGTATGAGAGTGTCAATACTTTAAAGGCTGTCCTTTTAGACACCTCAAGCACCAAGACTGGTTTCCTCACCAGAAAACAAGCTGTATAGAAAAATACACACTATTGGTTGTTCTCTACACCAGAATGAGCTTCCTTTTAGGGCATTATTTCAATTCCTTGATGAAAGTGCACGAAGCCCAACATCATTTACGGGTCAACTCGGAAAATTATGTGCCAACAATTACCATCATTTACCCCAAGTTGACATTTTACCAGTGAGTAATCCTTTGGAGGGCAGGTATTCTGAACTAACAGAAAATGATCTCACTGGTGACCAAAGACTTCTTTTAGAGTATGCTGTTGGTATTTCAAGGGGTAAAGTAAACCCTCAGTATACAGCATGAAGGATCGGACCTTTAAATCAGGCAAGATGGCTTACTCTGGCCATCCGATTAATGTGTATGTGGACCCGTAAAATTTATCCATCTGAATTGACCAGAAAAATGCACCAGCTGATTAGTTTTATTGTAGAAGTTTATACAGTTAGCTGGTTTGAAATTAAACTGGATAATAAATTTCATAACCAGCAAATGTATATTTTTAAAATGATTGGGCAAATAAAAAAGCAGCCTCCAGAAATTCAGGAAATTGCTTTAAGCAATCTTCAGTTTAATGCTTTTGCCCTTTTGCTAGAGAATATTCTGTTCTCTTTGTTAAAATCAGATGAAATTGAAGTGAGAGAAGAAGCTATAAGAAGAATTTAAACCATTAGGTAAGTAAACATTCATATAAAACTGATCAAATTGTTTATTTCGATTTATACATTCATTTTCAATTATTAAATTAAAAAAAAAATTAATTAAAATAAAATTGTGTTGATTTGTTCAAGTTAATAAAATTATTTGACTTCTCTTTTCTTTTTCAGTAGTGGGGAACCAGTGAGAAAGCGTTTAAAAAATATCAGCAATAAATTTTGACGCTTTACATTCATCAAAGTGGAGGTTCAGAGCCAGCACTAACTGAAGAATTATCATATCATTAACTTTAGTAATTATTTATGAGCGGCAGAAAGCCAGAGTTACCTGATTTGCCTGCACATTC
>NC_136491.1:51230490-51232990 GCF_053919585.1 Euprymna scolopes
TGCAGGTTACAATACTAATAAGCCAGTGTATATGGGTGTAGGGCGCAGACTACTTATACGTTATTTATAGCCAGCAAATGTCTAGTGGGTGCAGGTCCCAATAATAATGCATTACCTATCGCCAGCCTGTCTAGTGGGTGAAGATGTCAATTCTAATAAGTTATTAAACAACCAGCCAGTGTAGAGATCAAAATATTAATAAGTTATCGCCCCCTAGTGTATGATGGGTGCAGGTCACAAGTGCTTTTATCGCTAGCCAGTGTATAATGGATGCCGATCATAATAATATTAGTAAGTTATTGGCTGTAATTGTCTGGTGTGTTCAGATGAAAATATTAATCAGTTATTCATCGCCAGCCAGTGTATGGTTGGTTAAGGTCATAATATTAATAAATTATTCATCGTCAGCCAGTGTTTGGTTGGCGTAGATTACAATGCTAATAAGTTCTCGCCAACATCTGTCTGATGGGTGCAGGTCACAATATTATAAGTTAGTAATCCCAGCAAGTAAACAGTAAGTGCAGTTCACAATGCTAATAAGATATTTATCGCCAGCCAATGTATAGTGGGTGCAGGTCATAATACTAATAAGTTAGTTGTCTCTAGCCAGTGTTTGGTGGGTCCAGATCACAATTCTAATAAGTTAGTTCTCGCCAGCCGATGTTTGATGGGTGCAGGGCAAAATAATCATCATAATTCTGGTTAGTCAGTGTTTCGGGGGGATCAGATCACAATACTAATAAGTTATTTATCGCTAGCCTGTTGATTGGTGGATGCAGGTAACAATAATAATAAGGTATTTATTTCCAGCAAGTGTCTGGTTGGTAAATATCACTATACTAATAAGCAATTTATCGCCAGTCAATGTATAGTGGATTTAGATCACAATACTTGTAAGTTAATTATAGCCAGCCAGTGTTCGGTCGGTGCAACTCACAATAATGATTTGTTATCACCAGCCAGTGTCTGGTCGGTGCAGATCAAAATACTATGATTATGTATCGCCAGCTAGTGTTTTAGTTCTATTTCTTGAATTAATATTTTTCAAGCAGTTATCAATATTTGTCTAAAAAAATATTTATTTTTTAATTCACAGTCTGATCTGAACTAATAATACACTGATTATTCTATTGTTTGCTTTATGTGATGATGTTTTCAACTACCGTGGAATTTCCACGGGTTCTGCTCGCTATTATTATTATTATTATTATTATTATTATTATTATTATTATTATTATTATTTGTACTCACTAAAGAATGCCAATGACAACAACCGATGGTGTTTCCTTGAATCTGAGTGAACAGTCTTCTCAGATTTCTAGTACTCTCCACCTTATTTAATAATCTTTGAAAATGAATCTGTATAAACGCAATAGTTGTTTCCTTTGATGTCTGGCAAAAAAAAAAACTACTGGTCTTCATTGGAATTTGTGTGGCAATAAGCTTCACCAACGTTCCAGTTCTTCCAGGGTTTCCATTCCCCTTTGACTTTCCCGATAATTAGGTGTAGTGCGCGTCGATATCAACATTATTGTCTATTTTGTACTCTGTCAAGGCAGGGTAGGTTGTTTGTAGTAGCTCCTGGCCAGATATGACAAGAGTACTTCATCCTTGGACGTACTTGGCTTTTATATAGATAGAGAATTGCATCAGCAGTGAGATATCTTCTGGAACGGTAGAAGGATCCCACCATTTTTCCAGCGACCTTGGCAACAGACTTGATGTACATGTTCCATTTCAGATCAGGAGTAAATGTCAACACTAAAAGTTCATCAAAACATGGAGGCTCCCCAAGACGAGAGCCACCCATTTCAATTGATGCCAGAATGGGATCAAAGCGTTGATGATGTTAAGATAAGAGCTTGGTTTTAGATGCATTAAAAGTAACCAGCCATCACTTCCCCCATTGTGCCACGCGCTCATGATCATTTACGGCCTTTAATGTGTTGCCATATATGGTCGTGTCATCAGCATAGATGTCAACGAATGATTTAAGTATGTGTTTTGGGAGATCATTAATGTAGATCAGGAAGAGAGTTGGGCCCAGGATGGATCCCTGAAAGACTCCAACATAAATACTGTGGGCCTCTGATTTCTGCCCATCAACCACTACTCTTATGGGCCTATCAGAGAGAAATGATTTAATAATTGAGAAAACATCTCCAGTTATACCGTAGCTTGAAATCTCGTGAGGTAGGCCTTTATACCATACCCTATCGAAGGCCTTTGATATGTCAAGAACAATTGCTCTAGAAAGGAAGCCTTTGTCGAGACATTCAATAATCCTATCAGATATAATCGTTAGCCCATCTGATGTAGATCTAGCAGAACGGGAACCATATTGCATCTCACTAAGAAGGTAAATTCTGCTGAGTTGGTTGATTACTTCTTTATTTATGATGGATTCCAGCAACTTACTCATGACACACAGGAGATTTATTGGTCTGTACTGAGTGGGAGGTGACTTATCCCCTAAGTTCTTAAATACAGGACATACTGA
>NC_136491.1:51235490-51292990 GCF_053919585.1 Euprymna scolopes
CCATGAGCGGTAAACATGAAAGTAACGATGAGCAACTTTGGCCTTTTATCGTGAAATAATTTTTGTTTTATGTTATATAAATAAATAAAAGATACATCATTTAAATTACTGTTTCAGGACTTAATTATAAATATTTATTTATACTATTCAGATGAGGCGGAAATTTCACCGGGTCAAATTATTAATTGTAATATATATATATATATATATATATATATATATATATATATATCTGCGTGTGTGTATACACAATATATATATACATATATATTACTATATATATTTATATATATATATATATGATTATATACTGCCTATGTATATATATATATATATATATGTATATACTGTATATATATACACTATATATACATAGCTAATATGCATACATATATTTGCATAGACATTATATAATCATATATATATATATGATTATATATATGATTATATATATATACTTATACTATATATATATATATATATATATATATATATAAAGCGAGAGAGAGTGAGAGAGAGAGGGAGAGTGTGTGTGTGTGAGTGAGAGAGAGAGAGAGAGAGAGAGAGAGAGAGAGAGAGAGAGGACTCCTGTCCACACATTTTGATTCTGATTCCTTCTAGTTTGTTTCCTAGTTTTATTGAACTGGCTGTTATATGTTTTCCGGTTATTTTTAGATCCATCGCTAGGATAATTAACAGGGATAATTGACTTTTAAAGGATTTAGATTATTTACATTGGATTCGTCCGAAATATTCAGTTTTAAACATAGATCTTTGGGAAGAAGCTTTTTTCTTCTTATTAGAATTTGCTTTAATTATTCATATCAAACGCTTTCCTTACATCCGTTAATAAACAATTGCTATAAACACCGTTGTGAAACATACACAAAATAATGACTGCAACAATTCGATCGCAAACATTGAAAGTATTTACTAATCACTTAATAAAAAAAAAGAATACAAGTTCATTACTTTACGAAACTTAAATAAATATAAGTATAGAAATACAGCTCGTAAATTATATGCTTTTGGTGTTAACACCCAAACATATAATATAAAGTATATATTCATTTAACACAATGCTTAACATTTTATTTTAGTTATCATTTTTTAAATTCTCCTAGGCAACGCCGGGAAACAGAGCCTGCTAGTGTATAATAATCTGGAAAGAAAAACGAATAACATTTTTGAAAGCTAGACTGCTTTTAGAACAACCTTAAAAAACCGGACACTGTTATAAAGTTTATTCATCACTTAATAATCGGTGAAATTTTCGTATTGAATGGATAATTACTTGATATTTGGTAGATCTTTCAAGCGTGACTCCGTCAAAAATACCTACTCGCTCCTCCCGTTTTGGCTGTGGCTACTTTTAAGGATCAGATATTTTCGATTTTCGATAATTATAGGACAGGTTTCTTTATAAAAAAGGTCAAGCTGCTAACATTGGTGTGTTTATATACTTGACAATTTAGCTAGATTAATGACTAATAAATTTACAATTCTCAACCTTGTTACATACACGTCACACGCACCTTTTATGTTCTTTATTAATTTTTTAAAAGTCTATTTTTAGTATTGCCGCCCGGGATTAAGTTTTCTAGTAGGAAGGCTGCGTGGTTTTCTGACTTTTAACAATGCTATATTTCATAGTACAGATGGTTGATGTAAAGAATCTTTGTAATAAACAGAAATGTAACAGGATTCAAATATATTAAACATCATAGTAATAATATATTCACTAAATTGTTTTTATTTGAATGCATGACTGACCCCACGTGTTCAAACTTGTGATGTTTAAAAAAATAAGCACCAACCCCACAAAGATGACAAGAGTTTGGTTTCCGATTAAAAACTGTGGTGGATTGTGTTCCTCATTATCTTATAATTGTCCTTTTTTAATATTGTTTAGGGTGTTCAGATGTAATCACACATTTTCTATTTAATTTGACAAATGTCTATTTTTTTTTACCTTTTCGTGTTGTATGCAAGATTGTAATAAACTCATTTTTTCATCCACGTTTGTCATTTTATACAGTTGCCATTTGTACGTATTTATCCATTTTTATTATTTTTGCCCTTTTTTATTTTTTTCTAAATTCAATTTTCGGAAAATGGTGAGGCCACAATAGGTGTTCTAAAATCGAACATTACACAAAAAATACTGGGGAAAAATATACTGTTCTTTAAAACATTAAACTTACGCCTTATTTTTCTAGAGCTATTCCTCTGTTTCTGTAAAACTCTCAATTTCTGAGCGATTATCGAGACTCCGACATAGGCTTCATGATTCCGCCATTTTACTTTCTGACTTAAAAAACGTCAACGGGGATTTTTGTCCAAATTATATTAACACACAAAGAAATATTTTCACAGAATGTAGAAGTGTTTCTTTTCTTGCATTAGGTAACATTTTCTTTGTTGCCTATTTGTTTATTTTCGTTGTCTTTTTGCTGTTGGATATTGTTAAAACCACGCTATTTCATTTAATATAATCAATGTTGCGAATAATATCTTTTTTACTTCAGACATTGCATTACTTTGTGACTTGACTCTTTTGTTTTTTTTCATAGCTATTTATTGTTTATGCAGTCTCCGAGATTTAAGGGGCGGGTAAATCACGCACCTTGATAACTCTAAATTATATCTTGTTTATAGTAGTCAATAAACATCTACATCTACTTAATTTTGTTTTATTTAATTAAAGGTATATTGACCAGAAGTTAAGTGGTTCCCATTTGGAAATCACTCTATGTGATGTCAAATATATTTTATTTAGTCTCTAAACCTATACTTCTTGATGAACACTTATTGTTTGGACATAAAGTAGCATTTGACGGTCAAAATAAATGAATAAACCATTCAACGCAGTTATAAATATGTATAAATTTTGATATGGTCATAGAATGGAACATCTAAGATTAAAGGAAAACTTTTTACACAAACACACAAATACAAACGCCCCCCATATATATATATATATATATATATATATATATATATATATATATATATATATATATATATCCGTGTGTATTCGTGTACAGAGGTACATTATCTATTATTAAGAAGGGAATATCATTTAGAAAAGACATTTACTCCGTAGGAATCCACATAAAAAGAAAATGGGTTCATGAAAAAAGGATGGTGTGTGACCCTTCGGGTTCAAGAAAACCAGTCAACGTTGAAGTATTTGCGTCGTTTAAGTCACAACCAGTGGTAAGATGAATTGACCGACCGACAAAGATGCCGTCCTGCTGTGAGTCGACTATAAATGGTTAATAGCTGAAGACTAGTATCAATTTCAGCTATCGCAGAAACACATTAAAAGGTCAGAAAGGGCACGGTGAATATAAAAAAAAAGCGCATTGGATTAGACTGGGACGAAAAAAAAATAAGAAAGAAATTAGATTAACCTGGAAAAGTCTGGACAAACGCAGACATTTCCGGTAGTTGCCTTCTCTCCAATCTATGATACGCACCTCTAGCATGTGACTACTTCTTGTAAAAATAAAGCTTTCGAGCCTTTGCATAAAAAAGTTAATCAGGTTTTCATTGTTAATCATTTACTGGGGCTATGACAACAGCATATTCTTTTCCTTGTTTTGATTATCAAGTATGTATCCATTGATATTTTATGTTTTTATGTCAAGTGATGTGGTTCTCGGTTGATTAATTGTGTCTAACTGTGGCGGGTATATACTCGAGAGTAAAAACCATGAAAAGAATATGCTGTTGTCCTATCCCTAATTATTACTGAAAATGGCGTTCTCGAATCATGTCCAAATTAACAAACATGCTAATCTTAAAGAACGTCAAGATAACAACTAGTCTGCTAAAATATCACCTCCCTTTTTAAAATCTCCTTTCCTTTTCTCAATGTGTTATTTTCTCTTCCTTATTTCTTTGCTTTACCTCCTTTTCATCTGAGAGAATAACAGTAGAATTGTCAGATTGACATTTTAAGACAAATTTGGACATATATTGCTTTTCACAAGAGGTTTGCACTTCATAAATTGTATGTAACATTGTCTAACAGGATTGCAGGACAGGGATTCATCTGGTCTGGTGTAGTATCCGGCGCAGGGCTATTACTATAGGCAAGATAACCGGAGAAGATGCACTATCCCTCTTATAAGCCAGTGTTGAATAAGAGAACGGAGGGTTTTAAATATTATATTCTTTTATATAAATGTTTAGTCAGGCTTTATTGTAGGATGAAAGAATCCCCATGCAAGGTTATCCAGACACTGTTCTGTACAGAAAAACCTAAGACATTCGAAGATATTGTATATTAGGCATTCAAGCTTTCCTCAAGAAACAGTATCTACATGTTTGTGTACTTCCAAAGGATGTATATATATATATATATATATATATATATATATATATATAAAGAGAGAGAGAGAGAGTGAGAGAGAGAGAGTTTGTAGCTTTAAACAAAGATTCAATAATCATATAGCATCCTTCAAAATACCACATGTCAACAATAAGAAGAAAACAACATCATTAGCTAATTGGAAAAACAAAATTGAATGCAAATTGAGATGGTCAATATTGGGTAATGCCAGCAAATACTCACCAGACAAGTCGGGCCTATGTAACTTTTGTAATCTCGAATCGTACCATATAATAATATCTAAAGAAAACCTTCTTAACAAGCGACAGGAATAATTCAAAATTGTTTACATTAATCAAATATGCATTATCGCTATTAACACCTGCTTAGTAAAATTATTGAATTGGAATTGAATTAATGTACTTAGCAAGTAAAGTTAACTTTGAATTTATTGGGACTAAAATGTAAATAAATAAAGTTGAGAACAAAAATAAAAAATATAATACATTTAAAGTAATAATAAAGGTAAGGTAAACAATTTAATCTAAAGTAAATATAATAATTGATTTTAAGTATAATTTAAATAGTAAATAAAAAGGATAAAAAATGTTTCTGTTGTATTATTTAGTATGATTTCATAAAATCATGTTAGGATATAATATGAATAGTATTATAATCTATAATTGTAATTTATAAGTGGTTTAATTAGTTGTAATAAGTACCTAATGGGCTTAAAGTTAACAAGATTCGGGAAATAGATTAGGAGAAAAATATATATGTATATAGTAGGTTGTGAGATATGTATGGCGGTTGGGCTGCATGGAGTATTCCGCATTTCATCCAGGCTCGGATTCATAAGCCTGATGAATCCTGGCGTGGGTGGGGCGTGGATTGTTCTGTATGGCTTGGTTGCCATGTGTATTTTATAACTTGCTACCTACATATTGAGCACTGTTGAAGTGAATACTTGAAGTTAACGCATAGATTTATACTTTCGTATACTAATTTGTGTGATTAGATTAGGTAATCATATGTGTATATGTATATATGTGTATATATATGTATATGTGTATGTGTATATATATATATGTATGTATGTGTCTATGTATGAATGTATATGCGTGTGTGTATGTGTGTATATGTATATATGTATATTTGTATATGGATATGTATGTGTGGGGATGTATGTATATGTATGTGTATACGTAACTACCTTTTAAGTATATTCCATATGCAGATAGATATTTTATATGAATATAATGAAAATAAACAAAATAAATTAAAACTTTATAACCTTGTTATACCGACCTAATGAATTTAAACAATGATAGCATATAGGATGGCAAAATATATCTAAATTAATATTTAATATGAACAATGGTGATAAGTATGTGGATACATTTCACAAATTATAGTATTTTACGGCGGACTGATCAAAAAGAGAATACATCTATATTATACAATTAGGAGTGGAGGAAGAATTAAATATTAAATCTGTATAAGGAATAGAAAGTGTCATGATATTTATTACTTAGTTTAATAGTAATGTTTATAGACGGTAAAGCTGAGTTTGTTAATTAAGGTTAATTATGGATTAGAACAACTAAATAGTAATGATCATAATATTAAAAATGTATTTATAGTTATCAGACTCGAAATATTGATCTAAAAATAAAATGTATATGATGCTACAAGTGATTATTAATTGATTAATAAGTGGTGTCAACTGTATACGTGGAATGGTTTTATTGTTAGTATGAATGTAAAAATCAGTGTTATAATTATAATAAGATATATCTACTGAAAATCTATTAAGATAAACTATATATTGTTAATATATATATATATATATATATATATATATATATATATTCATTAAATTAACGTCTATAAATTTAGTTTAGAATTAGTAGTTAAATTATAATAAAAAATTAATTAAAGTACATAGGAGAAGGGTTTGAAGTATAAGGAAAACCTGAGTTGGATATGGTCTAGAATTTTATAGCTTAAACAATATTTATAAATCTTATTAACTGTAATTAAAATTAAAATTAGTTTTAACCTAAATATACATTCATTTAATTATAATTAAAATAACATGTTATCAAAGTAAGAAACTTTGAAACGTATTATTAGAGAATACGGATATATACAATGATAAACGATAATTATACTTAAATAAGGAAAACGTTCAAATATATTTATTAATACTGGATTGTCGTATGTTGAATTGAGTCAAGTTTGTGAAATGTAAAATTAAAAATACTACTTTCAATTTAAATAATAATATGAATAAATATATAAATAAATAAAAAAATAAAGTAAATGTAAGTAAATAATCAATTTATAATTCAACATTGCAAGATATGAAGTATAAATTAATAACTTATGATTATAGATTTTTAATACTAACATTTAATATTGTAAAAATTAGTGAATTAATTTATAATTTACATCGTTTAAAATTTTTTTAACCAAAATTAAGTGAAAGCCATTAAAACTATATTAAGATTACTGATTAGTTGAATATGGATGCCTTCGTGTTGGTTAAATCAATACATATAAGGAAAAGTTAATAATTCGTTTGATTTGTTTCAAGGAAGGTAACTTTGCCTTTGCCAAGTAAATTTAATTGTATTTTATTATGATACAAATGAGATTCCAGATTATATTTAAACTTAACAAAACGTAAGTATAGATTTTGAATTGTATGATTTAAAAGATTATAATTGTAATGATAAATAGTTTTTATTATAATAGCTAACAATATTGAATTATGCATGCTTTTCAATTCTAATCAATTGTTTAGTGAGAGAACTGACCGTAATGATTGATCGTTTTATTGTTTTTTTTTGTTTTTTTAGCTTAGTTTAGTTTCCTATATACAAACATGTATAATAGTTTATAATTTGTGTATGTTATTTTCATAAGTATATATAGAGGAATTAGAATGAATAAATTTACTAATTATTAAATAGAACATTTTCAAAGAAGATTCAGAAATTAATTAAAATTGTTGGTACAAATAGTTGGATTTAATGACTTTGTTTTATAATAATTCAATATGGCGTAATGGAAAAATGAAAAGGTATTTGCAGCTTATCTTCAAATTTTCGGATTTTACTCATGTCAATTCACATTTCAGTTCCTTTTGACGGATAGATTGTTGCTATTTCTTCTGATGAGTTAAGGGCATAATAGATTCACTGATTGATATAAGAATTAAGTGATTGATTTTGCGCTATGAAACAGATACTGTCAAGAATTCTATAAGCTAACTGAATTAAAGGAATAAATTTTAAGATGATCAACATCATGAATTTTGGAATATAACTTTTTGTCATTTATTCTCTATATTACATTGAGCTTCTTAAATAAGGATTGATATATATTATAAGAAAATATATTTCTACAATATATATATATATATATATATATATATATACAAATATATATGTATATATAAGAAACAATCAATCAATCAATCAATCAATATATATATATATATATATATATATATATATATATATATATATATATATATATATATATAAGAAACAATAAGTACAGCGAAAACGAAATTTTTTCCAGAGGTCGACTTCATAATATACATTAATATTTATGTATTAATTAATTAATCCAAACCAAATAAAAAAAAAACTCAATACATGCACTATATTTGCTAATTTCTTTGATTATCTGATTAGAAGAATAGCAAGAGTAGCATTTTTTGAAACTCCGGGAAAATTGCTTTTGAAGTATTCTATCGGACAATAAATTATATTGTAAATTTTAATTTTCAGTTTTAAATTATTTAATTTTGCCCTATACATACATACATATATATATATATATATATATATATATATATATATATATATATATATATATATATATATATATATATTGGAAGAATGTAACTCGTATCGTAATAATGCAAGTAATAATTACGTTAGACATACGACTACAACAATCGACGCCACCTCACTTGCCACAATGTTGAATCTTCAAAATTTACATAAAAGACGTCACAGTCCCCTCAAATTTCAGAGAAATTTTGGTTAACAACAGCAGATTACTACACCGCGAATCGAATGTTTAAAAAAACCCTTACAATCCTTGGAAATATCTATATCAAAACGCAAAAATAAGCCTTAATCAGGTCACATTTCAGAATAGTACTAATACACTCAAATACCTCGCATGAATCCCCCCTCCTATACACTCACACGTTCCCGTCATTTATCCTAGCACATGCATGCTCTCTTAATTTTCCCCTACCACATCAACGCCCAAACGCTGTCAACAGTCACACCGACCTTAGCTACCACCCCACCGTGTATGTAGGTGTTTAATAATTATATATATATATATATATATATATATATATATATATATATATATATATATACATGTACATATATGTATGTATATACATAAATTAGAAGTGATACACGAATTACAATTAGCGTATAAAGTGATGCTGTTCGTGTAAAAAATTCGAGCTTAGGTATTTCGGACGATATCAAAACATCGTTAATTCACGACTCGCACAGCAGCCGCCGATTAGCGTAATGGTTATGAGCATTGTATGTCGTACAGGCGGCCGGGTTTCAATCCTGGCTTGAGGTATTTGCCTGTCTAGCCGCACTGATGAGCTGTGAAACAGCGAAACAGTATTGTATATGGATGACTATGACAAATGTTCTTTCTTTAACTATTTATATGTTGATTTTCTGGTCTGCAGAGCATTTTAGTCGTTTCTCTTGGTAATTGTGTAGGAGGTTGTCGAATGGTTTTTTTGTCAGCCATTATCCTCGGGCGCTTCTGATCATTAATTGTCCCCATGAGCAATTTTATTGCTGTTAAAGAGGATATTTTCTGTTGTTTTTTCATATGTTATTAATCTTTTTAAATTATTTATTGGTTGGGTTTTATTTGTTTATTTTGATTTAAGTCGTCTCTTAGGGAAAGAATGGAAAAAATGATGTAGTAATCTTTGTTAAAAATAAGTCAATATATATATATATATATATTTATATACGTATTTACGAACACATATATTAATTGTTCCAAACAATACCTTTCGCCTTTATTGCAAAAATTAATTATATTCTGACTATAAATTTACTTATGAAACTGTACACTACACATTTTCATTGAAGAAAAAGAAAAGATGAAGCTAATTATACAACGAAACTTTAAATATCCAACTTAATAACTAAAAAGAATAATGCAATTAATACCATACTCAGCCAGACAAATGTAATATATGATTTCTCATGTCTATTAAAAGAACGTTTTCCTAATCAAACTACGAATTAATTCAGTACTTACGTTAGCCATGCAACGACAATCCTCTCCAGCCGCCTAACATATTACCAACCAGAAAGAAGTGGCATTCAACGCCATATTACCCCTCACAATAAAAAATGAAGTCAACCGAATGAAGAAATATATTAATCACTATATATATGATGATTGCTGCGTCTTTTCAGATGATCGCCGTCACATTGAGTTCTCCCAATCTTGTCGTCCATGCAATCTCAAATGACTCTGCACTCCCGGCGCAGATTTGCACATCTTGAAGCAGATATGACATACAAATTGAGAAATTTCCATCGAGTTGACTTCCTCTGGAGGTTGAAGGGTATTCTTGTGAACAACCACGTCTTCCCAAACCAGCAGTAAACTTGCAAACTTTGCTGCATGTTAAACAGATCGTTTGGTTCGGTATATGTACAAAGTTGACATGAACAGGAGTTTTGTGCGACTTAAGGTAGTTGACGTAGCCAGCTTTTGAAAAAAAAGCATTCATTCACAAGTGCCGCATTTCCAGCTCTGCGTGTCATTGTTAAGACCATCAATTAAATTTTTGCGAAGCTCTCGCTTCAGATTGCTGTGGGCCTGCTTTCTTTTCTCTAGAGCATCACGTCTTCCACGTACAAGCTTTCGCCAATTCGGCCTTTGCAGAGTTAGTTCTTCCCATGTGTCGATGTCGATTTGTAAGACTTTTAAATTATTCTTATTCTGAACCTCTTTTTAGGTTTGTGTTGAGGGCGCTTGCCATTTTCCAGCTCCACGTAAAAAATTGTTTTGGCAGCCTACAATCTTTCATTCGAACCAGGAGGCCCACCCAACGCATGTGAGATCTGATTACAAGGGTCTCAACACTAGAGCTACATGCTCTCACAAGGACTTCAGTATCGGATAAGTGTGCTTGCCACTTGATGTTTAAGATACGTCTCAAGCATTTTTGGTGAAATCGTTCAAGCCATTTAATGTGCCTTTGATGCAATGTCCATGTCTCCGATGAATACAACAGTGTGGTTAGCACACAGGTCTTGTAAACGCAGATCTTAGTCCTGACTGTGATGCCACGATCAGACCACACTCTCTTCTCCAACCTTCCAAAAGCTACAGATGCCTTCTGAATTCGCCTGTCGAGTTTAGTGTCGAGAGAGCCATCCCTCGACAGAGAACTACCAAGGTAAACAAACGAATCAACTACTCCCAGTCTAGCACCACAGACCATGATGTTCGGCTCCACGTATGACTGGCCCGGTGCAGGAGTGTACATCACCTTTGTTTTAGACGGACTGGTCCTCAGACCAAAGGCAGTGCAGGAGTCAACAAAGCTATCCATTATATGCTGCACAATGTTCGACTTAAAAAAACAGAATTGTCTACATGCAGTAACTGCTTGACAAAGACATGATGCAGCTTGAATCTGGCATTAAATCTTCTAATCTGTGGTTCGAAGCTTTAACATAACACCCCCTATCGCAATCTCGAAACGCATGAGCAAGTAGAGCAGCAAAATATATAGAGAAAAGGGTAGGGGCAGGAATATCACCTTGTTTGCCACAATTGTCAACTGGGATATATATATATATATATATATATATATATATATATATATATATATATATATATATATATATATAGCATATTCACACCTAAACTCATAAGCTGATTGTAATGAGCCATAGAATATATTATAAGGAACAGATTTAGTAACTTGCGATATGCGATATAGAAACAGTTAAATACAGAACATTTGAGTTAGATTATATGATAACATCTCACGAGGGAAGTAAACTTCCAAACTTATGAATCCATAATTAGAATTTATCGGATAGGCATTAGCCCATAGAAAAATTTAAATCTAAAAAACATATTCAGATATTAGTTGAAAGTACTCACACACATACACACACATTACATACATACACACACACACACACACACACACATATATATATATATATATATATATATATAATACGTATTATATACGTTTGAAGCCCAAACAACACACTATTACAAAATAAACAGATAATTATTTTTGTTTAAAATTTATATTGGAATTTATAAATATATTTAGAAGATACACTTCATCATCAGTATGTCTTTCTGTTTTTTTTACATGTTATTGTTGGAGCATAGAATCAGTAGAGAGCAGTTTGTTTTTAGGGTAGTCTTTTCAAATGTTGGAACGGTATGTAGGTCACGCGAAATTCACGTTAGGGTTTGTGTTCCTTTACAGAGGCGCTTCTGTAAAGGAACAGAAACCCTAACACACACATACATACATACATACATACATACATACATACATATATATATATATATATATATATATATATATATATATATATATATATATATATATAAAAGTAGAGGGTAAACAAAGTCTTAGAGTATGTATTCTACTTCCTTCAGGAAAATCAATCGATTATTATTTTTAGACAGTTTTAGAAGATAAAAAATTCATTTAATTCGTCGGAAAACATATCACGGCGCAAATTCAGATGGTTGTTTTTTCATTGATAAACCAGTAAAAGCCAGACGATCAAAGCTATGTTTTGGTCTTAAAAGCTTTATTTATATAATTCGAGCTGACGAAAAAAAACAAAAACAAAAAAAAAAACTCCAAAATAGTTTTCTCTGTGATGTTTTTTATTCCATCTGAATTCTCTTTATATTTGATCTAATTTAGTGATTCTATAAAAGTTGTTCCAGTTATTTTGCTTAAAACTTGTTTAATAAAAAGTGTTTCTGTCGTAGGACCGTGGATTCGAACGTAGCACACCTATGATTTAGTCTGTGTTGTGAAACACTTAGACACCATACCATCACCATATGTGGTGTTATCACTTGCCCCCGCAGTGACCCTTACAGGAAACGTGGAAAGATTTATTGGATGGAAATGAACAGAAATGTAGGAGTAATCGTTTTTAAGCGGCAATAAAGCTAAAAGCCTTAATAGATATAGTGTTAATTTTATCTAAACATTTTTGCTTATGAAAAGGGAGAGTAATAAAATTGGTCCAACGACAATTTCGTGTGAATACAAAATATTTCTCTATAACGTGTTTTAATATATATTTTACACAGTCCTCCTAGACTCTACTCATGTATCGATAGCTGTTCTAGTATATATATATGTATATATATATATATATATATATATGGCGATTAAGCTACACTGAATATTCCGCGTTTCATCCACTCTAGGACTCTAGCGCATAAGCCTGAAGAATCCTAGGGTGGATGAAACGCGGAATATTCAGTGTAGCTTAATCGCCATATATATTTTATAACTTACTAACTAGCTCTACCTACGTAGTGAGCACTTTTGAAGTAAATACTTAAAGTTTACGCATAAATTTATACTTTCGTATATGCATTTTATGCAAATGAAGTAGTTATATATATATGTATGTGTGTGTGTGTGGGTGTGTATATGTATATATACCTATATATATATATGTGTATATATGTATATATATATGTGCGTGTGTATATATGTATATATATATGTGTATATATATGTATTTATGTGTATATATATGTATATGTATATATGTGCATATATATGTACATATATATATATGTATATATCTATGCATATATATATTCATCTATCTATCTATATATATATATGTATGTATACATATATATATATATATATATATATATATATAGATAGATAGATAGATAGATAGATAGATATATCCATATCATGTTTAGTTTTGCATATATTATTGGCTACATATTTGCAGACATGTCTATTCATGAAAAAATATACGAATTAGGTATTCGAAGGTAGTGTATTTACGATTTTTCATAAATATTTGTCAATAAGAAGAATGCGTTCACAGGAGTGTCCGCGTTTTCTTATAGTTGACCAATAAAGAACAACCCGTTGAGGATTATGAGTGTTCTTTGCAACTTTTTAACAAAAATTTTTTTTTTTCTCACAGTGACAGGTTATGAAACATAGGTCCACTATTTTACTCCACGCTGAAATCAGTAGAAAACTTGTATATATGTATATTAGTGTATTTGTATAAAAAACAGGGGAATAGTATCGCTTAATTTATCGGTACAACAATTAATTTACATCGGAAACATATGTTTACCATTAAAACATGTTCATTTATTACTTTTTTAAAAAAATATTATCTCTAACAAGCTGAGGAGATTAGGTGATTTGTACTTAGTTAACTATTGAAAAATGGGGTTTGTATTACTGTACACATAGATTCGAAAAAGTTGTCAAAAAACAAATATATAACAAATAAATGTTATTAAAGGCAAGATAAGTTACTTTTCTACCTAACTGGATAATTTTTCGTGTTTTTATTTAATGTAACATGTTTATTCAGCCCCAAAAACATACTGTGTTTACCGATGTATTGGAAAATTCAAAATGGCGCCCGATTCTCTCGTTAACACAGTAAGTTTAGGAAAAGGTGCTATAAATATAAAACTAGACAAAATACTGTTAAAACTCGCTCAATATATGTTACCGTGACATAGGTTGACATATATTCGGTGGGTTTTTAATAGTATTTTGTCTAGTTTATTATTTATTACACCTTTTCCTAAACTTACCGTGATAAAAAGAGAGTCGGGCGCTATTTTGAATTTTCCAATACATCGGTAAACACAGTATGTTTTTGGGGCTGAATAAACATGTTACATTAAATAAAAACACGAAAAATATATCCAGTTTTGTAGAAAAGTAACTTATCTTGCCTTTGATAACATTTATTTGTTATATATTTGTATTTTGACAACTTTTTCGAATCTATGTGTACAGTAATACAAACCCGAAAAATGTTATTGCTCAACTAAATCTATTACGAATGGAGATTTTTAAAAATCTTTTCTCTGAATCCGAAACTATTCTATTACTTCTCTTACTAATAGTGATTTGATGTATTAACGAAGCCGAAATTATACTTTCTGTTCATGCTCAATTCAGGAGCAGTATAGTATCTGTTCTGCATTCCTGTTACCATCGATCCAGTTTTTTAAACCATTTTTTCGAGAAGGTAGTGTAGCATCTGTTGCAATTATACCTTCCTTCCATTCGGCCTTGTTTATTCTATATTCTGCCGCTATTATATCATCATCCCAAGCATAACCTACCCCTTTGGGGGAGGAAGTCTGATACATGTACGTTAGTTATATGTATTAACAAAATATTCGATGAAGTGCTTAAAATCTTTCATACAGTGTTAGTAGTTGCATCGTAAAATTAAATCAATCCGGTTGCATGGCAAAAGGAATAAAAAATAGTAATGTTTATAAATGCTTCTTCCTCGCCTTCTTATGTTTTACTCTGCAGTAAATCAACCCTTGTTACACACTTGCGTTGATCTTGGAGACAATATGTCACCGGAAGTTGCTACTAAAGTGACCGATCGACCCGTTTTATGATTTTATTATCAATGTCTTCTCAGCTGCTAACAAAGGAGGCAATACAATTGGACGCAGTTAAATCAACGCAGACGCGTATATCAACCACTGGTCAATGACAGTCAGTCTTCTACCGTCCTGTGCCAATTTCGCTGGTCGACACTGACATTTACAGTCACGTGACTTACATTACGTGAATAATGCAGTGACGAGGATTGGCAAATTTGGTATAGACAGCTAAACAATTAAACATAACGAAATAATGATTAAGGTCGTGAATGTGATCTTAAATCAGAACAAGGATAGAATTATCGAAACCTAAGATGGATTCTTTCGTTAGATGTTTAATGCATACTGAGAGGGATTTCGACTTATAAAAATACGGAGTACGTTCAGAAAGTATGTTTTACACGAAGAAACGAGTCGAGGCAACATAAGAGGTTCTTGTTGGTTCTGTCAGATGACTTGTTAGGAGAGAGGATATATTTTAAATACTTATACTTAAGTTACAGTCGTTTTGGTTCAATTGTGAGGAGCTCGCTCCTCTGTTTTCTGGCATAACCTAAAAGAGGGGAGGTGTTTATATCCCTTACACTGCTAATACTGTGCACCAACGTCGGAAAGTGAGATTGAGAAGTAATCGCCTACGAGGAGGGGCATTCTGACATGCAAAAAGTGCCTGGATAGCCCGGTTGACATTCCCTGGTTAGGGCACATCAGGCGATTAGCAACAAACTAACCTCTTCTTAAATAGAGAAGGGAAGGCCTGGGAGGTTAGACTTACTAGAATTGCACAGTACCAGCACTACACCGCAATTAACAGAGAGCAGGTCAGTACAGGAGTGCTCTAATCTCTGATGATTTTGGGGGCGCATGAAAATGAGGTATTACTGAAAAATTCTAAACGATTTATTTTGCGACTAAGAAACCTACATGTTACAGTGAAGTAAAATAAAAAAAAAACACCTTGTGAATATTCAACGTTTTCTTGTTGTTCTAAGCATACACAAGCGTTTATCCGTGACGAAGAATTAATTCCAAGAAGCCATGATATCTACACCTGTAATCCAGATGAACCCACTACGCGTTCCCGGAAGACTATCCAATACAAGGACTAACGCTGTAAATTACAAACACATTTAAAACGAAATTTCTTGTAAAATGGCACACACGTTTTATTCATTGTAAAAACGTGATTGTCTCAAAGCTATCCGATAAGAGAGGCTTAGTGAGAATTCCGGAAGAACCAACTTCAGGATTCGTCATTTTCGTGCTATCTCTGTCGCTATTGCTACGGGGAAAATATGCTACGGAATTGAACAAGATTCCATGAACAAAGCTTCATTCTTCGAACTGCACGCCTGTGGAACTCTCTTCCATTTACCTGTGTACCATCTGACTACAACTTGGATGTCTTCAAGTCCAACGAATTCCTGATAACCTCCCCCTTAAATAATCCAATTTATCAAATCTCCATTACTAACGATTACTACGATATTATCCCATTGGTTACTGTACACGCAATAACACTTATCCTCGAGTGGCCTCCGGGCCTTGATAAGTGGTGAATTCCATGTAAAAGAAAAGAATATATGGAACGTGTACAGAAAGTGCTGCGACTTGCACATCACTTTTATGTTTATTTAGACAAAATCTTTCAGACCTCGTATGCAATTTGCTGCTACGAGGAATTGCAACAAATATCAAGCAGGGTTTCACGTAGAACAAACAATTGTATGACCTGGCATTCTAATGCTCCGTGCAGAAGTTAGATCTTCGCTCACTATTTCCAAACCACAACATGAAAGTTATAGTAACGTTACAAATTGATGAAGCTAAAAAAATCGTACTAGTTAAGCCATAACATCATATTTTTAGTGTTGAATAGTGTTCTGAGCAACACTGGAATTATTGCTAGTTGTGCATATATGCGTAAGGAACTGAATAAACACACGTAAATACTCTGGAAATTCTCAAACCAAAAAATGTCATCAAAAGTCATAACACTTGCAAGAAGTGTGCAGGAACTTTGAAATCAACATTCTTCAACTGACAAGTTTTGAAAACAGTCATATTGAAATTTGGCCTTGGACGAATTTAATAAGGACCAGTGGAATGTGGCATGGAGAAATGAAATTCCTATCTAAAGTTTTTTGTAAAAAAAACAAATGCTAGCCAAGGAAGAAGTCAGTTAGAGAGAAGGGCACCGAGACGACCAGTTGTCATTTTGTGTCACCCACAACACTTCACCACGCCCCATCTCTCTCTTTCACTCTCACTCCATAGCACATTGAGAAAGTATTTAACAGAAAATAAATTGTCATTCCTTTTATATAAACTTATGTCAAGTGTTTTTGTGAAACAACTAATTGTCTTATATACATTCGCCAAAAACTTGAAACTCTATTTAACAGATTAAATAGAAGACACTGTTAAAACTAAAGAACTACAGCATAACGTAATATTAGTTACCGTATGTATCGACGCTATATTATGTCTTTCCATCTATTGAAATATAGTTTCATCTTAATTTAACATTTTACTTCAGTCAGCTTGCAGGAATGAAGTTGTCTCTTCATGGGGCTAAAAATTGAATTTAATATGAGATACATAGACATGCAATTGTTCGAACAAGATTCTCATCTAAGACAAAAAATTTCATTTATCATGAAATGCTGACAATTCAAGCTTTTACTTCTGTTTTGAATGGATCTTGGCTATTGCCGTTGAGGAAGGGAGCGGAAACTTTAAACATTTTGATTCTTATCTGTTGAATATCTATATAATACTGACATTTCTATCTATACTTCTATATAGTTATCCCTATATTTATCTATCTATCTATCGATTTGTTTTTGTTATTTATAATTATACTTAATCTACTAAAGCATATTTAGTAAACGTTTGATTCAGTAAGTTTTTTTTCTATGTAGCTTAATAAAATAAATTATAAGATACGGTTCATTTTTTGTGTTAAGTTATATTTGAAAAAAAAAACTGGCTATCGTTCGAATTATTCATAATCTTCAATTAACTGAACAACTGACTTAGTTGTTACTAAGTTGTGTATTTTCTATTACTTTCACATTGTCCCACTGTATGCTGTGTGTATGTGTGTGACTGTGCATGCGTGTAGTATAGGTGTCGATAAAAATGGCACAGAAAAAAATGCCAGGCTAAAAACAACAACGGTAAAAATTGCAAAAGCAAATAAAGAAGTAAGGGTTGCACCATATGAGGAAAATTACGATCGTTCAAGAAGCTTCCATCCGTCTAGTTTAAAATACGGCTAAGCACCACTCTCACTTTTCTCAAAAACTTAAACAAATATTTTAAAAAGTCATTTACACTGGTAGTGGTCGGGCCTAGATATTTTTTTTAAAAACTGCCAACTTAATTCGTCGGTGATTGTTGCAGGATTTGTCAGTAGTTTTTTCAACTTTTTTTGATTTGATTAAAAGTATTGTTGGCCTCATACCACGTGCATCTTCTAACTGTGATAATTATTATTATATAAATTCCCAACATTTATTTTCGTTGTCCAAAATTTGGCAACATGTTAAATGTAACACATAAACAACAAAATAATCGAGTAAAGCCGCCTGCACAAAATTACAACTACATTTTCTTTTCAACCCACACAGTAAATAAACCATAACCTAAATTCATGTTTAGTTTGGTTTAGTTAATTAGTCAGTTTGGTTAATTTAAAATGTTATAGAAGCACCGAAAATGAATTAAAACTTATTATGCAATAATTACTTTTTAATAAACATTTACGTATAATAATCCGTAAAAATAACTAAAATCGTCAACTTCTCATATTTACCTAAATTCAACTGATTTTTTTTTACCTTAGAAATTAAAACTTAAGTAAGAGACTTAATCGTTGGGAGTAATTGTTTTTTAATTTTTTTAACACTAAAAATCTATATACATATTTTTTTTTTTAAATGTAACCATAGAAAAAAATCGGTAAAACTGGTGTTTAGCGACCCCATTCAAAATCAATCAAATTAAAATGTTAAAACAGTCTACTTGATAGTAGATTCCGGTTTTGGAGTTGATATTTTACAAGCAGTGTTTATATGAAAAAAAAAATTATAATATCTATTAGGAGTAGATTCCGGTTTTGGAGTTGATATTTTACAAGCAGTGTTTATATGAAAAAAAAATTATAATATCTATTAGGAGTAGATTCCGGTTTTGGAGTTGATATTTTACAAGCAGTGTTTATATGAAAAAAAAAATTATAATATCTATTAGGAGTAGATTCCGGTTTTGGAGTTGATATTTTACAAGCAGTGTTTATATGAAAAAAAATTATAATATCTATTAGGAGTAGATTCCGGTTTTGGAGTTGATATTTTACAAGCAGTGTTTATATGAAAAAAAAATTATAATATCTATTAGGAGTAGATTCCGGTTTTGGAGTTGATATTTTACAAGCAGTGTTTATATGAAAAAAAATTATAATATCTATTAGGAGTAGATTCCGGTTTTGGAGTTGATATTTTACAAGCAGTGTTTATATGAAACAAAAATTATAATATCTATTAGGAGTAGATTCCGGTTTTGGAGTTGATATTTTACAAGCAGTGTTTATATGAAAAAAAAATTATAATATCTATTAGGAGTCGGATGTATTTTTCTTATGCTGTTCCATTATGTATTGCAGCCAAAGTTAAATTAAACTCATTCTGAGATAGTAATCGTAGTTTTCTTTTTGCCATCTTTTCTTATTCATCCATTTGTATCAATTATTATCGTTGCCATTCTAACCGTTGCTTTAGGTGTATCAGAATTTTTGGAGAATTTTTGACACCCCTAACACAAAACTGCAATCAAAATATTACAAACTCGTAATTTCTCCTTTTAACGTGGGTTGCTTATTTTCTTTATGGAATATACTTTCAAAATAAACTATTAAAGTTGTTTAAAACATAATAGAAATATTATTTTTTAATTTTTTTAAAAACACTGTTTACAAAGTGGCTGTGTGCGTTCATGGCTAAAATTTGTGAACATGTTAAATGTAACATGTAAACAACAAAATAATCCAAAAAAATCCACCTCTACAAACTTGAGAACCACATTTTCTTTTTAACACACACTGTAAATAAACCCTAACCTGAATTTATGTTTAGTTTCGAAGAATCGGTTTGGTTAATTTAAAGTTTTGTAGAAGCACCGAAAATTAATTAAAACTTATTATATAATAATTACTTTTTAATAAATATTTATGCATAATAATCCGCAAAATAAATAAATAAAATCTTTCCATTAGCATATCTACCTAAATTCAACTTATGTTTTTAACCATTTTACGAAATGAAATCAATAGAATTTTACGAGTTAATTTTTTTCAAGTTTTTCATTAAAAAATCTATCAAAATTTTTCTATTGGTTCAACTTTAAGACATTTTTAGGTTCAATGTGAAATTTTATGCTCTTTCTAATAAACCGAATATAATATTCTAGACAAGTGTTTTTAAAATTCACTCCTCCCATTTAGAAATGTCTATTAAAATGAAAATAATTCATTTTCTCACCTCAAATTTATATATCACAAATTGAAGATAAAAGATGAATAAATAAAATAACCTTATTGTAAATAAAACAAAAGAACAGTTATTTGCAAATTTACCTGTAAAGTCCAAAGTTAAAACCTTTTTTTAAACCACGTTGATTTTTTTAAGTGAAACTTTATAATCTTGTTATAATATTCAGAAAATTTCGTATAATTACGACAATTTTTCTATTTCAAGCAATGTTTTTGGTAGATATTTTAAAAAGTTCACTATATAAAGAAGAAATAAAATATATTAAATCAAAAACTCATGTATTTCTTTAAGAGAATAAAAAACTAAAAAATCGGTCGAGTGTTTTTTTTTTAACGTCAAAAACTGATAAGTGAAATGGGATTATTTTTCAACTACGGTGGCCCATATTTACTAACTTTTGTTTGTAGCACGCAATAGAAAAATACATTAATTCTTGTGCTTAAAGCTATCGAAGATGTCAACTAGAAGAAAAGCAGACATGTGTCTCCCTCTATTTCAACTGTGCAAAATATCTGATGTCGCGTTTTTTTTAATTGTTGCTTAAAAAGTATTTTATTTAAAAATGACATGGAATATAAAATGCCAATATGGATAAATTCTTAACAATGAAGAATGGAAGTACCCATTGATTAGTCTTTTTTGTTAAGTAAGTGACCTTTGGGGATATATATATATATATATATATATATATATATATATATATATATATATATATATATATAGTATCGAAGTAAGTTAAAATTCGTTGATTTTATTTAAATCTTTTTAAAAGAAAACCGATTTACAAAAAACAAATATTGCATAATTTGCTATTAAACCTGTGATTTTTTTTTAAATTTGGTATTTGCTCCTTTAATTGAAAAAACAAACAAACAGTAGCGCTTCAATTACATTTTTCAAGTAGTTATAAGCTTCGAAAGATAAGAGGTCGAATTATTTCTGACACTGCTACCGTTGCTATTTTAACCATAGCTATCTTTCCTATTTATCTACTTTTGCCATTTTTACCGTTGTCAATGTAACCGTTTACATATTTTTCATAGCATTTTTTTACTTGCCTTCTCACGAGGTCAGATTTAGACACGCAAGCGTTTTGTTTGTTTTTTTTTATCTCGGGGAACCCAGCTCAAAAAAAAAGGGCTCTCTGGTTAGTAACAAAAAATGTATCAGTTATGAAGGATTTCTCCTCCATTAACCGAAAAATAAATGAGAAACAAGTTAAGTGCAGCATCAGAACAGATACTACACTTTGATCCTGGCCCGAGGGCTAAGAACCCTTTTTTTCCTGTTGGAGTTTTTATCGCTGTTATTTTTACATAAATTTCTGTATTATGAAATATACTTAAATCAAGTTTTTTTTATTCATTTTTTAACCACTCAGAAATGAACAGTAACAAAATGAGATAGAGAAAGAGAGAGAGATTTATTAGGTAATGCAAACAAATAAGTGTGGAGTAATTAAATTAGGGACTCTTACTGATAAGAAAAAAGTGACCACGAGTAAACTGTAAACCCATGCAATTAACGAAATTATATCCCTGCGAAAAAATTAACAAATCTTTCGGTATAGTTTACCTGGCAAAAATATGTTGTTTTGTTTTTGTTCTACTTCTGTACTCTACTCACAAAGAATAAGAAAAAGAAGATGACGAAGAAGAAGAAACGTGTTTATTTATTTGAACTATTGTCTAAACCTTTCTTCTTTTAATCTATATATGTCTGTCTGTATGTCTTAATATTTTAAACTCTATCTCTCCCGAAACCAAAAGTCGCAGAGCGGCGATAGGGACCTCAAACTATTGGATTTTTATGGGCCGTTCTTTTATGAGTCTTTAGCCGATTAAAATAGTTTTCAAGAGTCAAAAATGAGTCAAAAGTGAAAAAAAATCGTTATACATTTTCCACATTCATCTTAGTATATTAATTAGTCATGCATGCCAAGTTGGCACATTGGTAACGTCACTAGCTTCGAATACCCCAGTTTAGCTTTCGGTTTCGATTCTAGCGGATTGTACCTTAGTACTTTTTTATTTTGGATATCATATAAAATATATACGAAATCTGGACAAATTAAAATATCATATTTAACCGTATTTTACGACCGGGCAAAGTCAACCACCCTATATTCAAGTCATTTTTAATTCAATTCTTTCAAAAAACGAAACACTGCCTGACAAAGAACCAATCTTAGTTTCTAAGAAACCGAATTATCATCATGATACTGGTCACTTTCTCATCAATCAAGCAGTCAGCTATGATACTACTACTACTACTACTACTACTACTACTACCACAAATACTACCACAACTACTACTACAACTACTAAAGAGAAGAAGAAAAAGGAGTAGAAAGAGAAGTAAACGAAAAAGAAAGAAGAACAAGAAGAACAACAAGAAGGAGGAAGAGGAGGAGAAGCAGAAGAGATCAGAACGAGAAGAAACAGAAGAATGGTGCTGAAGAGCAGAGACATTAACTACATCACTCAGTAAACGTGCCCGAAAATAAAAGCGTTTGGCCTCGTGATTACAAAGCAACGTTGTGTCCCCCACTCCATCTCCTCTTTTGTGCTGGATACTATAATAATTGTGATTAAACTGTCACTTATGGAGGCATATAAAACAAACGGGCTCTTCTTCCCCTTCAACGATAAATGAGCACTTATCTTTCGGAACCGACGATGGAATGTACAACTCTGTTATTCGATACGAGTTCAAATGCCGCGTGCAGTTGTTCTCTCACGCACTAAAAGCACGAAATAACCGTCGGTTTCTCGACCGATTCTTTGTCATTTAAATTATTAGCCAGTTAATAAAATGCTAGTACTACCGCATTGGCGCATTACATCGGCGTTGAAACAAACACCAACAAAACAAAACGTTGTTCGTAACCTTCTGCAAACTACCGTTGTCACATCGAGGGAGGATTTGCTCAGAGGATCCGTCCTGCCTTTTGACAGAGGTCAAAACCGGCTTTGGAACCTAATAGGTGATGACCTTTTCTCCTCCTTACAATCTCTTTCTTACAAAAGAGTCATTGCCCGTTTTTTTTTTCTGCTCAGCCGTCATTTTCATGGCAACTGCTCGTCTGAGCCTCAATGTATGCTCTCTCATACAAAACATTCAAAACAAGCACTCAGATAGATACAACCATAGTCAATAATTCCTTATACTATCTATCTGTGACAAAAACTAAACGCCAATTCAATGAAAAAAATTTATTTTATAGAACTGATCATCTATTGAACCTTATACTGCGAGGCTAATTTCAATGCAAGGGAAGATGATCTTCAAGTCGAATGTAAACAAATTCTTCTTGAATTGCAATCTTAAATAATCAAATTCTATCCGATGTTCATCACTACCGATCCACACGGTGTTGTTCCACCGACTATCTTGCACTCATTTCCCCTTACCCACCAAGTGACCTTCAGTGATTTTAAAAGTGGTGACTCCAATGTTAAACAACAATGAAAATAAATCTAAAAATATCCCCGTAACATTACTGTAATACGATGAATAATGCTTGGATCTTAATAGTGCGATTTGTCGGTCTCCACTGTTCGTCTACTTCATTGTTAGGATTTACTATTACGGTACTGTTTCCTTCTTGTTAATAAACGCTTTACGCACTTTATAACAAAGTGAAGCATCAACGAATACAATAAAGTTGTATTAATTCTTAAGCGTATCCAACACTCCTGTATCTAACCTATTATGGTTACCCAAAACACTCCTGTATCCAACACTCCTGTATCTAACCCATTATGGCTACCCAAAAGCTCAGCTGTAATCTCTGGTGCTTCAGAATATAGACACTCGAGTTTGTTTATTAATTTCTCACATCACATACACGTCTTCTAATTTTAAATGAAAACTAGTCGCTGTAGCTACATTTTTTAATCTTGTTCTTTCGGTGAAATTTATAACACTAATTTTATTTATCACCAGACTTTTATATTGTTACGCTCCTTTGTAATGGAATCAGATTGCTTCGGCCGCATTAACAAGCAAGAATATATATATATATATATATATATAATCTAGAGGACAACTAAAATAAGGTAAGATAAACGTCGCGTTTAAGATGTAATGGTTTTGTAATTTAAAGGTTGAGAATTTTTAAAAATATTGTCATCTCATAAAATGTTTAGCAATGCATACATACTGAATTCTCAAGAGTCTACGATAATTTAAAATGTTTGTAACAAGAAAACTTATTAAAACACCTGTTTTTTTCAATTATACTTCACGCTTTATTTACACTAATCATTTTATTTATAAACTTCGATGCACGTTAAAATTAATAACAGCACATATACAAATAAATGACAAAACCGCTATATTCCAAATTCCAAGAATTTATTTGTATTGCCATTTCTTCTTTTCTACATGTCAACATTTCGAAATGTTTTACAGCACCTGTTCTGAAACGCATAAGTAGACGGTTATTATTATGTCAATATTGAGTTTCTTACACATTTACTCATCAGAAAAATAGTTTTTTTTTAACTTTAAATTATTAAGCCGAAAGATTCCATGAACAAAGCTTCTTTCTTAGAACAGAACGCCAGTGGAACTCTGTTCCGTCTGCCTGTTTCCCACCTGACTACAGCTTGGATGTCTTCAAATTCAACGTAAACAAATTCCTGATGAACCGCCCCCTTAAGTAGACATTTTATGAAATCTCAACACTAACGTACAACGTACTGTACATGCAATAACCTTATCCCTGAATGACTTCCGGGCCTTGATAAGTGGTGACCTCCTTGTAAAAAAAAAGAATGCTTGCAACTTCTGATGTGATATTGATGCGATATTTGATTAAAAAATATTCTATACTTGTTTAACGTATTGATATTACGTTTCCATATTGTTTTAATCAACACTAATTGGTTTATAAAAAATAGTGACGGTATTTGGAAAATTATGTTAGAATCGTAAGATGGGAACACAACATTCATCAACACAATGTAAGAATTTATAAGCCAACATTTGTTTGCAAAAAATACTCCTCAATAATAATTATTGACGATCAACCGAAGATAAGCAACGTTGAGCCTGACCAGAACCAGATGGGTGACCAAATCTATGACTAAAACTAAACGCCAATTCAATGAACAAAATTTATTTTATAGAACTGATCATCTATTGAACTTTATACTGCGAGGCTAATTTCAATGCAAGGGAAGATGATCTTCAAGTCGAATGTAAAATAGCAGGTTGAGAAACTGGCGCGATCTAACTTTCTCTAGAAGGAAGATGGGACTCCCTTAAGCCGTGGTAGGCACCCCATCTAGTGATGGTGTCACGATACAAAGTATCCATTATAGCCCTGACGAAGCATCAAGTATTCAGCTACCGACAAGATTTGAATTACATTACAAACTCGTGTAGTGAGTTCAATCTCAGCTGCGACTGCACTGGATTCGTTATTCTCTGGTCTGCATCTGTGAAAAAGAAAGACCGTGTCAGGCCTGTTCTGGGCTAAACCTTCACTGACTTCATATGCAATAGCTGAGTAAGTGTTACAAATACGAGGTGGACTTTATACAAATGACATTATCAGGAGATTTCATTTAAGTCAATCAAAAACAACGAAGTAGAAGACGGTGATTTCTTTCACGGTTATTTAATGCTGAATTGTTTTTATAAACAAATATTCTTTTTTGTTAAATTAAGCCTTGGAATAACATTTACTAGAATAATATGACCCGTTGAATTACTAATAGAGCTGGTGTATGATATACTCCAGCTCTATTAGTAATTCAAATCATGAAAATTTGATTATAATAAAAAGAGAAAAATATAAAAATGTAATTATTTTTACCACTTTCGTCCATCTTTTTTGTTTTTCCCGCCTTCTCTAGTAGTGAGGTAAATATTTCCAGTTGCTATTTTCGTCAATATAGAAATATGGGGGCGGGAGAAAAATTAGATACAGTGAGAAAATGATAATAAAATGAGAGAGAGGGGGGAGATATAGGGAGGTGGAGAAAGGTGAAATCATGGTGACACCGTTTAAATAAGAGCAGCTGTCAAATAACTTATAAAGCGATAAGCAATAAGGTGATAAAGTGCTAATTGTGAGTTCATTTTAAATTAGAACTCAGTAAATTTAAAGCTTTCTTAAATATGATTGACTCAGAGAACTGAGAAACATTTTAACATATATTTTTTATGATAAAATATAGGAAACGGACCCCATGAAAAGAAATCTTCATTAACTCATTAATATAACTCTTAGCACTATAAGAGATGTTTTGCCTTCGGCCCAAGATCAAAGTGTAGTATCTGTTCTGATTCGACGTGCCAATTTCTTGTTCTCAGTAAGTGAAGGAGAAATCCTTCACAATTAAGACAATTTTTTTTATAAGTTTTTGTTCCTTTCTCCAAATTAAAAATGGCACCTATGTTTAACTCTGCCCTGGTGGGGAGACGAAATAAATAAGAACTCATTAATATAACGATAGATCGTATAAGGAAATTTAAGCACTTTTATGAAGAGTCAACAAAAGAGAAAAAAGAGATCACAAAATAAGTACACACTAAATAAATATTAGCAAAAAAACAGGATAAGTTACCATTCTACCTACCTGGATAAGGTTTTGTGTGTTTTAAAATATTTTAAAGTATTCTTGTTCAAAATAAATGGTCTTTCATTGAAAAAAGAAAACGATGTGTTTCTACCAGTATTTTGTATAATTTTGGATTTTAAAGCAATTATTAAAGGTCCTCGTACAATGCTTATGGCGGTTATGATATTTTTCGTTCTATGTCAACAGAAAGGGCACGTGGCTTACTTTGAACAGAGAACAAAAAAAAAATTGATTAACGCAAAAGATAAATCCTATCCAGGTTCGTGGATGAGAAAATTATCCTTATTTGGTAGCATTTATTTGTTGTGCATATTTTTCTCACACATTTTCCTTTTCCTCTTTGTTAAAATAAACGGAAATTCATACTTTTCTTAAGCTGTATAAGTTATGACTAGCATATTTGGTACTCAAGAAACGCTGACAGAATGTAACGATTCTAATATTTTCCAGAATCCAATTCAATTACTGATTCTGTTCTAAATTTTCGATTATGATAAAATAACCGAGCTCGATTATTTTAAAATCTGTTAAGGATGCAAAGAAAGGAAGAAGGCATACTTGTCTCAGCCCAACAAGAAAAAACGATTGGAATTTGCAAAAAAACAAAAACAATAAAAACATGAAAATTGAACACCTTATAATGGTGCCAAAATTGTTTATTCTGACGAAAGTAACCCTGAGGTAAGTTTCCTAAACTTCGGAAGGAACAATTGAAACAATTTTATACAGCCATAACATCTATTCCAAATTGTAGCAAATTTGCATTTTTTTTCGTCAGATTTATGGTGCTCCTGGAGCGGTTTATGTTTGCCGTAGGGAAGGAAGGAAATGCATTACGTCCTGGGTGTGTGGTTGCAACTGTTAAATTTAGAAAAGGAAGCGTGAGGATTTTGAGCTTCATGAGTTTTTCAGGCACTGGACTGATGTGAGGGCAAAAGAAACTCTGCAATTTATATTAACATGCTGGACCAGATTTAACAAAGCCTAAAATATTTAATAATAACACTCCAAGTGATGTAATCTCCCTACAAGACATTTTCCTATGCTGTACGTCAAAAGTTTCAATGGGTTGGTGTGAGAAAAAAGAAATCACAGTGATGAAAATCCCATTGGAACTATGTGATTCAATCTTGTGAAAATGAATGAGAACGCAGAAAAGTTCTCAAAAAAAAAAAAAAGAGTGTCAGGGAATAAACAATGCCACCTGCAATAATTTATCCAATAATATGCAAAAACGAATAAAAGCTGTTATAAAGGCAATAAGAAGGCCATGCCAAATATTGATTGTTGTTAAATTAGGTTTATTATTGTTTACTTCACTATTCTCAACATTTAAATATATAAGTTTGAATGATAATTTTGATTTTTAATGGTGCTCGATGATTTAAACCATGGATGTATATAGATATGTATCTCCAGAAACATTCATATTTCGCAAAAAAATCCTAAAACAATTAACTTCCATTTTTTTTTTTAAATTACATTTTCACCCCAAACAAGGCACATTGCCACTTTGTTGTAGGGGGCTACTATCAGGGGCAGCAACTACTGGAGCACTATGTAGAGATTTGGGCAGCAAGATGTCGGTTAACGTTGCACTTGAACTTCTGCATGTCAGTACAGTTAGGGAAGCAGGAATCTGGAATTGAATTCCAGAGTCTAGCGGTTCTGGGGCAGAAACTACTGGAGTAGAAAGATCTTTTACATCTAGGGATCTCTACGGTGTGGGGATGGGATTTAGCTGCCTGTCGGGTTTGTCGAGGGTGTCTACGTCGTGGGGGCACAAGTGTCTGCAGTTCGTCAGAGCATTTACCAATAACATACATGTAGAACAAACAGAGGGATGCAACGTTTCGTCGATGGGGCAGAGGCTGAAGCTTAGATGCCAGTTCAGGGCCTATCAGATTGACGACCCTTTTTTGAACCTTGTCAAAGAGTGAGAACCTAGTAGCAGATGCACCAGCCCAAATGTGACAACAATACTCCATACATGGGCGAATGGTAGCCTTATAGAGATACAGGATACTTTCAGGTGTCAGTAGTTTTCTAGCACGGTAGAGAGAGCCTACCTTTTTCGCAGCGGCCCTGGCAATGTTTTCAATATAATTGTTCCAGCTCATGTTTCCTGTGAACGTTAGGCAAAACAGTTTGAAAGATGTACTCTCAGACATGGAGTCACTGGCCATTGCTATTGGTGGCAGAGAAGGTTTCTTGTAATTATTGAAGGACACCAGTTTAGTCTTGGCAGCATTGAATGTGACCATCCATTTATGTCCCCATTCCACTACTGATTGGAGGTCATCCTCTGCCATTTCTTTAGATATGAGTTCATTTGTTTTCCTGTCATGCCTGTTATAGAGTGTAGTGTCATCAGCATATATACCCATCTCATAGGCAGTTTTGTCGGGGAGGTCATTAATAAATATCAGGAACAATAGAGGTCCAAGAATAGATCCCTGAGGCACTCCCGCATTTATATCACACTGTTCAGATGTTCGACCGTCGAGGACAACCTGGATTTTTCTCTTGTCTAAGAAGGAGTCAATTATGCTAAGTATTCTACCAGTGATACCGTATGATTTAATTTTCCTGAGGAGGCCCTTGTGCCATGCCCTGTCAAAAGCCTTAGATATATCTAAAGCTACCACTCTGCCTGTAACCAAGTTATAGGGTTGATATGCCGTTATAGAGAAAGAGCCAAAAGAACGAAAACATAGGACGATCAAATGACTCTACGGTTAGAACAGACAAAGGAAAAAGTATGTCAAGAGATACTTATTGTTGTAACGGTCAGAGTTTGGAGTGAGCTGGCTGTTTATTTTGAAACACAGAATTCGAGATGAAATGACAGGCGGTTGTTTATTTTAGAAAACAAGGTTTGAAAGCTGATGACAGGCAAGTTTTCTTGTTGTAAACAAATACAAACTCGTGATGTTTAAAGGGCATTGATGGATATGTATATATTCCTCGAACACAGAGAAAAGAGAGAAGGAGAAGAGAGGAGAAGGAGAAGAGAGGAGGGGGAGAAGAGAAGGAGAAGAGAGAATTCGATTTTGGCGAATTCAGATGGTAGTAAAGTCGGGCAGAGAGGGCTTTTGACTTAAAACACGTATCTCCAATGGCCGAAAAACTTATCCGAACTCGAGTCACAAGCTACCGTTTTAAAATAGCTACAGCCAACTTCCTTCAAACTCTGAAATATTATTAGACCATTATTATTGTGAATAAACCCAGATTAATTGTTTATTCGTGTGTGGAATCGTTTTTATTTCCTTTTTCACCACACTAAAAACCACGGCTCTCTTATCGGCGATGTTCGCCGGTAAGCGGGTACACAACGTCAGGTCCGGAGTATAAATTTAGACGATCAACTGATAATTCTGTCACTACCCATACCAGCAACATTAAAACGGCTAAGAATTATCACTGGCAGTGGTCACTGGAATGACGAAAATAGTGAGCTGCAAACCGCCAGAGTCGGGTCGTTTTCAGGCTGCCGTAATTAGAGTGGAAGAATTCTGAGGTCGACGATCGTCTCAACCGACCGGCTGAAGGGGGTGACATTTGATGGCCGTTGACCAAGGATTATCGAAATCAGGAAGAAGGTGTGTTAGCTAACCAGGCAGACGGATTCAAACCAAACAAAAAAAACAGGAGGCTTACTGTTTACAACAGGTGGGACCTCCCAACAAGCGAGTCAACAAAAGCAGTGCAGAACCAACAACATCTCAGCGATCAGATAGGAAACCACCTTATTTTCGTTCTTATCACTTTCTTTTGCTTGTCGGTATTCGTTTTTGGACTTCTTGTGGGCTTTTTCAAAGAGCGTTTATTTTTTTTTTGTTTTGTCTATTGTTATTTAATACGTAATCCGCTAGGACTACTACCATGACCAATGAAAACGGTAGATCTGTAGAGGAGTTAGGGCGTAGGATTGAAGAAGGGGGACGGCTAACCCCAAAACTTTACGTAACGGGATCCAGAGTCCCACTGTTCACAGGTTTGGCTGTGGAGTTGGGACCCTGGCTCAAAGCAATAGAGAAGAAAGGGCGCATCTATAACCTGTCGGATGCCGATATGATTTCACTGGCATACGACTATACCGAGGATGCTGCTTCAGAATGGATTGGAGAGTATTTGGATAAATACAAATCCCAAACCAACTGGAAGATGTTTGAAAATGACATCCAGCGGCACTTCGGCAGTCACTCGAGCCGAACGGAGGCAGCTCGAGCGCTGGTAGGTGTGAGGCAGAGGGGTGGCGAATCCATCGCTCACCTAGAGGGACGCATGAGCGTTCTCGCTAAGGTAGCTTACCCAGATCAAGATCGGAGAAATGATCCGGCTACCCAGGCCCAGCTGGCAGAGTTCTTCACGGACGCTTTGAGCAATTCCCTGTTGCGTGAGGACGTGGCAAGGGCACAGCCTAACACGTTGGAGGAGGTCTTTGCACAGGCTCGAAGAGCTGAAGCCCTTCTCCTGAGATTAGGAAAATTAGAGGAGAACCAGACAGCCTGGTTGAAGGTCTGCTACGGATGCGGTCGACGAGGACACATCCGAGCAAAGTGCCCTGAGCTTCACCAGAGTGGGGAAGAAGAAGCCTCGAATCCAGAACACTGGGACTTAAGGGGAGGGGGGAGACACATACCCCATCCCAACTTTAAGAGGGGTCTAGTGTGCTTTGTTTGCCAGAAAGAAGGGCACAAGGCACATGAATGTAGGAATAGGGATAGAAAGAATCCACCCGGACCCAAATTAAAACTCACGTCCCCTAAGAAGATTCCAACAAGGAAATCTTTACACTAGTTAGGGTTGCCCCAATAGCGAAAGGGTGGGTGACCCCTAGGAGAGATAAGAATGTCCGGAAAAGCATAGATGGGGCTTTAAAATTAAAATGCTACAATTGCGGAAAAGAGGAGCACTATAGTTACCAGTGCAGAGACGGGGTGCACTGTTTCAACTGTGGCCGCCCGGGACATCCAAAGAGGGCCTGCATGCTGAGGCCTAAGTGTTTTAAGTGCGGCAGTGAAGAACACTTAATTCAAAGTTGCAAGGCGAAAGAGTTCGTACGGTGATACGAGTGTAAGGAAAGAGGGCACACAGCAACTAGCTGTCCACTAAGGAAGAAGGAGACATGCCAGGGGTTTGGGATGAGCGGACATTTGTGGGACAGTTGTAGAAAGAGGAAAAGTAAGGTTAAGAATCCTTCGAATAAGGATAGAGATGGGATTAGGTTATGTCAAATATGGTCCGAAGATGACGAACTCACGTGCAACATTGAAATAGAGGGCAGAACGTTCAGAGTGTTGATAGACACCGGATTGGAAGTCTCAGTCATTAGTTCTTTAGAGTTGCAAAGAGTAAGACTCCCCGCCGACCGATTTATGCCGACTAAAGTGAACGCGTTTCAGGCAGATGGGGATAGATTTAGATTAGATTGGATGCTGGAAGTAAAGATAAAGGTGGGCGAGACTGAGACATCCCACACATTGTATGTAGCACCAAAAATGACCCACGACGTGATACTGGGAGGAGACTGGCTGAGAGAGAGAGAGAGAGAGGAAAGCTGTATTAAAATTCGACCCTCCAAAGTTAATCCTTGGGGAGGAAGAGATTATGTTAGGTAGCACGAGGCTCACTCAAGTGGATCTTGTGTCTCGTGAAGATTTAAAGATTCCACCTAGAACAGCGGTGACGAGCTGGGGTGAGATAGAAGGGGCTATAAAGGATAGCGAAGCCAATATTAGGGAGTGGAAAATGCCTAATATACAGACAGATAGACCTGCAAGGAAAGCCACCCTGATAGATCCGGAAGGAGATTGGGAAGATACGGATAGGTGGGCTGATGAGGTAGCGGATGAACAGGAGTTAGAGTTAGAATTTGAGGTAGAGAATGCCGACTCGCTACCAGAGATAACAACTACGCCTCCAGATTCGGAAGGTTGGGAATCTGAAGATGATATTCCGCTATCGGTACTGAGAGATAGAGAGGCTGATAATGAGAATAGGGCTGAAGAATCAGAGAGCAATGCGATTCCGTCGACACAGCCCCCAGAGGTAATAGGCGATGTTAGGGGACCTAGACTTTTGCGAAGCAGTGTAAGACGACCTATCAATGTTATCTCTAAAACGGGGAAAATTACAAATAGCGATGAAGAGGATAAGGAAGACGAAGAGGATGAAACTGATTCTTTCGTTAAGTTATTTATGGAACTGGAATTGAGTGACTAAAAATAAAATGGAACAAATAGTAAAGGAACGTTACTATGTGTATTTGTAGGATGCGGCGTCTAATAATGATGATGGCGGTGATGGTTGGATTGACAGTAGCGTTACGCCACACACACATTTAAGAAGACCAGCGAGGTAACGATTACACATTCTAAGTGGATCCTGACGTTCGTCATTGATCTGAGAGCGTATCGGAAGGTTCAAATGGAACTAGAAGACAAAGTTAACTTAGCAGCGCACTTAAAGCTGCAGATGCAAAAAAATCAATCAAAACTTGGGATAAATTCTAATACAGCGTTATTTGTATCACTAGGAGGACGGTTAGATAAGATGAAACAAAGACTCCGATACATTGGAGGATATTTTAGGGATATTGGATTGCTAGCAGCAGATGGGACCCAAAAACGAGTTAGAAAAAGATCTATACTTACTTTCGTAGGTAAAGCACTACACGTATTATTCGGGACCGTATCGGAGAGTGACACAGAAGTATTAGAAAGGCATATAAGCAGTTTAGAGGAAAATCAACAGAAGATAAAGCACGTCATAGAGGAAAGCTTATCAATAGTGAACGTTACTAGATACGAACTGACAGAACATAGACAAAGAATAAACTGGCTATCCCATACAGTCGTCGGCCTAAACGAAAGTTTGACTTTTATGGCTAGATGAATAAGTATGGTAGAGGTTGTAACTAAGCAAATACTGGAACTGATGACGATGACAAACAAACTCGACTCATCAATTCAGTTATTGACAGTGGCAATGGAACATGTTAGGACACTATTAGATTTACTTTCATTAGCGCACATGTCACCGAGCATCATACCCCCCAAAGACTTAAAAACAATACTTGGGATGCTTCAGTCAGACTTGCCACATATTTTAAGCTTACCAGTAGATTCAAAGAAGAGTCTATGGGAATATTATAATACCTTGAGTTGTGCTACGATGTTACAAAATGATAAGATTTACGTAATGGTTGAGTTACCTTTATTAGATAGAAATAGCGACTTCGAAGTATTTAACGTAATTAATTTACCGATACCGTTTCTTACTAATGTCACTGAGAGGAGAGCAGTAGCAAGGTACAAAGTTGAAACCGAAGGAATAGCTTTTAACCCAGCCCGAACCAAATTCATAGTGTTGTCACCTAGCAAAGCACTAGCGTGTAGCATGAATGCACTAAGAGTTTGTGCAGTAGAAAGACCCATCTATGCAACTAACGGACACAAGTTATGCGTAGTTCAATTATTCCAAGGTAATGAGGAGGGGATCGATAAATATTGTGGAGCAGAGGTGTCGATTGATATACTAACCCCCCAAGCTATACATCTATCTGATGGTGTTTGGGCAGTTGCCTCAACTAGTGAACGGAAGTTGTCGAAAGTCTGTAAGGGACGGCAACAAGGGGAACTACTTATTCATCCACCTATGACCATTATAGATCTACCTATGAGTTGCGTAGCGTTTGGCCCAACTCTAGAGATCTTGCCGTCCTATAGATTTAAAGTGAAGTTTGAACTCAGAAATGACCTTCTGTCATTAACTAGAATACCGCGTGTAAATTGGTCAAAGGTATGGACACCTATCACTAAGGAATTTCCGAAGATAAAAGCTCGCGAAATTCCACCTCTTTTGAAACTGGACGGAAAGATCGATATGAGCGAGTTATTAGATGAGTTACGAGCAGTGAAGGATGGTAATGAGCCAGAAAAATGGCGATGGGAAAAAGTAAGTAAATGGTTAAATCCTACAATAATCATCTTGGTCGTGATAATGTTAATAGCTTTTCTAGTGTATGGGAAAAGGAGAGTTAGCTACATGTATAGCCTCCTAAGGGCTGGAAAAGATGCTAATAAAATAGATAAGGACGAGAGTAACCCTCAATAAGAGCGCTTAAAAGGACAAGTCCATTCGTTGTTTGAAATGAATAGGGATGAGCATGAAGTGAGGGACGCTACCGTGGTTTCTGATAAAAACACCAGACCTGATCAATCTGGTACAGAATCAAGACTACCAGTGAACCCCGCATCTAATACCCTACCAACGTTGGAGATACATATGTGAAGAAGCCGGATAAAAAAGAAAGAGCCATGGAATGAAATCCGAGGAAAAATGGACTATTGACTAAATAGTTGCACGCATTGAAATGTGTATATATATATATATATATATATATATATATATATATATATATATGTATATATATATATATATATATATATATATATATATAAAATTAATGAGGTGTATGGACAATCGTATGAACTGAAAGCAGATTTGAAAAACGCTAAACTCTAAAAGAGAACTTTCTGCATGTGCATGAATGATACAGTTTTTTTTCTTTAAGAACGAATCCAATTGATGAACTATTATAAATTGTAAAACCACAAAGAGCCATGGTATTAAGGCCCAGAAAGAAGAAGTGGGTTAGAAAAAATATTGAGTCCAATATTGTTTCTTTTAAGTGGGGGAGGTATGTAACTAAGTTATGGGGTTGATATGCCGTTTTAGAGAAAGAGCCAAAAGAACGAAAACATAGGACGATCAAATGACTCTACGGTTAGAACAGACAAAGGAAAAAGTATGTCAAGAGATACTTATTGTTGTAACGGTCAGAGTTTGGAGTGAGCTGGCTGTTTATTTTGAAACACAGAATTCGAGATGAAATGACAGGCGGTTGTTTATTTTAGAAAACAAGGTTTGAAAGCTGATGACAGGCAAGTTTTCTTGTTGTAAACAAATACAAACTCGTGATGTTTAAAGGGCATTGATGGATATGTATATATTCCTCGAACACAGAGAAAAGAGAGAAGGAGAAGAGAGCAGAAGGAGAAGAGAGGAGGGGGAGAAGAGAAGGAGAAGAGAGAATTCGATTTTGGCGAATTCAGATGGTAGTAAAGTCGGGCAGAGAGGGCTTTTGACTTAAAACACGTATCTCCAATGGCCGAAAAACTTATCCGAACTCGAGTCACAAGCTACCGTTTTAAAATAGCTACAGCCAACTTCCTTCAAACTCTGAAATATTATTAAACCATTATTATTGTGAATAAACCCAGATTAATTGTTTATTCGCGTGTGGAATCGTTTTTATTTCCTTTTTCACACCACTAAAATCCACGGCTCTCTTATCGGCGATGTTCGCCGGTAAGCGGGTACACAACGTCAGGTCCGGAGTATAAATTTAGACGATCAACTGATAATTCTGTCACTACCCATACCAGCAACATTAAAACGGCTAAGAATTAACACTGGCAGTGGTCACTGGAATGACGAAAATAGTGAGCGTCAAACCGCCAGAGTCGGGTCGTTTTCAGGCTGCCGTAATTAGAGTGGAAGAATTCTGAGGTCGACGATCGTCTCAACCGACCGGCTGAAGGGGGTGACATGCCCTCCCCCGCTTTGTCTAGTGAATGGTATATACGTTCAGAGATTACAGTAAGGATGTCAGCTGTGGAACGGGTCTAAATCCATATTGTTTGTCAGTCAGAAGTTTAGCATCTGTAAGGTGCCGATCTAGAGCATGGTTAATTATGGTCTCCAATATTTTGTGGGAGGAGGTTAATGGAGCGGTAATTTGATGGGTCAGTTCTTTCGCCAGAATTCTTGAATATTGGTACCACAGAAGCAGTTTTCCAGTGGCCCAGAAAGCGTGATTCATTAAGGCATTTGTTGTAGAGTTTGGAGAGAACTGGACCTACTTCGGCTGAGCACTTTTTTAATAGCACAGCTGGGATGAGATCAGGTCCACATGCTTTAGAAGTGTAAAGATTTTTTATAATAGCATGTACCTGAGCACGGGTGATTTTTAGATCGTCTAGCGTGGCGTCTTTCCGCAAAGGAAAGTCAGGTAGGGGTGGTTGGAAGGGTCCAGTGTGGAGTTAAAGGCAAACCGGCTGGCAAGCATATTAGCCTTGTCGGTTGCTGAGCAAACAACCTCGTGATTGTTGGTTAGTGGGAGAATTGTTGATTGCCCATTATTTACTACACTGTTGTAGATTTTGCAGAAGTCACGATTTCCTAATTTTTGTGCTTCGATGCGTTTTTAAGTGGTTTCAGCAAATTCTCTTTTAGCTGTTGCTATTTCTTTCTTTACATTATTTCTAGTTTCTATATTGTAGCAGAAGTAGCAATAACTAAAATGAGGGGAAAAAGAGCTTACCTCGGGTACGTCTGTTGTGTCACCGGTTGGGGGGAAAAAGAGAATTCCAAGATGGCGTCCGGGGGTTTTGATTAGCGTTTACCCCATGCAACTCTCGGAAAATCACGTTTCTTTCTCATGTGATTATGCAAATGGATAATTCCCGGCCACTATAAAAGCAGGAGGCTAGAGACGAGTCGGCAGTGTCCTGCAAATTGTGTGTGTGGGTGTTTCTGGCGATTGGAGTGTGTCTTCTTTTACCACGGTTATCACGGACAGGAATTCCCTCTCTTCTGGAGGTGGGCGATATTGACTATTTTGAAGTTGTACTGTTGCTGACAGAACATTTATTTTTTTTTTGCCTACTACATTTTTGTTTCATATATACGTCTGTTTGTTTGAACTGGTCTTATGTCGGTTAAATCTGCGGTATGCATTCTGACTTTGAGCAATGACAGTTGCGCAAGTCGAAGTAAGCAATTGGGGAGAGTGGGGTTTGTTATAAAATTTCCGCATGGGAACATGTGCTTCCATTGCTGTTTTGAATTACTCAGTGATCTCATTTGCGCACTGTTCAGCAGGAAGAGAAAAAAATATTTCCCCATGGGGCATCTCTGATAAGATCTCTGATGGCTTCCCAGTCAGCCTTTTTATAATATCTGGTTGCTTTGAGCACTGGCTCTTCAGTTTTGTGTCTAGAATTTAGGGCGATTTCTACCATTATCACTGCATGGTCAGCGTTCCCGAGTGGGCTGTCAGCATTTTTTTGTACAATCCTCGGGAACTGTAGTCAGAAACAGATCTAGAAGTGATGCTTGTTGGTCTTGCTGGTCCAGGAAGCAGGTTGGAAATTTAGCCATTTGTGATAGGGAGTGAGATATAGCAAAACTATGTGTTGTGCTGCCCGCTGCATCTGTGTGAGTAGAGAATCCAAGCCAGTTTTTGTGGTGAACATTAAAGTCACCAAATACATGTACTTGTGCACTAGTGTCGAGGGAGAGTGCTGTGTCTATACTGTCAGAGACTTTGTTTATTATGGTGCAGTCCTGGGTCGAGGGAGAGCGGTAGAGAAAATAAAAGTAGTTAATGTTGTGTTGTATGTTTAGTCTAAAGCACATAAAGGCTTGATCGTCCGTTTCTAGGTTTGTTTCTCTAGTCAGAGGGAGGGTGTTAGGAATGTAGACTCCAAGTCTGTGCATATGTCTGTCAGAGTCCTTACGGAAGAGTGGGGGATAGCCAGGCATGTTAAAGTAGTTAGAGGGGATGGAGGAGTGTAGGTTAGTCTCGCTTAGTGCTAAGATATCCGGGGTATTTGTTAGGAGAAATGCTTCAACATCAGCTAAATTAGTTCTTAGCCCACGGATATTAGTGGATACAAGCCTCAAGGGAGGAGGCAAGTTGGATTTGTCTGTCCTTAGGCCTGGTTTAAGATTTTTTTTTATTGTAGTGTCATCATGTTTTTAAAGAGTTTCAGTTAGGTGAGGGGGAGCTGAACAAGAGGTTATGCAGGATATCAGACATGCAACACAAGCAGACCATTAAATGACATTTCTTCAACTAGGACTGTGGCCTCGGGAAAGCCCATCGGGGATAAGTGCAGGGCCCCTTTCCATGCGCGACACGGCACTACAAACATCCCGATATTATACAACTGTTGATGGAGCAGCCGCTCTAAGCGCTACCAAAGAGTTAGGGCTCCTGTACTACCAGTCGGAAACAGCAGCCAGGAACTCTCAATCCGGTAGCCTCAGCCCATCAGAAGAAGATCACCCCAATCTAATTGCACAGGCATTCGTGGTACTCAAGCACTCCCAAGTGGCCAGTTATGAGGGGTAGGATGTGTCGGGAGTGGGGGAACGGCATTCAATGCCCTAGACAAGAAACAAGATCTACCACTTAGTGTTTTGTCGATTCACCTGCGATAGTGTCTCTGCGCCTGACTAATAGGCAAAGAAGGAGTATGGAAGCCGGCGATAGACAGAGCTTATCTACTCTATAAGCAACTTAGGTTTGCAGACCGGTAATTTGTTTGTGTCATCAGCTCTAGGAAGGTTGTCGTCCAAGACTGGAGAGGCCTCCCTCCCCTTTGGTTTAGTTTCAACATTTTCCTTCTCCTAGACGGGTGATCATGGAAGATCTACTGGGTCCATCAGCCCTGAGAGGGTTTGCTCCGTGCCTGGGTGCTACTCCAGGTATTTCTGCGACCCCGCGTGGTTAGTTAATGTTACAGGGTTAGTTTGTAGAGGTTATATATTTAATGAATATTTACACTCCTCAAAGTGATTTAGGGGCATGCAGTGGAAGCAGATTTATGGGGAGGCTTGTTAGAAAAGCGTTAGTGCTGATTAGGACTTTTACCTTAGGTTTTTCCATTTTTTTAAAAAAACTTTATGCTAGTTTGGGTTCAGGATAACGTTATAGTTCGAGTAGGTATTAGTAATTGAGCTAAGAAAATTTGCCCAGTCACTGTATATTTAGGTTTACGAAGGTTAAGGTGCAGGTGCAGTACACTCAGGGTGTAACTGGAGTTACATTTTAAGTTATGGTGTGTTTCGTATGTATAATTAAGTAAATAGATATTTGGGAAAGTTTTCAGCAGATGCAAATAGAAGTTGTCAGTGTTTCTACTATTCAGGGAGAGATAGTTTCAGTTATCATTTAAGAGTCATAGAGCGTTTTATATGACCGGGGGTATCAGATTGGTTTAGTATTGTTTGTTGCTAAACCATCTAGGAAGAGGCAATTGCTATGTAATGAAGATCGCTTTGCATCCGAGTGCATACTTTAGCTGGTAAGTACCTAACTGGATAGGAATGAATTCTAATGCATGTCAGAGGTAGAAATGTATATATGTTTTGTGAAGATTGTTTGGGGGTTAGTCTGTGAAAGTTAGGAACTTGAGGTTAAGGATTCCACTACTAAGGCGTATGTATAATGTAGGGTTTAAGTAGCAGCTAGAGGGCTGCAGATTGTTAGCTTTCAAGGGTCGGGGTTATTTACTTACAGAATAAAGTAAAGTTTCATTTGAATTTAGAGTTTACAGTATTGTTTTAGCTTGGGAGAAAAGAATAAAATCTTCCTTTCTTTTCCCCTATTTTGCATGCAGGTTAGACATAGGCAGTCGTCTTGGAGGTGAAGAGAAACAATTATTTCGTCGTGATTCGTAATTCATTAAGGTTGGGGATAAAACATCGTCTCTATTCAGAAAAAAGTCTTAGTGCCGCAGCTAATATCACTGTAGATTTCAGTTACAATTATAGTAACAGTTAATTACAAGCTATATCCAGTGGTTTGGTAGAGATATCAACGAGGCCTCTTTATTAATAAAAGCGAGCAAAGGGTAATTGTCGATATTAAATATATTAGCTAAATAAAGTTCTTCTCACTTCTACGGTAGAAAATAAATCCATGTTTGAGCTAATTTCGGAACATTATTCGGCCTAATTCTATTTTATCTCTAGCCTTAGTACAGAGCGTGGAGATTATTTTAGCTGGCAGGGAACGTGAATGAGTTTTGCTTGGGGGTGTGAATTTAAAAGGTAACCAGAGAAAAGACAAATGCATATATAAATTAAAATAAAATTTTAAAAGCTAACCAGAGAAAAAACAAATGCATATACAAATTAAAATACACATAATAATATATAAATTAAAATACACATAATTACAAATACGAATAAGAATTTAATATGCAACCCGTTAACTGACAGAATTCTCTTTCATCATTAATTTTCAATATCGTAATTCGTAGCCCGAAAACAGTAATATTTAAATTTTTTTTTTATTAAATTCCTCTTTATTCTTGAAAATATGAATTTTAATTCCTAAAACTAAGCTTTTTAAACTCTTAACTAAATCCTTAAATTAATTTTCGGAAACTTATTTTCAATTCAAAATTTTTGTATGGACTTATAATCTCAAAGTCACATTTTTATTTAATATAAACAGATTTTAAGACATGCCGTGCACAAAGAAATTTAATTAATCGTTAAATCATAATTTTTTCAGTTACTTGGTATAAATATAATATTTTTGTTCTCATAAAAGAAACGAGCAACTCTACGATTTTTACCAGCGATGTGCGAATAAATTCTTACGTCATTGGCCTTCCACAGAAAAAAATCAATCACGTTCGATTTCTAAATATATTTGTTTAATTAGTCACTATTCAAAAACTGTATCGATTATGTTTTTTATCATAAACAGTGAGATTGTTCGCTTATTCTTATTGAGTTTTAAGACCGAATCCTCAACATTTTTTGACACGAAACTTGAAAAATTGAATCATTAAAAAAAAAAATGGAAAATTATTTTGGAAATCGTTTAAACTTACAAAAATAAAAACTGTCAGATGCAAATAATAAGTAATCTATTAATAACATTCTAAATGCTTATTTATTTATGTGTGTATATTTACCAATAAAACTTTCGAACGGATGCACCGAATTGAGAATTTTTTTTCACCTGAAAGGTACGCATCTCTAGATTGCCGAGTCACATGAAAAGCCTGAAATAAGGGTTTTGGGGCCGTTTCGTGCAATTGTCGAAAAAGTTACCTGCCCGTGTCAACTGAAATTAGCATTTTCTGTATACACTCGCGGTAACATCTTTCGGCATACGGACAGGACTTATGGCGCAATAGATAACGCGTTTGACTACGGATCGAATCCTGACAGTTCGTAATAATTTTAACCATCATTTTAAACAACGTTTATTCATTATCCTTACCCTTAGTTAAGATATTTTTTATTTTTCGGTAATTTTGTTTTGTGCATATGGGAAATTCCCATACCCCGAGTTCACAGGATAAGCGCTGATGATAAGACGGTGTCGAGTGTACTTGATGTTGAGTGTACTCGATTTTGTGTTTTATTCGGCGTTGTGTGTGCCAACGCAGCGCAGCCGCTAGTTTGAAATAATTTCGTAGAACTAAAATAATTTTAATATGTTTTCCAAATTTTACCGAAAAGATGTATAAGTCCGCAACGTTTGTGACCCAAAATCCAAAATTAAATGTATTTTTGTCATCATTCTCGCATAAATTACTATGTAAGATAAGATCGCATTAGGGAGCGGTAGAAAAATATGACAATACTTTTTTATATATTTTATTTCAGTTTATATATAGTTTAGCCTTTTTTATATATAAGTCAGTAAAAAAGCTTTGCCCGGTCGTAAAATACTCCTAAATATGATATTTTATTCGTCCAGATGTCGTATATATTATTATAGAATTGTGATTTCAAAAGTAAAATAAAAGTATGTTGATGCAATCATCTAGAATAGAAACCGAAAGCAAACCTATTACACCAACCTGGTACGCATATGAACTGAATAGAAAGACACTTACATGAATATACAAAATATATAACCATTTTTTTCAATTTTTGATTTCTTGAAAACTATTTTGACCAGCTAAAAGCACCTTAAAAGAACGGCCACTTAAGAATCCAATCATTCGATGCCCGTCGCGCGTTGCGCCGTTGCGCTACTCTGCGACTTTTAGAGATAGAAAGTGAAAATATGGAGCACATGGGCATAGTGAGTTTTGTAAATTAGATTTTCATTTTACTGGTAGTTAAAAATCAATTTTTTTTCATTAATACCAGCAACAGAAAAATAATTTTTAACAAAAACAAACCAAAATATAAGAAATCGTTTTTGGCATCGTAAAAGAAACACACATTTTTCCCGATTCCGATAACTCTAAAATTTCAGATATTTACCATTTCCTATCTCAATTGCTATCAATCGTCCCAGACGTCCCACCTAGTAAATATATTTGTCCCCAATCGAAGAGGTGCCATGGAACCGAAAAGATTCTACCACGATCCGTTTAATCGGGGCTCTGGTCGGTATCATTTAGAGATTACTGCCACCACCCGGTTGTTTGCGCACAAAACCTGGTCCCATATCCCCGGATCCGCCACCCGATAAAATAAAAAAAATTGCGTGAGACACGGGTATACACTGTAAATTGTATGTTATTTAGAGTAGACAGAAAAGTTTTCCTTGATTTTACATTTTGTGGTTTGTTTTTATTAGTTGTTTTTGCTTTATTTATTTTCCTAGTAATGAGGTGGAAGGGATGATGTTTGACGAGGAAATGACGAACACACGTTTTGTTGATTCCTTTGGCTCCACCCTTACCTAGATACCCTAACCAGTCAAACCCGCTAAACCCTAACCACCTACCACACCCTGCTATTCCTTGACATCAAACACACCGCCGCTGTTTTCGTCGAGTAAGTTTCTCCACTTACTTTTACTTTTTTGTTTGTTTTTTTGTTTTTGGACTCTTCTAAGGTCGGTCAAGTGAAACCGGCTTCACGCTTCGCCGACCACCCTTGGGATAGGGTAATGGGCACTAGTATCAGTAGACGGTAGTGTGGCCTACTTTAGAAATTGCTCTGCGTGTGTAAGCGTACGGGCTACACGAGAGATTTGTATTGTTGACACACACACACACACACACACACACGTTATCTATCTATATATCTATCTCGCCTTATGTATCTATGTATTTTTATCTCTCTCTCTCTCTCTCTCTCTCTCTATATATATATATATATATATATATATATATATATATATATATATATTTGTGTGGATTACTATATGTATATATATATATATATATATATATATATATATATATATATATATATAGTCATCCACATGCAGTACTGTTTCCTTGTATCACAACTCATCAGTGGGGTTAGACTAGCACTTTTCCTTAGCTGAGGATTGAATCTACAGCCACCGCATTGATAGTCGGCAGTTCTACTCAAAAGCTCACATGAGGTTTGAAGAACGACCACCTGCGAATTTTTATTTTTTTAAAATAAACTAATATTAATTTGTATAAAGTTTCAAATTTTCTGCTCATATCAAAGACCTCACCAGGATTAAAAAACAATACAATACATTTTATCTTTTTTTTCTTCCTTACTTATCATGATGTCGTTTACCACAGTCTATTTGTCGAAGATGGTGATATTATATTGTCCAGTCCAGTGATTACACCGGTTCTCGCGCAATGTGTAGTATTAGTAGTGATCAGCTCTTTAGAAGCACGGAGAAAATGAACTCTAAAAATAAAAATTCACACGTGGTCGTTCTTCTAACCTCATATTTTGAATTTCATTTTCTCCGTGCTTCTAAAAAGTCGATTACTACTAATACTATACACTTGAGCGAGAACCGGCGTACGTCCTAAAAATCACTATCTTTAACAAATAGACTGTGCCAAACGACATCATGGCACGTAAGGAACGAAACAAAAAGAAAAATAAACATATTGTATTGTTGTTTTTATCGTGATGAGGGCTTCATTATATGCCGAGAATTTTAAACTTTAAATAAATGAATATTTGTTTATTAAAAAAAAAAAAAAATTCGCACGTGGTCGTTCTTTCTAGCCTCATACTTTGAATATATATATATATATATATATATATATATATATATATATATGTATATAACTTTCCTTATGCATTCTACGTAATTATGTAGAATGTGGAAACCATCATAAATAGAATTCAGCGTAATAGTTGTATAAACGCAATCATACAATAAGAAACCATACACATCAATAGGCGTCCATTTTTCTTGTAGTATTGTACACTTTGAAGCGAATGTTTTTCGACCCTGATAAAGATTTTACTTTTTAGTAAAAATACAGAAAACCTGGTATGTTTAACTGTCCACAATACCTCGTAAAAGTGGTATAAACTCAAATACATAACAATAAATAGTACTAAAGACAAGTTATTAACTGTTGCATTTACCTGGATAATTTTTTGTTGTTTTGCTCACTTTAAAACGTTTAATTGGTTCAAAAAACAAAATGTCTAGCGTTTACCCGCGAGCAACAAAAATGGCCGCGCGCTTGGCCCGTAAAAAGAATGAAGAAAAATACTGCTTTCGAAAAGAATTGCATTGCTTACTTTCTGTCAATAAAAACGGAACCTTATATCGTTATATTTTCTATTAAATATCCATTTTTTATACTAACAAGCAGGTAATTCTTTTTTGGGGACGCTAGGACACCAGGACGCCAGATTTCAACCCCTCATTCTCGTTCGCCACAAAGTACGTAAAAATATACGCCAATGCGCCAAATTAAATTCCGCTATGAAAACAAAATTCTACAGAAAAAAAATATTTGTACATTTTTACCTAGCGAATAAACAACACATTACACAAACAAAACCACCTTTATTATTTAAATAATCCAACAACGGAACTGAAGTCGATGTTTTGCTTCTAAAACAAAACAAACTTTTTTGATAAATTTCATGATTACATACCGCGAAAATATTTTTCTAAGGTATAAATTGATTAATGTCTATCTTTACAAGAATCGTTAGACATATATGTAGCCAATAAACATAAAATTACATATGAAAAACCAGGTTTATTATTTCTTAAAATCCACCAACGGAGGTTAAATCCATGTTTTCGATTCTAAAACAAAACTAACATTTTTGATAAATCTCTGTGTGGCGTATCGGGAAAATATTTTTTCCTACGAGTAAAAATAAATAAGGATCGTTTTTACAAGAATCTCGATACATTTATCTCGCTAATAAACACAAAATTACACATTAAAATCTACGTGGATCATTTTAAAATTGTATTTGCAAGAGAATTAGCAAAATAATAGAAGTTCAACAGGAATTTGGTGTATTTTCTCTTGTTACATTTCTGGGAGAGAAGTGACCCAATGTGCTGGTAAGGAATCGCTAATTTTTAGTAGGAGAAGCAAATGACTAGACTATAGGTAAAAACCTTCTTCTCATAATAAAAAAGAAATATACAAAGATACAACGGCAACATTAAGTAACAATAAACTCGGACACAATATATTTATATTAAAATAATAATTTTTATTTTACCAAACTAACGTTTTGATATATGTATATACGTATATATATATATATATATATATATATATATATATATATATATATATATATATATATATATATATATATGACTACTTCATGTCATCACATAAATTAATACACGTAGATATAATTGTATGCGTGAATTTTCAGTATTTACCTGAATATTGCTCAATACAGAGTTAGAGATAGATAGTAAGTTATTAAAATATGTATGGCATATATATATATATTTATATATATTTATTTATATATTATATTTATATATATATATATGTATTATATATAAATATAGACAGATAGATAAATAGATAGAGAGAAAGAGAGAGGAAGAGAGATATAGTTTGGACATTGTTTTTTCTATTACTTGTGATCTCCTGTGGTCATGAAATTAAATTCAATTTAAAGCATTTTGTATATTTTAAGCAGGATAGTTCATAGAGTAAATGTGGTATTGCCAAAGTGAAAATGATGGAACAATTGTGAAAAAGTTCATGGAAGATTCTCATCGGAATGAACCGAAATGTGTCAAGTTGAAAAGAAGATGCGCAGGATGACTGGAAAAGTAATGGCTACAAATCCTTCATGATTGTTCCAATTGTTATTCTAAGCATATGTGACAAACAATAACGCGAATAAAATGTATCCAAGAGAACGTAAAAGTATGTGAAGAGAATTGTTAATTTATTTGGCTTGGACGAGCTAAGTTGACTATGTGTGATTTTAATTGATGTGCTTTTTGTTTTAAAAATGCAAACATAAAGTTCAGCTTCATTGCATAAATAGAATTTAAAAAAACAATAAACGTATTTTTTAATATGCAATTTTATGTTTATTCCCTAGATAAATGTCAAAAGATTCTTGTAAAAGTTTATTTTTATTTATTTTTATTCTTTAGAAAAATATTTTCCCGGTTCACTACAAAGAGATTTAGTAAGTTATTAAGGTTTATTTTAGAATTGAAAATATCGACTGTATCTCTTTTGTTGGAGTTTAAAAATAATAAATGCGGCTTTTCATTAGTAATTTTATGTTTATTCGCTAGATAAAAATATACAAATAAGTTTTTTTTTTCTGTAGAAAGTTGTTTTTATGACGGAATGAAATTTGGCGCTCAGTTAGCTTTTTGGCGAACTTTTCGGTGATCCAAAATGGCAGATTGAAATCTGGCGTCCTGGCGTCCCAAAAAGAATTACCGCTAATAAGCCAGATAAAAATAAATTCTGTTGGATAAATTTCCTAACTATTTTACCTTTAAAGATATTTTGTTGCAAATAGTTACGTGTATTTCGATGTTTTACTGTGAATAAAATGAAAAAAAAAAGATTATTTCTTTCATGATTTCAATTTATTTTACAAAAACACGAACAATGCAGAGTCAAAAGTATCACTTACTTTCCGGTGGGCCTTATAAAAGAAAAGAAAAATATAGATAACCTGGAAAAATAAGTACCGGCGAACGACGCTTCGTCCGTTCCGCAGTTGGTAATTCAAACTTTGAGCAGTTGGGGGCCAGGATGAGGACAGTTTGCCCCAGACAAATTAAAAAAGAAAAGCTGAAGAAAAGCAATGGGGAAATAAATGAAAAAAAATAATCACATTGTAAACAAATTTGCGAAAGGGAAACTAATGACGTTGAGGTTAGAGGTCAACGGATAGAGAGAAAGAATCTGGCAGTCGGGTTTGAAAGGGCGGCATTCAACCTTTGCAGGAAACATCAAAGAGTTAAGTGTCCCATGAGTCACTTTCTGTTCTGTAGGAACGTATGTGGCAGTCTGTATTCTCTCTTTTTATATATGTATATATATATATATATATATATATATATATATATATATATATATATATATATATACATATATGTATATATATGTATATATATATATGGATATATATGTATATATATACATATACATATATATATATGTATATATATACATATATATACATATATATATATTTATATATGTATATATATGTATATATATATGCATATATATATGTATGTATATATGTATATATATGTATGCATATATATATATATATGGATATATGTATAAGTATGTATATATATGTATGTATGTATATATAGGTATATATATATGCATATATATGTGTGTGTATATATAGGTATATGTATATATATATATGTATATGTGTGTATATCTATCTATCTATCTATCTATATATATATATATATATATATATATATATATATATAACTACTTCATTTACTCACATAAAATTAATATACGAAAGTATGAATTTATGGTAAACTTTTAGTATTTACTTTAAAAGGGCTCAATACGTAGGTAGAGCTAGTTAGTAAGTTATAAAATATATATGGCGATTAAACTACACTGAATATTCCGCGTTTCATCCACTCTAGGAGTAGGACTCTTCAGGCTTACTCTTCAGACTTAGGTTTCAGGCTTAAGCCTGAAGTGTCCTAGAGTGGATGAAACGTGGAATATTCAGTGTAGTATAATCGCCATATTTATTTTATAATTTACTATATATATATATATATATATATATATATATATATATATATATATATATATATAGTAAGTTATAAAATAAATATGGCGTTTATAAAAAAATTTTTCATAATATTATTATTTTGTATTCCTGCACGTCACCAATTAAAAACGAATAAAGAAAAGTTATAAGCTTTTATACTTTTCGCATTCTTTTATATTCATATATATATATATATATATATATATATATATATATATATATATATATATATATATGATTAGTTTTTTTTGGAAAAATAATTCCAGCAGAGTGCTCAATTGAAAGGAAAATCCAAAATGTAAGAGCGTATTTATATTTTGTGTACAGAAAGTTGTTAGTTGAGACAGATCATTGGTACTGTCGCTTTCAAGCCCGATAATAAGGCCCGTTTAAGTCATTCTTATCAAGCTCTCTTCTGCCAATATTCGTCTATTTTATAACCGGGAGTGTGAAGTATATATACCTCGCGAGTTCACATTTAAATCTCGTTTTGTTAAATCTTCCCCCCTTTTTTATTTATCGGATGATGTAATACCTAGCTTTAAATTTTGAATTATTTAAATTTAAGATCTTATTTCGAAAAAAATATCCTTATATAAATCGATTTTAATTTGCACCCAAATTAATTTAAAAATCTCTTTTCTTATGTATAAAAAAAACTTAAAATGTATATTGGTATCGGTTAAAAACTTAAAAATTCATTTAATTAAATCGAATTACGTTTAAAAATTTCCAAAAATACGTTTGAAGTTTAAAAAAATATGTTTAATTATATCGAATCACGTTTAAAAATTTCGAAATTCGTTTAAAAAATATTTTTTTAAAAATTCAAATCTTTCAAGGTTTGGGGAAGTGAGTATTTATCTATCCTAAGTGATTTCCCTAATATATTACCATTAGTATATTGTTTCTATAGTTTTAAATTCGAAATAGATTGTAAATTACATTTATAAAGTATAATTTACATTTTTTTTTTATAAAATACATTAATTTAAAATATATAATATAATTACGATTAAAATCCAAGTTTATCGACTAATCATTTTTGTATTTTCAATTTTTTTCCTTTTATCACGTCGGATGACGTTATGACCTGATTTAATTAAATAGTTTAAAAACTGACAAAATGTCATGTACGTCGTGTTAGCTCAGTTGGTTAGCGCGTTGGTTCGTTATCTAAACGTTTTAGGTTCGAATCGTGGTGTAAGATGTCTTTTTTTCGATTTTTAAAATTCAAATATTGAACCAGTGTTATTAAAGACATTTTTCACGTAACGTTTCTTTTTCTGTTTTTTTTTCTTCGCTTATCCACCCCCGGCCACACACCAAAAACACCCGGGTACCCACCGATTTTTTAAATTCTAATATCGAAACAGGCTTGTTTAAGCCATTTTTCACGTGTTCGTTTTTCCATTTTCGTTTTTGCTTTTTCGATGTTTACATTTAACATCGTTCGTTTGCCTTACGTTAGATATTTTGTGTTTTTTTGTCGATGTTTTGATTGCCCCCGCCCGCTTAAGTTTTAACGCTGTTTTCTTTTTTTACTTCGCTTATAACAAACTAACCTGGTCTTTGACCTCTACGTCGTCGTTGTCGTCGTCGTCGTCGTAACGCTCTACGACTTCCGTGCGCGCACCTGTCAATTTGGTTCTTACTTAAATAAATTAAAGCATTTTTCAGTAACTCATTCTGGCTGGCCGATTTTATTTTCAAACTTTGCCTCAGGGCTTCGGGTTCGACCCTACCAACTTTTAACCCTCCCCCCGTTTCTTTTTTATTTAACAGCACACGCACCTCCAAACACCCGGGCAACGCCAGGTACCCCCGCTAGTCTATATATATATAAAACGAAAATGTGTGTATGTATGTATGTATGTATGCATGTATGTATGTTTGTATGTTGTATGATTGTTTGTGTGTCCGCTAAACTTTCGACAGACACGACAAAAATTCACAAACCCGGTACGATATTGAAGCGCCATCCTTCGCACGAGAAATATCGAAAAATTGGCCAAACACGTTCATTTTTTTCACCCCGAAATCAACAATTTTCGAAAGGGGGGGGGGTAAAAAAAGATCGTTCCCTCGTGACAACGACCGGTTCTATGCATGCGTCAGATGACATCATGACCTGATTTAATAAAAATTTTCCTAAATTTCATGTACATCGCGTTAGCGTAGTTCGTTGGCTCGTTATCTAAATGTTTTGGGTTCAAATGGTGGTGGAGATCTCTGTTTTTTTTTCGATTTTTTAAAATTTAAACATTGAACCAGTGTTATTTAAGCCATTTTCACGTAACGTCTGTTTTTCTGTTTTTTTTCTGTGTTTTTTGCATTTTTACTTCGCTTAATCTTAGCAACACCCAAAAACACCCGGGTACCCACCGGATTTTTAAATTTTAATATCGAAACAGGCTTATATACGCCATTCTTCACGTGTTTTTTTTTTTTGGTGGTTTTAACGTTCGTTTTTCTGTTTTCGTTTTTGTTTTTTCGATTTTTACATTTTACATCGTTCGTTTGCCGTACATTAGTTTTTTTGTGTTTTTTGTCGATGTTTTGATTACCCCCCCCCAGCTTAAGTTTTAACGTTCGTTTTTATGTGTTCTTTTTTTACTTCGCTTACAACAAACAAACCTGGAAACTGACCTCATTTGCTGAATAGCTATTGCTTACGTCGTCGTCCTCGTTGTCGTCGTAACGCTCTGCAACTTCCGTGCGGGCACCTGTCAATTTGTTCTTACTTAAATAAATTCAAACATCTTTCAGTAACTCATTGTGGCTGGTCGAAAGCTTAATGTTTTTTCACATTTTATTTTCAAACTTCGCCTCAAGGCTTCGGGTTCGATCCTACGCCCCGGTTTCTTTTTTATTTAAGAGCACACGCACCTCGAAACACCCGGGGAATGACGGGTACCCCCGCTAATCTCTCTCTCTCTCTCTCTCTCTATATATATATATATATATATATATATATATATATATATATATATATAAAAGCGAAAATGTGTGTATTATGTATGTTTGTATGTATGTGTGTTTGTGTGTTCGCTAAAAACTTTCGACAGACAGAATAAAAATTCACAAACTCGGTACAATATTAAGCCAATCCGTCGCAGGAAAAATATCGGAAAATTGGCTAAAAACGTTCATTTTACACCCCGAAATCGACAATTTTCGACAGGTGAGGGGTCAACAAAAACGGTCCTATCGTGACGACGACTTGTTCTACGCATGCGTCAGAGGACGTCATGACCTGATTTAGTTTAAATAGTTGAAGAACTGACTAAATTTCATGTATGTCGTGTTAGGTCAGTTTGTTAGACCGTTAGTAAACATTATCTAAACGTTTTGGGTCCAAATCGTGGTGTGAGATGTTTTTTTTTGTCGATTTTTTAAATCTAAATATTGAACCAGGTTTATTAAAGCCATTTTTCCCATAACGTTTATCTTTCTGTTTTTGTTTTTTTTTTAATTCGCTTATTCTTAGGTTTTCATTAACACCCCAGACCGATGACACACACCCAAAACACCAAGGTACCCACCGACTTTTAAATTTTAATACCGAAACAGGCTTATTCAAGCCATTTTTCATGTGTTTTTTTAACGTTCGTTTTTCTGTTTTCTTTTTTGTTTATTCGATTTTTACATTTAATATCGTTCGTTTGCCTTCCGTTAGTTTTTTTGTGTTTGTTTTGATGGTTTAATTACACCCCCCGGGTACCCCCGCTTCGTTTTTATGTTTTTTTTTTTTTACTTCGCTTATTCATAGGTTTTCATCAACAACCACACACACCTACAAACACTATGACAACGCCGTGTACCCCCCCCCCCGCTAAGCAGGGTTTCTTAACGTTCGTTTTCTGGGTTTTTTTTACTGCGCTTATTCTTAGGTTTTTATTAACACCCCAATCCACCGGAAAACGCCCGTGCAACGCCGGGTACCCCTCGAATGTCTATATATATAAAAGCGAAAATGTGTGTATGTATGTTCGCTTTTTGTGTATGTCCAAGAAAGCCTTTTTCAGAGAAGCGGACGGTCGGTTCACAACTCCTTAAAACTGTTTATATCACATATAAATTGTAATATCTCCGAGTTAACAACGGAGCTCGCCTGTATTTAATTTGCTCGACTTCGGGAAGATAAATATTCAACATTTGTCGCTCGCCGCGTGTGGATTCAGCTTTTTCCTATAATAAAAGCGACACTAATTCTGGCGGTATTTTTCCGGTGGTGATCACCGGAAATGTCCGAAGGCAATCAGCTTTAACCAATGTGGAAATATTTTCCTTATATCAAACAATAGCTATTCAAATTGGATAAGGGGAGATGTCCCCCCCCCAACACACATCTTGGGAAAATAAAAATAAAAACCCCGCAGTCAAAATTGACCTAATTAAAACGTTCTCGCAGTAAATGAAAAACCCTCGCAGTCAAAGTTGACCTCATTACGTCATTAAAACGTGAACCTGCCAAGTCTAAGTAATTAAATAAATTCAATCGTGTTTACGTTAGTACCTCGCGGTGGGTCAATGGCTAAATTCGCACTTTTTTTTCACACTTTAATTTCCAACTTTGCCTCAAGGGTTCGGGTTCGATCCTCATACTCACCTACCAATTTTTTTTTTTATTTTACTCCCCCGCCTCTCGGAGTTTTGATTTACTCAAAACACCCGGGCATCACCGGGTACCCCCCGTTAATTAAAAGGGAAATATTTTTTGGCGGGGGGAGTGGATATGTGTGTAAGCTCTATCGTATAGCCATTTTTATGTTTTTATTTTTACTTCAAAATTGTTAAATCATTTAGAAAAAAAAATAAATAAAGATAAAGAAATTTATCAGTTTTATCGAAAACTTTACTACATTATTAAAAAACATCTGATCAATTTCTTTCCATTTTTGTGTTGTTGTTTATTGTTATTTTTTTTTTTATTTTTTGATGGAGATATAGTTTGGCGGACCTGAACAAGCTCCCCCCATCTGCCGTAAGATTAATTCGTTTTTACCTGCTCTTGTTTTTTCCTGCGATTATCGTCGATAACAGACTTTAACATTAATATTAGCAGATTTAAAAAAAAAAAAACTTTTTAATAATATTAGACTTAGGGGATCACTTTTAAATTATAAAGTTCTATTAAATTGATACCTCCACTTTTCGGTCAATCAGCAAAACTTTCCTTATTAAGCTAATTTGCGGTGTAAAAGAAAACTTTAATAGAACGTTAGAATTTAAAAGTGATCCCACGTTAAAAGTCATTAAATAAACTTTTTTTCCCGCTAATTTGAAAGTTAAGTCTGATATCGAAGATAATTATTTTACGGCAGGGGAGAAAGCTCGTTCAGGTTAGCTATAGTTTTTAAAAAGCTTTCCCCCTTCCTAAATTATATTTAAAAAATATACAAATTTATTATTTTTTTTTGGGGGGGGGGCTATTTTAAAGTCTATAGCAACCTCAGTATTTTCTTTAATTTTCTATTTTTAAGTTATTATCGAGACTCCATAGATGTGATTCATTCACGTTAGACTTTTTTTTATTGAAGACTCAAAACTAATTGATTTTTTTCTGAATAAATGCTTTAAAATAAGTTACATCAATAAAAAACTTACAAAGAAAGGTAGAAAACGAACACTAAAAAACTAAATAGTAAACACGCACAAATATTTTTTAAAAATATTATAGGGTGTTTGAAAATAATATCTCATTCTAGAAAGGCAATAAAATGTTTTGAATCGATATTTATTCAATAATACAAGATTATTGTAGACGTGCCTTCCTAACTTCGTTTTAAGGAAGTTTTTCCTTTACACTCTAGTTGCTTCATATTCTAGCGGCGTGCGCGCGCGTGCACACACGCACACACACAAACACACACTCACACACGCGCACACGCAGGCGCGCGCGCGCACACACACACACACACACACACACACACACACACACACACACACACACACAGCTGGACGACCCCGTTAAGATATATATGACTTTAGGAAAAATCGTCCCCGGAATACTCGTACCCGGAAAACTCGTACCCGGAAAACTCGTACCCGGAAAACTCGTCCCTTTTTTGCTAGGTAGAAAAACTGGTTCCTGATTTATTCAATAAGGGGCCAGTTTTCCTTCGTAGCAAAAATGGACCAGTTTTCCGGGTACGAGTTTTCCGGGTACGAGTTTTCCGGGCACAATATATATATATATATATATATATATATATATATATATATATATATAAAATTTTCAACCGCAGAGTGTATATTTACTTAAATCACTACAAGTTGTTTAAGTATTAGAAATGCTATTTAGACATAAGATACATTATGTTTACTTCCGATTTACTTTTACTTTAAACCCTCCTCCATATACATTCCTTTTTTATTTCTAATTCTTTAATAACTTAAAGTAAAATTAGAATTAAATTTCACTTAAATATAAATTTATCTTATTAAATTGGAAAGAACATATTATGAGATTAGAAAACTCTGAAACCTAATTATAAGGGAATTCAATGTTAAACTAAAATTATACTTAATTAAGTAACTAGTTCGAAAATGTTTATTAATACCAGATTGTCGCTTATTGAATTAGTAAAAATATGCGAAATGTGAACTTTAAAATATTACTTTCAAAATAATTTATTATAATAATAATACTATTGATAAAATAATAAAATAAATAAAAAAGGTAAATGTAAGAACTAATTAATTAATAATTAGATATAAAGCAGAAACGAATTATAACTGAATGACTTATGCATATCGATTGAAATAGTTTTTATACTAAATTTTTATATTAAATGTATTAGTTAAATTATTTATAATATACATTGAATTAATAATTGAATAATATAAAGTGAAAGACATTAGAACTGTATAAACATTACTTATTAGTGGGATATGGATCGAAATAGATTATGTTTGACAAAACAACGAATGTTAACAAAAAATAAGTTACTATATCGATGGATTTGTTCAAAGGGCGGTAACTCTAGAATATTTGTAATTGAATTAATTTTAATTTTATACGTTTAAGGTAAACTATTGAATATTTAGCGAAATCATAAATCTCAACCAAATTTAATTATAGGTTTAGAATCAACTTATGCTAAGCATTATAATTGAAATAGTAATTAACTTGATTATATCAGTTAAGTGAACTTCATTATGCATGGGTTCAACTTCAAATTACAAAATAATTAATATAGCCGCAAATCGTAAACTGTTTTTTTTTTTTAGTTTAGTTTAGTTTCGTATATGCAAACATAGTTTATAATTGTTGATGTTACTTTCATAAGTATGTATATATTGATTAGAATTAATAAATTTACTAATTATTAAATAGAACATTTTGGCAGATTATTCCTAAATTAATAGATGTTAGTACGAATAGATGGGTTTAATTATTTTATTTAAAAAATTAAAAATGGCGTAATGGAAATATTTTATGAGGTATTTACAGCTTCTCTTCCAATTTTCTGATTTTAATCATGTCAAAAAGGACTTTATTTCTTTTTGACGGATTAACTGTTGCCATTTGTTTTGATGAGTTAAGGGCAAAATAGATTCCCTAATTGATTCACTTTCTGTGCATCTGCATATACAGTGATGATCATATTTATTGGCACGGTAAAATAAAAGTTAAATTTTGTCTAATAAATTCTAAAAAAGGGATTAAATTAAAGAAAATAACAAAGTATATTATGTATTTTTAACTGGCCTTTCCGATGCAGCAATCGGATTTTAGAAAAAATAAATAACAAAGGAACAACAAACATAATTGCAAAAAACCCTTGTTCAAAATTATTGGCACGGCTTTGTTTTTCTTTTAGTATCAGTATAATATCAATCAATTTCCGGTTTACGTGCTTTCTGAACTTTTTTATAGCCATATTATGCTTGTTTAACGCAAATTCAGTGAATAATTTTTTTCAGATAATTTTTAGATAGCGATTTATTTAAACTATTATAAGTGACTAAATTATAATTTCCAATCGCCATGGTTAAAACTAAGGAACACAGCGAAGACGTCAGGAAGCTTGTTGTAGCATGCCATACCAATGGGGAGGGCTATGATAAGATTTCAAAGAAGCTAAACCTTCCCTAATCCACTGTTAGAGCCATAATAAACAAGTTCAAATCGCAAGGCCACGTTATGAGTTTAGAGGGTAGAGGGAGAAAAAGGATTCTTTCCCCAAGAGATGAACGGAAAATTGTTCGACAAGTAAAACAAAACCCAAGGATCTCTGTTGGGGAGATTGTTGATGAACAGAGCACCTCTGGAGTGAATGTATCTCGACATACAGTTGGTAGAGTTTTGAAGAGAGCTGGTTTAAAAGCATGTCGTCCGAGAAAGACTCCCTTATTGAAGCCTATGCACCTGAAAGCAAGGCTAGCCTTTGCAAAACGTCATATTGATAAAGATGTTGCATTCTGGAAACGTGTTCTATGGACTGACGAAACGAAAATAGAGTTATTTGACCA
>NC_136491.1:51300490-51430490 GCF_053919585.1 Euprymna scolopes
TATCTCTATCTCTATCTCTATCTCTATCTCTCTTTCTGGATATATATATATATATATATATATATATACATATACATATATATACATATATATACATATATTAAGTAATAAAATATATATGACAATCAATCTACACAGAATATTCGCGTTTCATTCTCGTGAGAATTCGTTAGGTTTATACTGACGAATTCTCACGAGAATGAAACATAGACTCTTCTGTGTAGCTTAATTACTATATATATTTTATAACTTAATACCAAGCTGTACCTATGTAATGAACACTGCTGAAGCAAGTACTGAAAATTTACGCATAATATTATATTTTCGTATATTAATTTATGTGATTAAATGAATTATATATATATATAAGAGAAGATAGTTACTAAAACATGTTAAAAGACACTTTAAAAAAGAGTTAAAACATATTTAATCTGAAAAGGGAACACTTAATAAGTGGATAGCTCTTAATCCGCGGAGTTTTGGAGAAATACTTTCCTTGTAATCAGAGGGTAGGAATTAGCAAAATGCGGGTTCGGATTTTGCATACAAAAGTATTTGATGAAACTGCAAGTAAATCATAGATCTTACTTGATAACGAAAGGTGAAGCAGAGGGAATATGGTGAAGAAAAAGGTGATTTCACGTAAATGGATAGTCTGGTGAAAGGTAAAGTATCCAATGACAGTAAAATCCAAGACAGTTAATTAAATTTCCATTCGCACAAGTAAAATCAAAGGAAATCGCGTAATTGGAAGATGGTCCAAAATAATCCAAAAGGCGGTCATCGTGGAATAATTCACATCTATGTACGAGGAAAAGGGGAAAATTCCAATAATATTAATAAAAGAAAAATTAGATATGTGTTATACATAGCTGCCGAGACAAAGTGTAATTAAGAAAAATAAGTGAAGAAGATGAGAGAAAAAGGAGAGAAAAAAGAGTGAAGGAGAAGAGGAAAAAATATTAATAAGTGATAGAATTAAATATAAAATAGAAAAGCAAATGTTAAAAGGACACAGAAAAGGTGACGTTAAAAGGCGCGAAAAATATAGGGCAAAAAGAGGTCAACTGAAATGTACTTTAGAAAATGTCAAGAAGAGTTATTAAAAGTCACTAAATGGAAAAAAATTAATTAAAAAATAAAAAAAAATAAATAACAAATAAATAAAAAAAATAAAGTAGAAAATTAAAAAAAATAAATTGTAAAGGGAGAAGATGGCCGGTATCTGCAAATTTCGGATAAAGCAACTAAGTATATAAGTAAATGAATATAGTATAATATAAGTAAATATACATACAGGATATGAATGTTTAGGTAGATTGATATATTTGGTAGGTAGGAATATTTAAAGACTAAAACGGAAATTGCAGATGAAAAACCGACCAAGCAAAGAAGAAATAAACAATTAAATTAAAGGATTAGTAAGATATAAAAGATTAAAAAAGTATGTAGAAAAAAACGATAATCTTAAAGAAAAATTATATATATATATATATGAAAGGTTAAAGTAATAGCTATGTAATTTCAAAATTACCATAATTGAATATGGACTTATGTGTACAGAAAGAGATCAGTTCGTTTTTAGAATTTATTATATTCTTACTTCGAGAGGAAGTAATTATAGTTATAGCTTCGTTTGTGCAGAGGCAAAACTACTTAGAGTCTGGAGTATAAGACTTAACTTTCTTTATGATAGTCCATTTGATTGAGAAGGGGGTATTATTAGAATTAAGTTCTTTAATGTAAGTGGTTAGAGAAGTTCCTTGGTTATTTTTCGAATTATGGTTGTTAAAAGAAGAAATGTGGTTTGACATTATTTTCCAAATAAATGTTGAAGTAGCGTCGATATATGTATGTACTTTATTAAAAGCTCGAGGTCTGATATTAATATTAATTTGCTGATTTGTATTAGTTAAATAGTTTGAATTTTGTTCATTGTGTTCAACAAAGGGTGGGACAATGATAGTACGACGATTTTTATTTTATTATACACCCACACACACATATATATATAAGATAAAATTTATCTTGTGTTTCCTTTTTAGATTAAATATGTTTTTAACTCATTTCAAAGTGTTTTTTAACATATTTTATTAACCGTTTACTTATATATATACATATATATATATATATATATATATATATATATATATATAATTATATATATACGTATACGCTCTGATATATGCATTGGTTAATGGAAACGTTATTTTCACCAAACATTTAGATAAACTGCTTTTCTCTATAAATAAGTTGAATAAGTTAAAGTGTCGTAAATAAAATAAACATATGAAAGCAAGATTATAGTATGTTAACAAAGAATGGGTACTCCATGTCAAATTGATGACAGAAAATGATTAAATTTGTGCTCATTTTGTATTAAACATTAATAGCCACGTAACCAGCCATGCGTTTGCTGAGGCTCAGTTTGTGTAAATGGAACTCCACCATCAAAAAAGACAAATTTCTATTTTTTTCTTAAGAAGGAATTAGTGTGGCAAACTTTATTTTCCTTATAGAAACATATCCGTAAGTTACTAAAGAAAATAGTTCATATGTTTGTTTATTTGCGGACTGTTATCCTCATCTGATGATTTCACGACAATCTATGAATACGTAAGTAAAGCCGGAATGAAAAGAAGTTAGATCAATTTATTTTGATTTTGTGGTAGCAATTTATCGTATCGAGCCGCATGGTAAAACGAACACACAGAAACACGCAAGAGAAATGATAATTGTAGCGAGAGAAAATCGGGCGAGAAATTGAGAAACAGAATGAGAGAGAGAGGAAGAGAATAAAGAAAAATATATACAGAAGGAGAGAGAGTGAGAGAGAGAGAGAGAGAGAGAGAGAGAGAGAGAGAGAGAGAGAGAGAGAAAATAAAAACGGTTGTAGATAATGTTGACGCCGTAATATGTTTTTTTTTTTATTTCGGCAGAAAAAGAAATGTAAAAAGCGAGCGATCGAGCGAGCGAGAAAGAAAGAAATATATATATATATATATATATATATATATATATATATATATATATATAGAGAGAGAGAGAGAGAGAGAGAGAGAGAGAACAAAATATAGAGGAAATAAAAATTGGTGTAGATAACGTTGACGCTGTAGAATGTTTTTTTTTTCTTTATTTCGGCATAAAAAGAAATCTAAAAAATTAGCTACAATCGAAACCGAAATGAAAAATTATGAAGAATTCCGGGTAAATTATTTATTAAAAGAAATGGAAGATCATAACAATTAAACGACAGTCACTCGGAAGAAAAAAGATGTAAGCGTGACACAAAATATAACACACACGCTATCGTATTTACATATAGATCATTCTATATTAATCTCTAACTCTGCATCGAACGGATGCAAACACACTTTGTTCGCTGCAGACTATTATTGCACAGGTTTATACAACATTTCTGTTAGGTCAGCTTTGTAGTTTCGAGAAATCTCCAAAAGTAAATATGGCATAGCAACTACACCTTATTAATCTGTATTAATCCCCAATTGTACATCGATCGGTTACTATAATACTTAGTTTATTGAAGCTTAAACATGTATACAAAACTTTATCTAGATATACACAATAGTTTCTGAGAAAAAGTTAAGCAGGCAGACAGACATAGGTAGAGAGTAAGAGAAATATAATAGATATATAACTTAACCTTCGCGTATTTAAGGATCTTTTATTTAGAAGTGGCGTAGTGTAGTAATTACAGATACGAGTTCTGGGTTCGATTTTTGGGAATTTTATGAAAATCTATATAGTATACATTAAATAAGAAAATAAACTTAAGCCATAATAGTCTAGGACAAGAGAGATTAGAAAAATACCAGTCTTTTGTGGCATTGTGACTTGTTATCCTGGCATGTTTACCTTTGAAGTCAATTAAGGCGAGCTTAGAATAAATGAAAATGAGAGGGAACATAAAAGATATATATGAATTAAGGCATAAAAAAAAGAGTGAGAATAAAGCAAGTGCAATAAAGAAAGATAATGTCTGAAATAGGGATGACAGACACACGGCTATTATTCCTCAGATCAAAGATGGCCTTGATTTGATGTATTTCACTGCTTGGCGGAATAACGGAACGGTTAACTAAATACGTAGCTGTCATATTTTGAACTCACGTTGAACCCCGCCATCTAAAACCTCTGTGGGTTGAACCATGAGCAGATCACGATCAGGCAGTCAAAGGCAACAACACCATCTAGTACCGTGTAATCATCGATAAAGATATAAACGTATATGAAGTGGCATTTGTATTCTTTGGATAATTCGGACTTCTGTTCTCATCCTGGATGTCATTATCACAACGTTTCGACCATTATAACCTCCAAATTTTCTCAAGTACATCTTGTCGAACTGGTAAATATGTACGAAGTTTCGAGTGTAACGCGTTATTTAATTCATAATATTGTTTACACGCGTTCTCTCAGCCAGGATCGAGTATAAGGCGTAAGAACCCGTACTTGTAATTTCCGTATTGTCCATAATATGAGGAAAAGCTGCTCAGAGCATACTTTCCTGTTTCGACAGGGTATAAAACCGTCTTCGAAATTTTCTCCTTGCTACTTCTTTCTCACAGAGGAGACGTGGCGAACATATTTCTGGTCTATCGTTATTTCATGCCATATGCTCGATTGAGCTGAGCTAGAGGACCTCACCCTTATAAAATATTCACAGAAAACAATAGCATAGCTACAACTACTATCAGTAATTTCTCTTACTCTCTATCTGTGCCTAAAACAAAACAAACTTTCCATGATCTGAGCTTTTCTCCCAGAACACAACCCTGTGCAACACAACACTGCGGATCTGCATCCCTGCTGACTATAACATAGCCGTTTTCAAGTCCAACGTAAGCATTTTTTTTATATCATAAAATTTTCCTCAGATTCAACCATCATCGTTCATCTCACTGTTGTCGCAATTGACTGTCAGTAACCCGTATCCTTGAGTTGCCTCTTGGCCTTGATAAGCGATGGTTCTATAGTTGCGATCTGCAGCCTTGGCTCTGCGGTCAGTATTCGGCATTTGAATGAATTTTGCTGGGATCGTCATCTTACTCATGGCAGGATATAAATATAAATTTAAAAAAATCGCAATGGCAGTTAAACAACTGGATATATCGTGTAATAATTTAAAATTTTATTTAAATTTGCTTGAGAACATATTTAACTGTTGCTGTTGTTCATCCGAATATAAACTTAAATAAAAAATGTATACTTTTGTGTGGAGTACGTTTTGAATGAGTTAATTGTAACAAATATACTTGTTCATCCAGCTTAATGCATTTAAATTTTAATTTCTTGTGACCCAACCACCTATGATCGTCTAAAGTTGCTCCAGAAGAGGGCTAATGATAGCTGAATTAGAGCTGTTATTTATGTGAGAGGTACTGGAGTATTAGCAGATGATCTTGCTAGTTAAAAACTGTTTGGTTGCTGATACAACGTACATGAAGGAAAAACAATTCCTGGAACATTAATAATATTATTTTGTGAATAGGATTGTTGACCGTGTTTTGTCTTGGAAGTGACCTGAGGTCAAGGCCAAGATTTGCCTGTGTGGAACCCCAGATAATGGAAAAGTGCATAGATGATGTGGCGAATCAGACTATGGTGTAATAGAAAAAGGATTGGTTGGATAAGAGGTCGAGACCAGTCTACCTTCCCACTCCTTCCTTTAAAAATAGTCGCGGAAGGGGCGAGAGTCAGTTATTGAGTTGTTGTCAGTTGGGAGATCGCCGACACAGTTTGCCACTACCCCGCGCGAAAACATCCCCGTTCACTGACCGACTTCGATTGAGAGAAGAAAATCGGTTGTTAAAAACAAAAAATACCCCGTCTCAGTTCTATCGAGTTGAATGCCGGTAAAAGAGAAATTTGGCACATATTTTATTTTATTTTATTTTATTTTCTCCTGTTGATAATTGTACATAAATAACATTTGCTTTGTAATCAGAATTATTTTACTCATTCATCCTTACAACGAAATCAAAACTGGCTTTCGATTCGATTATTCGTCGCTTGTAAACTTGTGAATTAAGGCCAGTTGTATGATACCAAATTGAAGTCATCTTTTTAAGCGAACAGCCAGCAAGAGTGAGGATCATCAAACTACTATATATTTGTGCTATATTGTTTTATTATTTGTTAATCATTTTTATTAGGAGTATTATTATAAGTGTTTTTTTTTTATAAAACTCATTATTTTCATCTTCATATTTTATTTCTATAATATTTCTGGTTTTACTTGAAAACTGCAGATAGTTTACAAAGCAATTAGTAATCATTACATAAAATATTACAAAGCAAGTTATAATCATTACATAAAATATTACAAAGCAATTAGTAATCATTACATAAAATATTACAAAGCAATTAGTAATCATTACATAAAATATTACAAAGCAATTAGTAATCATTACATAAAATATTACAAAGCAATTAGTAATCATTACATAAAATATTACAAAGCAATTAGTAATCATTACATAAAATATTACAAAGCAATTAGTAATCATTACATAAAATATTACAAAGCAATTAGTAATCATTACATAAAATATTACAAAGCAATTAGTAATCATTACATAAAATATTACAAAGCAATTAGTAATCATTACATAAAATATTACAAAGCAATTAGTAATCATTACATAAAATATTACAAAGCAATTAGTAATCATTACATAAAATATTACAAAGCAATTAGTAATCATTACATAAAATATTACAAAGCAATTAGTAATCATTACATAAAATATTACAAAGCAAGTAGTAATCATTACATAAAATATTACAAAGCAATTAGTAATCATTACATAAAATATTACAAAGCAATTAGTAATCATTACATAAAATATTACAAAGCAATTAGTAATCATTACATAAAATATTACAAAGCAATTAGTAATCATTACATAAAATATTACAAAGCAATTAGTAATCATTACATAAAATATTACAAAGCAATTAGTAATCATTACATAAAATATTACAAAGCAATTAGTAATCATTACATAAAATATTACAAAGCAATTAGTAATCATTACATAAAATATTACAAAGCAATTAGTAATCATTACATAAAATATTACAAAGCAAGTAGTAATCATTACATAAAATATTACAAAGCAATTAGTAATCATTACATAAAATATTACAAAGCAAGTAGTAATCATTACATAAAATATTACAAAACAAGTAGTAATCATTACATAAAATATTACAAAGCAATTAGTAATCATTACATAAAATATTACAAAGCAATTAGTAATCATTACATAAAATATTACAAAGCAATTAGTAATCATTACATAAAATATTACAAAGCAATTAGTAATCATTACATTAAATATTACAAAGCAATTAGTAATCATTACATAAAATATTACAAAGCAATTAGTAATCATTACATAAAATATTACAAAGCAATTAGTAATCATTACATAAAATATTACAAAGCAATTAGTAATCATTACATAAAATATTACAAAGCAATTAGTAATCATTACATAAAATATTACAAAGCAATTAGTAATCATTACATAAAATATTACAAAGCAATTAGTAATCATTACATAAAATATTACAAAGCAATTAGTAATCATTACATAAAATATTACAAAGCAAGTAGTAATCATTACATAAAATATTACAAAGCAAGTTATAATCATTACATAAAATATTACAAAGCAAGTTATAATCATTACATAAAATATTACAAAGCAAGTTATAATCATTACATAAAATATTTAAAATAATGTTTTATAGGTGTCTGTTTATTTGCATTTACATTAGTTTGAATTTTATTTAATAACATTATTACGACTTCGTTGCCTTTTGGGTTTATCCTCTTCCGAAACAATCTTCTATCTTTACAAAAATCCACACGTGGAAGCCAAGAACAGAAAAGTGGAGTTAAAGTTCTGTACTGTTAAACATGCGTAGTTAATATTTATTTGTTTAACACGTTTCAAGCTAGTTAGCTCCCCTCCCATCTGTGAGGTCAGAATGCTGCGGCCGAAATCTTGTGAAAATAACATCTTGCATGATGCTCATAATTATAATAATCAAATTAAATCAATTAGTCTCCATTTTAAAATTCTCAGCTATCATAAGCATGCCAGTTTGCTTTAAATTTGGTTGAATATGAATTATTATGAGCAAACAAGCTGCATGTTCAGATTGACATTAATAGATGATTTTTGACCAAGTGGTGTAACGACTTGAAAAAAAAAGCAAACGAGATGGAGAAATGCCAGGGTTATTACCATTTCGAAAGATCTCGAATAAATATCAAGATTGGGATAGATGATGAGGGTGATAGATGTCTCTTGATGTTGAATTCCAATCTCCTTGTAGGATGCATAGTTTTTCGATTGCATAAATTTCAAGTGCTCTCTCGGCCAGTGACCACTTATCTTGGAATCATAGAAGCAGGAATATTTCGGTTGAAACTGATGAGATCTTCGCACGAGTGGAAATCTGTCTGACTAAAAAAGAAGAGTAAGTGGGGAAAGCATCAGAGAGTAAGTATGCTGTACGTGCGTTTGCGTGTGAGAGAATTGGAGTAAATTCTCAATGAGAAAGAGAGAGAAAAACATGTAAACAGAGTGAACAGTGCGGGAGAATACGAAATGGAGAACAAGAGTAATAATTATAAATGAAAAGAGAAAGTGCTCGGTAAACGGAGAGAAAGGGAGAGAATTTAATTGGAAAGAGAGACAGAATTAAAACCAAGACTAGATAATAATATTTACAGAGCCTAAGATTGGAGATTGTTTTGTTTTATGGCATGTCAATCATTTTTAGTTTTATTTAATGCAGATTCCGGCCATTTTGAGAAAGGTTTTTTTAGTTTTCAAGTGTTTTATATATTTCTACGTGCATTTATAATTTCTTGTCCAGAATGTTTGAACGAATAACCCAAATACATTAATAAAATCTTTGAAAATATTGAAATACTCCAGATACTTCATATTAGATGCAAAGAAAAAAGTCATATAGATATTTTCCAGAAACAATAAGCAAACATTCTATACACTAAGCACAGGCATCTTCTTTTACTAACTCACGCCAATAATACAATCATTCGCATCACTCTAAACAAACAAGGAATTCCAATAAGAGAACGCACACTACAAACTATAAAACAGACATTAAAACAATAATAAATTTCCAAAACAACTCCACATCTAATGCAGGGATATATATTTTCCGATGTTATAATTGTCATTAAATTTGTATTTATAAAACTTAACGGGCACTAAAATAAAAGGTTAGTCAACATAAAAAGAGATTAAAAAATAGCAATTCCTTGAATGCATTTTCTGACAGTCATTGTAGCATAGGCATTATTTGAACTTTAAACAAGCTAAACTCACTAAAATCATTTTAAATAAATCTCGACAAAGTCTTTTTGAATCAGAGCTCTTTTCAAACTCAAACACAATTAAACAGTGCTTCTATAATACATTAGATTGGTGTAAAATTAATGTCGTTTTGGACGTTCATCTTCAAATATCATAACTCCTGCATAATAAACTTTATTAATCAAAATAACAAACATTAGAATGGACACATTTTTACCAACGAGAAACAAGTTTATTTATCCCATTAGGATAGAAATCCGGAGTTTTAGAAGTGATGAAGTCATTAAAGGCCGATTAGGCATCATCTCGGCTTTTAGAGCATTTTTCGCGCAAGAAGTTGTCATAATGCTTGAAAAAGTGATAATCCGTTGACTAAATGTCCGGTGAATATGGCGGATGAAGTAGAGTTTCCTAGCCCAATTTGTTCAGCTTCTGCAGGGTCAGTTGAACAACATGCGCGCGAGTGTTGTCATGGAATAGAATTGATCCCTTCATATTGACCAATCTCGAGGACATACCTTGAAGCCTCTGGTGCATTTCATCAATTTGTTGGCAGTACTTCTCCGTCGTAATCGTTCCGCCCGGATTCAAGAAGCTGTGATCGATAAGACCTGCCGCAGACCATCAAACAGTCACTATAACCTTTTTTGATTGCAATTTCGGCTTTGGGAAGCTTTTTTTGGATCTCCTCCGGCATCCTACTACTATGCCGAATGTCGCCGATTTTCATAGAGGATCCACTTTTCATGACACGTCAGAATCCGCTAAAGAAATGAGTCGTTTTTGTTGCACAGAAGGAGCATAGAAGACATGCGGCACCCATTTATTCAACTTTTTCGATTTCCCTATTTACTTTAAATGATGACCGACTGTTTAGTGATCGGCATGGAGATCAACAACAACTTCTCCTGTGGGTTTGCGAGGATCGGCTTCAATGAAGGCTTTCAAATGTTTGTTATCAACCATAATCGGCCAGCCACAATTGTCTTCATCTTTGAGGCTCCCGTCATCATTGCGAAATTTCTTGAACAACCGTTGTACCACACGTTCGTTAGTAATTCCTGAGCCAAAGACATGATTTATTTATATCACGAGCCGTCTCGGCATATTTTCGGCCTAGTTTTAACTGAAACAAAAATCGCGTGGATTTAAATTTTGTTCGTGCTGGCGAAAAGCCTGCAAAAAAATGAGAGAAAAGATTGAGAACGGTAACGCATGATAGGATTCTATAGAGCGAACAACACGGTTTAACAATATATATAACATGGCTATATATATCCATTGATTAATTCAGAAATCATATATAAAAATAACATATGTGAGAAAACGATATTGTTTTTGCACCAACCTAATATTTCCGTGAATTAGTAAACTCATATTAAAAGAAGAAAAACTTACATTAAGATACAGATAAACAGCACAGATAATGATAAAGATTACAAAATAAAAAAGCCACTTAATATATAAATAAAAACCACGAAACAATCATATTCTTTCAATTACACATCCAACATTTTGAATTCTAACGACTATACTCATTCCAAAAAAGAACAAAAATTTTCTAACAGCTATATGCCATTTTAAAATAGTCTCACTCATTACATACAATAAATGCTAAAGGCACTTTGAATAGAAACGGAAATGGAACAAATGCATCTATTTCACATTACAAATACAGCAAGTATATTTTCTAATATTATACTGTTATTTTTTTTTCAAAATAATAATTTCAAGGAACTCTTGAAATAAAGAGAAAATGTAATTTTGCTTCGTTCTTTTTTCATCTCTCCATAACTTTGGAATATTATTTCTATCGTAATTGTCTGTATATTTGAGATGAGTTGTTTTCATTGATTGAGATTGTCGGACTGACTTCCTCATCTTGGTTGTTATTGTCACAACGTTTCGGCCGTTTTGCCCTCCGGCCTTCGTCAGGTGAACGGTTTGTTAGGAGTCTCGAACCCAACCCTTTATTATTATTACGGGGGTACCGTGTTCGGACTCCAGCTAGGCTTTGGGACATAGTTGCTGATTCTCTGTTTTTCAATGTTACTTTTTCACTGCCTTCGCAAAGGTGCTGAGTTCAATCCTGAACGAAGGCAGTGAAAAAGTAACATTGAAAAACAGAGAATCAGCAACTATGTCCCAAAGCCTAGCTGGAGTCCGAACACGGTACCCCCGTAATAATAATAAAGGGTTGGGTTCGAGACTCCTAACAAACCGTTCACCTGACGAAGGCCGGAGGGCAAAACGGCCGAAACGTTGTGACAATAACAACCAAGATGAGGAAGTCAGTCCGACAATCTCAATCAATTATTTCTATCATTTTCATTATACCTTCAAATATTTATTTATGATATTTGGTTTAGTTGTCTTTTTGTTGTTTTCGACATATCAACTTTTCGACATATCAACTTTTCGGCATATCAACTTTTCGACATATCAACTTTTCGGCATATCAACTTTTCGACATATCAACTTTTCGACATATCAACTTTTCGACATATCAACTTTTCGACATATCAACTTTTCGGCATATCAACTTTTCGACATATCAACTTTTCGACATATCAACTTTTCGGCATATCAACTTTTCGACATATCAACTTTTCGGCATATCAACTTTTCGACATATCAACTTTTCGGCATATCAACTTTTCGACATATCAACTTTTCGACATATCAACTTTTCGGCATATCAACTTTTCGACATATCAACTTTTCGACATATCAACTTTTCGGCATATCAACTTTTCGACATATCAACTTTTCGACATATCAACTTTTCGACATATCAACTTTTCGACATATCAACTTTTCGACATATCAACTTTTCGACATATCAACTTTTCGGCATATCAACTTTTCGGGTCATTAAATCCAGAATCCGCTAACTTTACTTTTATTCTAGTGGAAAATTGTTGTTTTTGTTTTTGACTTTGTGGAACATGAGAAAGTCTGCAAAGGGAACGGAAGATATAATATCAATGTTTGACTCATTTTAGGTCATAAAGCCAATATCTTACGGCAGGCTGGCCAGGTAGCATCGTGAAAGAGGAGGGAAAGAAAAGGAGTCGTTAAAATAATTGAAAATGCGAGGGTCTATGGTATACGTAACACGTGGAGTTGACGTTATTTAGTGGTTATAGGCACGGTCTCCTAGTTCGATATTCCGATCACAGGAAAATAAATGAACCTATATATCTTTCCTCGAGCATAGATAATATGGGGTAGACTAGACACCCAAGCCTTGATTGTATAATTAGTCTTGAAGGAAGAATCGACACATACCTGTCTATGGCATTGTTCTACCGGATTTAAGTAATAATTGTTCACAGAAATTTGTGTGCTTAACTAAGCCGAATATATGCCTCATGCAGGAAAGATTCATGAAGACGTTCACTGATTTTCTTAAAGGTTTTATTGGAGACAATAAACTTAGGGGAGAAAGAGTAAATAAGTAAATAGTTATTTCTTTCTAAACTTCCACATTGTCACTTGAGAAATGAGTGAGGCAGACGGACGTAAATCGATAACATTCAGTGCGACTATGAGTTTTCCACATCGGAAGGCCATTTCTCGCACAATCGCTTCGATTGAGACACTGATTTGTATAGTTTCATCTCTCTCTCCCTAAAAATTCTGACGTCTTCTCACCATTTTTTTTATTCAAGCTAAGCAAGGATTTCTTTTACAGATTTAATTATCCTAACATGCATTACGAGTAAACGTTGTCAAGATATACACTAGCTAACTTTATCCTCACCGATATAGATTCCCTAATATGTAATAGAATAAAAACACAGACCAGAAAATGCTGCGAAATTAAGAAATAATATATGAAATATTTAATATAGAAATAATATATCAAATATGTAATATAGAAATAATATATAAAATATCAATTATACAATATAGAAATAATATATATAATCTATAATATAGACATTATATACGTGACATATAATTATATATCTAATACATAATATAGAAATGATATAAGTAATATATAATATAGAAATAATATATTTACTATAAAATATGGCAATAAGATATGAAAAACATGTTATAGAAATAATATATATATTATAGAATACAGAAATAATATATATCATATTTTATATAGAAAAAGTATATGGGATAATTAGCTTAGAAATATTAATATAGATAAGAAAAAATATATGTATATATAATAGAAAATGGTGTATATAATATATAATATAAAATGATATATGTAATATATAATAGAGAAATATTACATGAAATATAAAATATAGACATAATATATGTAGATTTATAATTAATAAATAACCTATGTAATATATTATATGAAAACAATATATTAAATATATAGTCTAAAAATAATATACGTATATATATAATATAGATATAATATATATAATACATAATATAGAAAAATACACGTATTATATAATATAGAAATTATGTATAATATATAATATAGTAATAATATATGAAGTATGTAATATAGAAATAACATATGTTATACATAATATAGAAATTATATATAAATCATAATAGAAATAATATACTAAATATATAATATATAAATAATATGTAAAATGTATAATATAGAAATAATATATTAAATATATAATATAGAAATAACATATGTGATATTTAATATAAGTATAATATAAGAAATATATAATATAGAAATATGTATGATATATAATATAAAAATGATATATGATGGTGTATAATATAGAATAATATATGTAATATATACCATAGGCATTTTATATGAAATATATAATATAGAAATATTATGTTAAATATATAATATAGAACATATATAAAGAATATATATAATATAGAAATGATATATATAATATATAATATAGAAATAATATATGTGGATGCATAATATAGAAATAATATATTAAATATAAAATATACAAATCTATATAATTATAAAACTCAAATGACATTGTAACGGATGTTGTAACCATACATCTGGTTTACGACTTCCGGTGTCGCATGAGTACATAAACATAAACTCATAACAGCCTAAATAAAATCGTCACGATCGTCCCAATTGTTTTTCTTTCGCGTTTAAATTATCCAAATAAACAATTGTTAATACTTTCTGCTTTTTTTACATCGTTCATTTCCGCATTGTCTTAATTAGTTTTATTGACCTTATTATTTACATATAAATTAAATATTTGACCCAATGGGTCATGAATGAAAAAAAGTTTCATTTTTTTTTCATTTTCTATTAAAAAATAAGTCTTAACATGGGGAGAGTGTTTTTAACTATTCTGTACTTTCAACTAACAATTTCATTTAAAAAAAGATATATCAAAATTTGAATTTATCTTAAAGTATTATGGTATCTGTCGAGTGAACATTTACTTATAAGTATGGCAAACCACTTAAAATTCAATGGCTGTAAGTTTTTGTTTTCAAACAAATAACCAATTATCAACAGAACGACTCATAGGAATCTATCTATATTCTTTTTTCATTTTAATATATTTTTGCCGAAATGTTTCTCTTATGTCACAAAAATTATTTCTTTACGTCACAAGTGTCACTCTCATACATTAATTCCACTGCTAATATAACATACTGGCCCAACGGGTCACGGGTAGTCTAGTAATATTTTAAATATGCAATATAGAAATAATATATCAAATATAAAATATAGAAATACTGTATCAACAAATATCTAATATATAAATAAATATTATATGTAATATATAATGTATAAATAATATCTGCAGATGTATAATACAAAAATAATATATGCAGATGTATAATATAAAATAAAAATAATATATGTAGATGCAGGGTAAAACATAAAAGAAGGCAAAATATAAGAAAGTGAGGATTATGGTTACTCTTTATATATGCCTAAATCAAAACGTGGATTCCATGAACAAAGCTTCTTTCTTAGAACTGCACGCCCGTGGAACTCTGTTCCGTCTGCCTGCTTCCCTCCTGACTACAACTTGAATGTCTTCAAGTCCAACGTAAACAAATTCCTGATGACCCCCCCCTTAAGTAGACACTTTTAATATCCACACTAACGTACTGTACTTCGGGCCTTGATAGGTGGTGACCACCTCGTAACCCCCCCAAAAAAAAACAAAGATAATTAAAATATGATAAAGAACCCGTGGAAATAATAGGAAAACATAAATTCTAAACGTGACACATGCAGAGAAACAGAAAGAGGGAGTGACTGAGAGAAAGGTCGGAGAGAGCGGAAGAGAATTAAAAAAAAACATGGAAAAGAGGTAGGGAGAATGAAGCGAGAGAAAATGCACAGTAAAGAGAAAACAAACACAAAAAAATTAAATGTGAGTGACAGAGATATAAAGAGCAGCGAGATTGAATTAACAATTGAAAAAAAAATAACTTAAGATGAGGATAAGGAAAGAAAACATTAAAAAAAAAGAAAAAGAGAGAAAAAGAGGAAATAAAACAACGGTGTAATTGAAAAGAAAGCATAAAAAACTAGATATAGCGACCAGAGAAATATGTAGGCCATACAAAATAGAACTTACGAATGTGTAAAAAAAAAACAAGTAAAAAAGTAAACGTTAAGCAAGAGAGAGAGAGAGAGAGAGATAGAGAGAGAGACAGAGAGAGACAGAGCGAGAGAGATAGGGGGGACAACAGAGACATACAACGGAAAAAAAAGATAGGGGGGAATAAAATAACAAATCAAACTGGAAAGAATGCTAAATCTGAGATACAGAAAGACAAAAAATGAGGGGCAGCAAAGAGAGAAAACTATTCATGATTTGATAAAGAGACAGAAAAGAAAAGAAAACATTAAGAGAAAGAGAGAAAAGAGAGAGAGAGAGAGAGAGAGGTGGTGTGAGAAAGATAGAAGAAAAGAAAGAACAAGAGAAAACGATAACGACGAGCAAACGACTTGAATGGCAGATAGCATCGCCAGTTGAGCGGACAAGTTGTCTAATCCTCAAATCCTTTGATCTACTGACCAATTCTGATGTCTCTCACTGCTCCTGGCACTGACCAGCTGATAATGTCTCGTCAATTAGTTGTATGTTCCTCTGTTGTCGTGATGTAGGCTAGGGCGTAAGAAATGCAGGTGGCAAGAGAGTGTGGACCGTGGGAAAAAGACGCCCTGCTCGTACTTAGCGACTACTGCATACCCAGACCTAGGCAACAGGGCATAATGGCAATATCAGCGACCGTCATGAGGTTGTTAAGATATGAGCGGTCAAAACGCATTGTATTTGAACATTGGTCGAGCTTGATAGATTGATAATTGAATGGGCGGGCACAGAGATAGAGTCAAATATAGAAGCGATCCTTAATGTCTGCAATATATTTTAGACATATGTGGGCAGAAAACCAAACGTCTATTGCATGATTATGTAAATAGGCTATTCCCGCGTAAAACGAGCATTAGAGATGTCGGAGTTAAAAGTATCTTCTTCGTTTATTTTTCTTAGTTTATACATTTTTCTTTTTAATTTGTTAGTTTTTTTCTTATTCTACATATTCTAATCATCATCATCATCATCATCGTCATCATCATCATCATCATCATCATGAGGTAGTTTGATGCGCGTGTATAAGTTATCGCCATCTTTCTTTTAAGAATATAGATAAGATTGCCTAATCGCCCAAAGTGCAAACAAAAAGAACTAATAATTAAAAAGAAAAAACAATCACCTAATGTTACTCTTTTGTAAACCGTGAAACCAGAACTAAAATACGATAGTTTTTGCATTTAGACATATATTTAATTATAATTTTTCTGCCCAAAGATGGTACAATAATATGGGGTCTGCATTCTCACCGGACGTCAACATTTTGAAGTGTAACTACATACCTCTTAATCCCATGAGAGATCGTTTGTCCTTCGGGCCAAGATCAAAGTGTAGCATCTGTTCTTAAGATGCTATCCTTAAATTTCTTGTCTCTATCAGTGGAGGAGAAATCCTTCACGACTGAGAAAATTGTAATTTTAATTCTTTTACTCCAAGTTCATAAACGACCCTGGTGTCTAACTCTTTCCCGTGGGGAGGTATTGTAAAGAAGAACTCCATAATCAGACATGTATTATAAAACTACATTGACTCAGGTAAGTGTGTTACTTAGATAATTATGTTCCTTTGCATCATAAAACACGAACGTAGTTCATATCTGTACATGTGTTTTTTGCCTTCCAACCCATTTTATACGATGGGATCTTCTAATCTGTCACCGTTGATCAAGACCATGAGCTACTAGAAGATAAATTTGTTATTGAGACGAGAATCAATGCCAGCCGAAAGACACGGAACTCACGGCAGTGTTAACATTACTAAATATATGAACATCATCTGATTATAATTTAAGTTATCAAATGATAATTTGCTGACATGAAAATTGAAAAGAACCACGTTTAAATCAGCAGTCAAAAGGTACCATTGCAGAGTCTGTCACAAGTGGGAAGCAAAATAAGGGCTATCCAGGGAAATTCCGTCTAACGCGAGCATATTAAGGGATAAAAGAAAATATTTTCGTGTGTGTAATAAATCGAGTTCTTATTTCAAACGTCTGCGAAAGGCTAACCAAAGACTGGATCACAATCGGACATCTTTCATAAAAATACAGATAAAGTAGAATAGAGTAGAGAACGAGAGAGAGAGAGAGAGAGAGAGAGAGAGAGAGAGAGAGAGAGAGATTAAGAATCAAGTAACGTATGTTTGTGGGAAAACGATTGTAAGAAAATATCTCATAAGATTTTAAAGTTTTTTTTGTTCTGCGTCAAGACCAGAAAAAGTGCTTTCTGCGCCACATCCTCAGATGTGGCAACATTTTCTGAGATTTGAGCGTATCTAAATCTTATATAGTTAAAGAATTCCATTTAGAGTTACGTACTTACTGAACTGGTACGATTTCTTCAGCGGCCTTAGCAACAGACTGAATATACGCCTTTAATTTTAGATCTGGAGTGAATGTAACTATTACTATCTTACACATACAGGGGGTTTTAAGTAAAGGGCTATTATTTTCAATTGAGGAAAATACGGAGATCCGATCATTGGTGATTAAAGGAGATAAGCCTAAGATTAAATATATTAATGATAACATGCATCTTTTTCCACTGCACCACATTCTCCACGTGTGAAAATAGGGGACCAGGAAGATTTTCATTTACAGTACTCCTCAAGATGGGATTTATAGACAGATGTGTCTTATGCATATGTGTCAACGAAATATTTCGGTGCATCATTAATAATATTAAGAAAAGTGTTTACTTCTTAATACATTTTGCGACACGCCGGCATTGGTTTTATGTAATTTCATCCTTTGCTCATCAACAACTACTTAAATAAAACTTATCTACGAAAACTGATTCGACGAGAACGTTTGCTAGATATATCTTAGCTGCCAAGATTTTGAAGCAATTATTTCCACTAGATCGTTTCTAATGGCTCTGGTATCACAAAGGTTATTAAAAAACGCCCGAGCGAAAGATTAACTGATCCTATGCTTTATAAAAGTCAGCATACCAGCAGTTGATCATGCAGGACAAAATGTATTTCCATTTTTACTCTATAGGGTGTTTTATTTAGTTGGTTAAAGATTGCTTTATTTAAACCAATTTTTAAAAGCCAAGTTCATTGAAGATTGATCAGTCTTTGCTGATATGCAGAGGAATGGTTAGCAGTATTTTTAAACACCGGGCGGTGACGAGGTTTTCTAAATAGAGAGGAAGAGTTTCTCTTTTAACTAACGGTTATATAATCTTGTTATTACAAGAGAAAGATCCAGCAACAGCGTCTTAAGCAAAATGACTGGAATGTTGAATGCGAATTGCTTTGTTTGTATTAAGGTTTCTTACAGGTGTATAAAAGATGCAGCGATGTAGGCATATCATTAAGAGTATTTCAAGTCAGAGCGAGAAATTCACCGAATTTATTGTCACGGTCACAAACACTGGAGTATACAAAACCGTATTTTTGCGATAAGTTTGGCTTGCAGACGCAGATAATAGTGCACGATGGCCATTGCAGGTTGTTGAAATAAATGTTTTACGTTATCTAATTATTAATTTGCAACGGTCAAGTAATCCTGGCTATAATAGATTAGACATACAAAGCTATTGTGTGTGTGTTTTTTTTTAACCTTTTTGGTAGCGATTGCAGTCAATTTGAAAGTGATTTGTAATTCAAAATATATAGTCCGTTGATACAGATTAGTGTAGTCTATGTTTTTTTATAGTAGAACACTATGGAGCGAAATATATCTAGCTATGTGGTTCTTGTTGAAATATTTTTAGAGGTTATAAAAATGACTGACGTAAGTATAGCAAGTCGTGTGAATAAAAGTCATGTGACCTACCAACGTCACACATACATTCTACAGTCAAGTACAGTGCTGACTATTACAAACGATCGTTATTTTCTGTTTACCTCAGGATTCATAAAAGTAGTCGGAAATGACTGTAATTCATTTTCTGAAAGTAAACAGTTATTCTATATTTGGACACGTGCAAGTATAACCGAACATTTTTGGTGCGAATATACTGTGAAATGTTATAGTTGCTTAGCCTATTTAATTAGTACTTTACACATGATGTTAATTTTAATTAAAATGGAACACATGTTCAACTAATTTTCAACTGTTATTTTTACACTCCTTTTATATAATATTGCTGACATGATTGACTTAGTTATCTTTTGCCTGTATATTTTCTTATAAGCATCTACAAAAGTGACTTTTTGCTTAGAAAATAAAAGTTTAGTTTCGATCTTAAGTTATTCATTTTCTTCTTTTAAATTTATTAAATCCCATAAAACATTATTTTGCATGAAAATAATTTTTCAAGATTTTTCTGTCAGGAAATTTATTTGCATAATAATATGTTAATATTATTGTTTTAGCCGCGTTCAAAAGTATAAGTCAAACATATTTACATAAAAAAGTCGATACTAAATATGTTTTATATTTATTCTCAAATAGGTTTGCTTCTAAACAAGTTTTAGAGCACACAAATTAAGTTCTTATTTAAATTTCGAGCTGATTAAATGAAAAAAAACAACAAAAATATAAGATAATATTATTATGTTTTATTCATTACAGAATGAATGGGTCATACTCCAGAAATGACGAAATTGATCGAATAGTTATTTTTGTAATTAGAAATATATAAGATTTTCAATGTTTAGTGAACTACGTTTTAATTATTTTGAAGCAAAACAATATCTTAGTAGTCGAATTGAATATTTTTGAGTTTATTAATTCTGTCAAAAAGTTTTTATTTCTATATTATAATATATTTATAAAGTAATGTTTAACCGTTTTCAAAACTATATGCCAAGAAACAATGCGTAAAACTGTGTAAACTAAAGATGTTTATATATTTATTCCCAAATAATTTAGAATATTTTGGCATCGAGTTTTATAATATTTACAAAATTCCTCAATTAATCAGTGTTTGCTATTCATGCAGAATAGACTCCGTGCTGAAATAAAAAGCGTACCATTTTGAAACCCTTCTGAAACTCAGCCACAAATTTTTCGATTTGTTTTATTTAAAAATGCTTTTTGTTCTAGTAACTTTGTATTTAAATGATATTTTTAACTAAATCGTTGTTAGTAAAAGTTATATTTATTGCGTGTTAACGTTTTTAGCAATTATTTATCGTTCGATTTTAATTTGTTTAATTACTGTTTAGTCATTCATTCTTCAGGTTTTGCAGTATTTGTCTCCTATATTGCAGATGTCTGCAGTATTTTACTTCTACATTACACATATTTACGCAATAATATACGTAATTTACATACCTAATGCTTGTTTCTGTATTTTAAATTATATTGAATGAAGTTCAGCTTTTGTATAAAACGAACAGTGTTTTCTTTTTTAATGCGATTTTTGAAATATGAAATACACGGCCTTTAGTCCTTTAAATCTATGAAACAACAAAATGTTTGACGTTTCTGAATTTTTGAGATAAGGATTGGTTATATGTATTATTATTCATCGGACTACTGTTCTCATCTTGAGTGTGATTTTCACAACGTTTCGGTCGATATAACCTCTGACTTTCTGCAAGTGTATCTTGTCGAACTCGGGAATTTTTTTAGTCAAACTCGGGAATTTGGACGTAATTTCGAGCGGAATCCTTTATTAACTTCACGGGGGTAGCGTGCTCTTGTTCTGTTAGCCATGACTGGATAGAGGTCCTAAGTAATTCGCAAATGTATATTTCAGTCGCCCACACTGAGGATTGGAACTTCATACATTTACGAATTACTTAGGACCTCTATCCAGTCATGGCTAACAGAACAAGAGCACGCTACCCCCGTGAAGTTAATAAAGGATTCCGCTCGAAATTCCGTCCAAATTTACGAGTTCGACAGAAACATTCCCAAGTTCGACAAGATACACCTAAAGAAGGTCGGAGGTTATATCGACCGAAACGTTATGAAAATCACACTCAAGATGAGAACAGTAGTCCGATGAATAATAATACATATAACAAAATGTTTATTTCCAAAATTGTTGTTACCGTGGAACAACACACACCTATCCCCTTTTGAATTAATTTTTAATTTTTTTAATTATATTTAATACGTTTAGTTAAGTTTTTAATTATATTTAATAAGTTTAGTTAAGTTTTTTATTATATTTAATAAGTTTAGTTATTTTTTTATTATATTTAATAAGGGTAGTTAAGTTTTTAATTACATTTTATAAGTTTAGTTAATCGTTTTAAAATCAGTATAAATTTGATAGAAAACATTGTAATTTTCCTATTAAAATTAATCATTTCATTTAAACTTTTAGTGCAAGATGAGTCATCTGAGTACATTAATATAACAAGAAAGTTATTGTAAAATCATTAATTTTGATATCTAATAGTGAATTTTAAAATAAGTTTCGTTATAATACCTTTATTTTTTATTGAATTTTAAAGATCGTTTTTCGATCTACATAATTCAATTTAAATTAAAATAATTTTACAACAATTATGTATTCTTTTCAGAACGTTGAATACAAGATAAAAAAATGCAAATTCGAATATTTTTCTTATTTCAATTATAAGCTAGGCCGAATAGTTGCCGAAACAGCTCTAGAAATCAAGGAAGTCGTTGAGTCCACGAACTACGACTGAAGGCACAGCACAATATTGGTTTTAAAAATTTCGTGGCGGAAACGAGAATCAAGAAAATGATAAGCGTAGCGGTCCACCATCGGATGTTTACAATGGTCGATTAAGAATTTTAGTCGAAGCTAATCTACGCACAACGGAGTGAGAACTTCCTTCTAAATTAGACCTCACGTATGCGATGATTTTCAACCACTTGAGAGTGACAGTAAAGAAAATATGAACTTTATAAATGAATGCCTCACGAATTGAATGACAACCAAAATAAACGGTGTTATGAAGTGTCATCTTCTGTTCTTTTACGGGACAAAAAATCACTCGTTTCTCGAAAGGGTTGTGACTAGCAATGAAAAGTAAGTGCTTTATGAGAACCGGCGAAGCTCAGTTTCGTAGTTTGACGCCGACGAAGACGCGAGTTGCACCAAAAGAAAAGCATGTTGATTGTTTGGTGGTCTCATCCATTAGAGATTTTTTGAATGCAGGCGAAACCATTACAGCGGAGAAGTACTGTCACCAAATGGATGAAATTCATCAGAAACTTCGACAACAACACCCAGCATGAATCAACAGAAAATGATTAATTCTTCTTCGCAAAAATGCCCGATCGCACGTGGCTAAACCGACCCTGCAGTAGTTGAACGAATTAGGCTACGAAACTCTGCCTCATCTGTCATACTCTGCAGACCTCTCTCCTACCGACTACCACTTCTTGAAGCATCCTGACAACTTCCTGCATGAGAAATGCTTCAAAGACCTAAGCGATATCATAAACGCCTTCAGCGACTTCATCGCTAGCAGAACACAATATTCCTATGTTACTGGCGTACGGTTTTTGCGTTGGCAAGCGTGTGTTGATTCTGATGGTGCTTATTTAGATCAAAAGATTTTTGTTTGAACCGAGATATGTTCATCTGAATTTAAAATTTAAAAAAAAAAACGCAAGAAGATTCTTGTCAACCTGATAGTAACGAGATTAAATTCATATACGACCAGATAAACCTAGTGTCGCTGAATATATGTATCGTTCAGTTTTCTTTTAAAGAATATTTTTCATTTGGCTTTAAATTTTGGTTTAATAATTGTATGTTGTCTTCCGTTTCAAATATACGTAATTTAACGTGCATGATTTAAAAAAAAATATATTGCATAAAGTTCTGGTTCAATATAAATCGAATTGTGTTCCTTTCTCTTCACTTTCAAAAGTCAATGCTTAAGTAAACAATGAACAAATTTAGTCTTTAAAATCAGAAAAAAGACAATGGACTGATTTTTACTTTTAGCCAATAAACCCACATCTTTATGCATTTGAATTTTTATTTTTGATTTTATTAATTATGAATTATTATGTTTTAGTATTAATCGTGTTCTTTATTGTTCTCTTTTAAATGCTATTTTTACTTTCTTTAATAGGTTTTTGTAAAATAATCTTTCATTCAATCTCTAACTATTTCACAAATTTTGCTTGCTAGATCCTCAGGGATGCCGCCATTTGTGAGTGAACAAACCTGAATTCATATTTGTCGGCCGTATCAAGTAATTGAATACGTAAAAAAACATATGTTAATTGAATGTAAAATACTTTCCAAGATGAAAGCTCTTAAGCTCTTCCAATAGACTTCCGAGTATCGGTAAACACAGAGAAAGTTTTGATTATATGTTGATGAAGATAACAAAATGATCACAAGAGACAACAGAGTGTAGATCAGTTGATGATTTTTCTAGGAAACCTTGTCAGTCAGCATCCGGTATGCAAGGATGTCCTTCAACAACCAATATTTGCTCATAGGAAAGGGAAAAGTTCTAGAAAAATCTTTCAATATAGTTTGGAGTATTAGGGTTATTGCTATAGCGTTATTTTCAAATTGTTTCGGTCGAGGTTATCTCCGACCTTCCTCAACTGCACCTTGCCGAATTGTTGAATCTTTCAGTTATACGTAACACTTTTCGGAGATTGAAGGTTCAACTCTCAGTGCAGACGACACTCAAAATACAATTGCGGATTACTTAGGACGTCTACCCATTCATTGCCAACGAAAAGAAAGCATGCTACTTCCAGCTGATTAAATAAAGGATTCTATTTTAAATTCGATGCAGATTCCCAGATTCGACAGAAAGATTCCCGACTTCGACTAAAATATTTCCAAGTTCGACTTGAAGAATGTTCGTGTTTACGCTGACAGAAACGTTGTGAGAATAACAGTTTAAATAAGCTGAAATAATCCGAATTATACAAAATATTAATTTTCGTTTCAGAAATTCAGAAATAAAATCTTTCATCATCAGTTTGTTGGAGTTTACAAGTCAGTAAACATTGTCGCTATTCATTTCACCACAGATGTGAATCTTTGCAGTAGGAGGCATAGACAGGATATTGCTAATTTTACTTAATATTCATTCGAAGATAGTAATACTTTGTTGTAGGAACGAGAAAGGACAAAAATGCACGAGTTTTTTTTTTATAAGCAACAGACGAATATAAATTCAATATGTATCTACCACAGGGAAAACTGTTCCTCCTGCATGGTTTTCTTTATTCACACTGATTCAAAACATCTTCGTGACAATTTTGTTTATAGCAACCGAAATTGATACCACCAAGTGTTGCTTTTCTTTTTCTTCTCTCTTTTATTTCTTCTTTCTTTTATATCTTCTTCTTCTTCTTCTTCTTCTTCTTCTTCTTCTGATATTGTATTTATTATTTTAATGTTCTTTTCGTCTTGTTAACAGTTTTTGATGAATCAATTAATGTTATTTTATAAACCATCAATCATGACTTTACAAGCCCGGATAAAAAGCAAAAAACAAAACAAAACAAAAACAAACAAACACTAATCATTCTGTAAAACGTGTGTTTGTAATACAAAGTCATTTTTTGTAATATTATATTTCAATTTAAGTAGCTCTTAAGCTCCTTGTGGTTCTAACATGGTTCTCCCGTGGTAGGGAATTGGTGACTCTTTTTCACTTAACGTCAAATTTTAAGACTTTATATTTTACTTGAAAGTCACTGCTTATCAAATGCCGAACGCTACTCGAGTATAACAATTAATAAGTGTCAGGTGGGCTATGGGACAAAAGCATAATGAAGAAAAGCGGTAGATTTAAGGCATAATTTGATTATTTAAGAAGATGGCCAAAGAATCACTTTTTCGCATTGGAGTTGAAAACGAGCATGCTGTAGTTAGTTGGAAAACAGCCTAGCAATAAAGAATTTCATTGGTGGCCATTCTAGAAAAATAAACTCTGTTCATTGAATTTGGGCTTAGTTTTAGAGAGAGAGAGAAAAGAGAGAGAGAGACAGAGAGTGAGAGAATATTGTTAATTGTTGCCAGTAGTTGTAGTTATACGAATGTTTGTTGTGAATGTTTTGCATGGGATATGTCATAGATTAAAGCTCAGTTAACACTTGATATGAAAAATAACGATAGAGCTTAAATGGACTTGCAACATCTCTTCTATGAGAAAGGAATTGTCAGGAATAAAAAAAATGACATCTTACTAAATTGGAAGCCAGTTTTGAACTCTACTCCCGGGTGGAGCAAAAAGTAAAAACAATTCATGTTTGTTCATGTCATCGGCACTTTCTACTAAAACGCGATTGCAGATTTTTATTATTTCTTGAATAATCTGATGACATTTATGAAACTATTTCACTTAATCTCCCTGGAAATTATTCTTGAAATATTAATACAATTACTCAATTACAGACATTTTCATGGATTACATTTTTATTTTTAACCAACATCCGTCTCAACCTACTATACATAAAACTCCATTACACAAAATATTATTCTAACTTCCCATTCCTTAGCATAGAAATTGTTTTCAGAATGAATTACTTTATTTATTTTGGAGTAAATTTTGCACATGAGAATACATTTATATTGCTTTTTCTATCTATATGGCTATCTATCTATCTATCTATCTATCTATCTATATGTATATAGGTGTATATATATATATATATATTCATACATATATATGTGTTTGTGTGCACGCGCACGTGTGTACATATGTATAAAATTAAACAAGATCTTGCGGTTTTTAACTTTTAAATTCAGATGAACATATCTCAGCTCAGACAAAAAATTATTGATCCAAAAAAGCACCACGAGAATCAACAAACTTCTCAGCCCTAATAGTTTCGCCTGCTTCCAAATAAGTTCCAAGCCACACAATCACCTTTTTTGGTGTAACTCTGGCTTCGAAAAGTGCCGTAGAGCTTCGTTGGCGTCTCACTTCTGATCTGAGCGTCCCCGTTTATCGGAAAGATCTTACTTATCATCACTAGTAACAACCCGGCCAAGAAACGGATCGTTTTGGTTGCGTAAAAGAAAGGAAGGTAACACAGCATATCGCCGTTTCTTTTAGTTGTTCAATTCGTGAGGCACCCATTTATCAAGATTTTTGTCTTTCAAATATATCTGAAGGTGTTGGAAATCGTCATGTATGCTACGATAAATCCAGAAGCAAGTTCTTAAACCGTTGTGCGTAGATTGGCTTCGACTAAGGGTTTTAATTGATCATTGAGAACATCCGATGACCTACCACTACGCTCATAAACTTCAAGATCATAAATTTCGCTGCTACGAAACTCATTAAATCACCATTGTGCTGTGCTTTCAGTTGATGTCCCTGCGCGAAAGGCTTCTTTGAAATCTAGAGCTGTTTCCGAAGCTTTTTGCCCTAACTTTGCATCTAATTCTACCCGTTGCGACCAAGGCCGCTTACCCCTATGTAAAAAAAGCTTAAATTAAATAAAAAAGATTCTGCGAATGTGTTTTGTACTTTATCTGAATAGAATACATAATTGTATTCAAACGACTGTAATTTAAACGATTAGATAGAGCGAACACCGCTCTTTTAAATAATATGATATATTATTTAAAAGAGTAGTGTTCGCTCTAACGAAAACTCATCTATCTATACATACATTAAATCCGTTGCCAAGGCCGCTGGAAAATGGTAGGATCCTTCTATTGATCAAGTAAATATCTCACTGCTGATGCAATTCTCTATCTATATAAGAGCCAGGTACGTCCAAGGATGGAGTACTGTTGTCACATCTGGGCAGAAGCTGTTAGAAAGGACTTATCTTGCCTTGATCGAGTTCAAAACAGACTTCGTAGCCTTGTAGAGGATGTCCTTTTCTCCTCCCTGCAACCCCTTTCTCACAGAAGAGATGTTGTGAGTTTGTCTCTGCTTTATCGTTATTTTGATGGCAAGTGCTCGGATGAGCTCCATTCTATGATCCCCCCTCGCAAACTTTCACAAGAAATACCCGTCTAGCACAAAATACTATCACTAATTTCCCCCACTCTTTCCCTGTGCCTAAACCTAAACGTAGGTTTCATGAGCAAAGCTTCTTTCTTAGAACTGCACGCCTGTGGAATTGTCTTTTCCTGCTTTCCGGCTGACTACAATATGGTTGTGTTCAAGTCTAACGTAAACAAGTTTTTGATGAGCCGTTCCATATAAGTTAATAAATTTACCGAATCTTCATTACTAACGATTACTACATTGTCCAATTTCTACTGTACACTCTTTAACCCTTATCCTCGAGTGGTCTCTTGGTCTTGATAAGTGCTGATGCCTATGTAAAAAAAAAAACTCATTTGAATCAAAATTAAAAATTCCACTCTATATAATACACGGTGGCTGGATACATTCCAGCATTGCATCTGATGTGCAGTTATTACGGTGGGCCCTTTTCTCTGATTCTCCTTTTGTAGTGAGTTTTCTTCTTTTTAATTTGCCGTTCTTTTCATATTTATTAATCACATTTCTTTCTGTTATTTTATTTTAGAAATTTGTTTGGTTTTAGTCATCTTTGGCGAGCAAGCAAATAGACTTAATGCACGTTTACATTATTGGTTGAGAAACGAACGCAGCATAAGCTAGAAGAAAATATATAAATATCCGTCGAAATTTAAAAAAAATAATAAATAATCAAACATTTTGATTCTGCACTGATTCTTTCCTTTAGTTAGTGGTCTGTAATGAACCAGTATATACGTGCCAATGCCAACAACATACATACATTGAACTTATTATTTTAAATAAATTTGACGATATTATAAACGATATGTTCCTTATATATATTTATATATAAACCTCAGAATATATATATATATATGTGTGTGTGTGTATGTGTGTGTATGTGTGCGTGTGTCAGTGTGTGTGTGTGTGTGTGTGTGTTCGTGTGTGTTAGTGCGTCGAAAAGTGTGACTGTGATTAGGTACGCAGTATTTTCCAATATAAGTATCGAACAGAAGTAACGTAAATATTCGCAAGAATCACGAAGTGCTTAGATACAATTTCAAAATTCTTTAGAACAGTTACCTTTTATTTTAGTGACAATGGACAACTTAAAAACATCGCTTACTTTGAACAATCAATTCGCATTATTTTACACAGATTTTTTTTCTGCCTTCGTTCGTTGAATTGCTATGTCACTGTGATTGTTCTATTCATTTAGTTGTCTGTCATGTTGTTTTCTTCTGCAAAATAAATAAACGAATGAAAAAGAGAAGGCAACATCAATGTTAATTCTTTCCAAAAACACGATCGTCATCACTAATGTTGCACAACAATGTACATTCCAATTTCCTGTCTTGTGATTGGAATCGTTTTTCTATCATTGTCATAGTGCGGTCTCCTTCTTCCCTGTCTCTCCTCCTCCAACCTATATATATATATATATATATATATATATATATATATATATATATATATATATATACTTGTTTATTGTTATATAAACATGCTCACATCCCGCTGCTACAAATAGCCACTTGTTTCAATCAAACAACAGATATCATCAGGCAGCGACTTCACTATTAAAAAGTTCAATGAATAATAAACTATTGAACTTTTGAATAGTCAAGTCGCTGCCTGATGATATCTGTTGTTTGATTGAAACAAGTGGCTATTTGTAGCAGCGGGATGTGAGCATGTTTATATAACAATAAACAATTATTATCAGCTCTTTTTATTGAGCACTATCTAACAACCTCGTTGAATTCATTAGTCCATTACGTTTGAATATAAAAAACCCGAATATATATATATATATATATATATATATATATATATATATATATATATATATATATATATATTACCAGTAATGTCTATACCGCTCCCCATGTGGGGGTACCAAATTGGTTAAAAGGGAAAATTATTCCCAACTCGCATTTAGGTAAAAATGCACTTTCGTAAATGGTTGAATTCATTCAAAACATATCGCTCAAACCAAAACAAAACAACATCTAAGTAAATCGCGATATATCCAGACAGCTGGTGAGATGGTCCAGGGGTAAGGGTTTAGGCTCATTACCGCTAGATACATCCACTCTGATGAGTCGTAGACGACGAAACACGTGTCTGTGGATAATTACATTTTAATAATAATATATATATATATATATCTTAACACCTTTAAGAACTCGATTCTTATTGTTGACCTGTTTCAAGTAGAAACGAAAGTCAGTCACTTAAGCCCGCATGATCATATCATGATGTTATCATCATTAAATCACTATGGACGGAATATCTCGACAATTACATCTTTATATTTCTAACGATACTTCTCGCGGTTAAAGTTGGCCCTGTGAGTTTGTTCGTTGGTAATGGAATCCGAGGTGACTTCGTGGACAGGTTCGAATCTCCCGACTGGCAGTACTCCTCATGTTTTTTGAAATGGATTAAACACTAGTGTATGTTCGTATTTAAAAAATATTATAACAATAATAATATAATTTAAAAACTCGGTAGTTATTGAGCACTTTAGTTGAAATGAAAATCGGTCACTTACGCTCGCATGATGATTCCCGGAATGATGAAATGAAATTGAATATTTATTCTTTAGAGTTTGTATAAATTGTTAAGAGCTGGGAGAGGCTAATTTCAGGAGTAATTGCCCCCTGGTCAGAATCATTGACTCTGTGATAGGTACGTTCCCCCTACACAAGTAAAATATCAGACGCTTGTACCTCAACTATGATCCTATGCAAAAATAACTCCAATCTCGCTAAACCCCCATAAGACTGCCGCCCTCGTCGTAACTGTTGCTGCCTGCAGGCTTCTCCGAAAGAAAGAAGAAAAAGTAGTGTATCTCATAAGGGAACAGACGAATGGATATCTCTTATACAAAGTTATCTCACCGGTGTCCAACATGCGGGAAATTCTTCAGAGCTCGAATAGGTCTAACAAGCCATCTTAGAACCCACAGAACTATTGCATAATTACGGTGATCTTCGCAAACGATGGACGAAATCATTAGAGATGAGGTTAGATTTTACTCATATAATTTAACCAGTAAAGATCCAGTAATGTCATTTAAACAATTCTATTTTCTGATATATGTATAACGTATGATTTTAAATAACTAATCTCTAAGTTCTAACATCTTTTCGATCGAGCACTTTATTGACTTCGACAAAACTACATATATATATATATATATATATATATATATAGAAAGAGAGAGAGAGAGAGAGAGAGAGAGGGAGAAGAATAAGTATGAGAAGTGAGAAAGCGAGAGAATATATATAAACATAGTGAAAGTTTTCATCAACGGGGTAAAATACAAAAAGAGTATTGTTTTGTGACGCAACCATCCGTGATAGTGGAAACTTTCATCAGTAACGGTTTAATTATATCTGAATTAGGGCTTTTTTATTATCCAGGGAAACTCCCGGTTGTCTTGTTCATTAAATTGTTTAGTTGATGACGCAAACCATAGAAGGAGAAATAACTTCAGCTGAATTAGGAGATTGGTAATAATATTAAATAATGCTATTGTTTTTTGAAGGAAACCATTGCATGGTATAGAATAGTACGCACCATTTTTTGTCTCGGATATGAACCAGCGGTCAAGGTTTCAGAGTTACCTGTGTGTGAAAACTTCTTGGGAAAGTTAATTAATATGCACAGGTGATATTTCCCAATTTAGCCAGATGGCGAATTTAATTTTGACGCGTTGAAGATAGATTGGCTGAATCAAATCATCAGACTTCGTCCGCTCTCGCTCGTTACGTTAGTATTAGAAAATGTGCGTAGCGTTTTTCGCCAATTTTGAGCAGTTTTTCAGCTGTTAAGAGTGAGTCTTAAAGTCCCCCCACCCTACACCTCCCCCATTTATTGACCGCAAGCGATATATATATATATATATAAATATATATATATATATATATATATATATATATATATATAGAGAGAGAGAGAGAGAGAGAGAGAGAGAGAGAGAAAGAGGTCGTGTTATAGTTTATATACAAGTGCTTAATAATATATAGAGCAGTTTAATTAATATAAAGAGTTTTATTTCTAGGGATATCACTAGGCTGTACATTTACAAATATATTTTACGTTTTCAGTTTGTGAAAATGTAAAGAAAGTACGTTAGGCTTGGAAACGCCTAGAGAGATATGAATCTACCATATGGCTGATACTCACAGCTGACATGTGGCGTTAGTATCAGTCAGAGATGCGTTCTCAACAATCAGTTAGGCAGTGCTTTCAATGTTGTCGGGTTGTGTTCTTTTTTAGGGGATTCGACGTCTTTGCCGTTATTTTTTTCTCCAAGTAGACGGTATTTTATTGATAATTGCCGAAGGCGCCTCTATCGGAGAATTTCATCAGTCAGTCTTGTAGTCGAGCTTGTACTTTTTTTAATTGTTTCAAAACAACACCTGACATTGCGTCTAAGCTTTCCTGAGAGGAAATAAATACATACATATGGGATAGTGCACGACAGAGAAATAAATGCCTTTTTAAACATGTCATAATACTGTTATACAAGTTCATATGGAAACCATCTATTTACATATTTCCTGTTTCAGTAAATTTAGACATGAAGTCATTTCATCACGGATATGACTGGAGATAGTTTCTATGAGTGAATGTCGAAAGATAGGCAGGAACGTATGCGTCGACATACCATAGTAGGTTCGCCTCAACAATAGATAACAACCCTCGCTAAAAGAAGTGGATGATGTATATAGTGTTAGTAGAACACAGCTGACTATATCTTATTCCGGTCAGACTTTAGTTAGCTACTATGACGTTAAAGCAAAACTCGTCACGTATGACAAGTTCTCGCTTATGTTCATTCAGTTATTTAAAAAAAAATATTTAATTTTATTTTGAATTCAGACACATTTATAGTTAGACTATGAAGGCAATATACACTCAATTAAATGCCATTCTAGTTCATTTCCTGTCCTGTAAACAGAGATTCAGCTTCATTGCACTTTGAACAGATCTCGATTTCTTCAACCAATTTCAGACATTTCCTGCACCCCAACCCTCCCTCGATAGTCCTTGCTCTCCATCTGTTGAGATGGACAATACGTTTGGCCTCGATCAGAGCATTGTATTTTCTTTCCATTTCTTTTATTTCCAAGGCCAGTGCCGACCGTTGCAATTCCTCGCATGAATGCGCACCACTTCGCTAACAAAATGCCGAAGCACTGGCGTAGATATATTAACAGCCACCAGAAGCCTGATTGACATTTGTGCGCATCACTGCATTCCAAGAAGAATCGAAGCCCACCCTCGCCATATGCACTACGTCAGACTGCACTAAGTGGCGAAAACTGTGGCGTCAAGGCATGTGTGCCGTTTCTTCGAACCACGCAGCAAATCACTCTGATTGCAGCTCCCCCCCACAAACACTGCTATTAAAAAGCGGAAGCTTTTAATAAAAAATAAAACAAAATCATATGCAATGAGAAATTCACATATAGAAATATGAATAAAAACAAAAGTAAATAGTGACAGGTCAGTACCTAAAACAAGTGTCTTTCCACACTTATATAGACGAGAAGAGATAAAGCAAACCATGGTGTAAAGCTTCTTATTTATAGAAGTGGCACTCCAGCTATGAGAGAGGACAACCATGGTCAGCCATAAGGCAGAGATGAATAATGTTCTTGACCCTTACCGCCATTATTTGTAACAACAATAAAACATAAGAATGGTATTTTATGCTGTTTTATTATTATTACTAATATGTTTGAAAGGTTTAAAAATAAATGAATGCCCTTTTTAGGGAACAGATACAACATCCTGAGGTTCAAATTATATTTTTGAATAACATCTTTTATCTGGATCTTGTTCATATCGAAGGTAAAACTCATATGATGAATAATAAAACAAGAACGATATTGCGTTTTACCGTAAACGTTACCGAACACGTTTTAGCCTCAGTCGCATAGTAGACAAAACATTGTAAAGAAAGTCAACTTTTTTCGTTGTACAACGACATTTATTTCCTCATTCTCCCGCCACGCGTGACTTTTCGTTAGGGATGTGACGTCTCATTCGTCAGTGTTTTCTCGTACGTGCCCTCGAATGTCATCCACGCCTCTAACATAAGCGTCTTCACGAACGTGGTCTCCCCTATTTATAGTCTTCTTTTTCCTTACCGTTACCTCTTTCTCTCACGGCTCGGTATTTGCATATAGCCGTCCGCGTTATGTTACATCATATTAACTGATCGGTATAATACATATCAACCCATTACTGTATGAGCGTGTTAAGTTAAGTTAAGTAAAGTTAAGCTTCGCTTCTCTACAATGACTATACATATTACAGAAGGTATAACGTAAAATATTAAATATGAGAAATTTTGTACAAATAAGTTTAACATTGGTAAAGGAAACACAATAGGTATCTATATAGACAGTAGTTTCGTATGATTAACAACATTGTCTCCGCAAATAATTGTGCCTCTAATTAATCATACAGTAAAATGTTTTAACACAAAACATGTGATGCTGAAAACAAACACTCCATAAAGTACAGAAATTATGTTGAGCTTGTTTTAATTTTGTGTCCCTGTGTTCGTGCAGACAAATCATAGGCCGCAAACATTTTTAAAAGTCCAAGACTTACCATGGAATTTCTCGATGTAATCTGCTATTCCGTTCAACCCCGTAGTAGGAGTCGGCCAATTTAATAATATACTTTTCTCCAAACGTAATGCAATTCACCTTGACCGTATTTGTTTCAATATTTTGTGAGAGCCAAGTTATCAATTGTGCACTTAATGACTGAAGCGCTGGATACGCATTGCATTTTTGCCTCATTTACCAAAAGAATCTCTTGGTTTATTATGCAAAATAAAATATCAATAGCTAACAATATTATTATGTACTTTTATATAAAATAATATACTATAATAATATAGTATGATTTTACTTATATTATTGAATAATTTTGTTTTAATTTTATTTTAACCGAATATTGAAATAAATCTATATTATATATATTTAATTAGAATTCATTATTAAGATGAGTGTTATTTATTAATATATTCATTGCGGATTATTATTCTCATCCTTTTTAGTTATTGTTTTTACTGCCAACTACTCCTCTGGCCTTCGTCAGGTGGTAACTGCGACGGGATAGAACTCCGAATCTCCTAATTGTATCGTCAGCAATTACTGCCTTCCATAGATCAGATAATAAATAAACATGGATTTATAAGACCAAAATATCTAACATTGATCGCTCTTCGAGACGCAGTGGATACAGACGCTGAATCTCTACGGTTCCCGGTGAGCATTGTCTGAAGATAGCTATTTCAATCCTACCCAAGACCGGCCAGAGGCTTACTTGGGCAAACCGTGGTAAGACGAATACAACTATGGAAGACAGTAATTGCTGAGGATTCAGTTAGGAGATTCGGAGATCATATCCCGTCGCGATTACCATCTAACAAAGGCCAGAGAAATAGTTGGCCGAAACGTCGTGAAACAACAACTATAAAGATGGGGATAATAGTCCGCAATAAATAAATAAATTAATATCTATATTCTCTCTCTCCCCCCCTCTCTCTCTCTCTTTCTCTCTCTCTCTCTCTCTCTCTCTCTATATATATATATATATATATATATATATATAATATTATTTTTTTATTTATAAAAGAGAAAACTATATGAACCATAGTTTTTTTTTTCGATTTTCGGTACTTATCGGATGGATTTCTGTACAAAATATCTAGGAACACTGTCAGGCAAATAAATTAACTTGGTGTTAAATTTGCAAAATAGAGACTCAGCTGTTTCGAAACCTATAAGGAAGGAACCTACACACACACAAAGTTACTTTTGTACGATATAGATAGATGTATCTATCTATCTATCTATCTATCTATCTCTCCCTCTTTATATATATATATATATATATATATATATATATATATATATATATATATACACACAGAGGAAACTACACCTATTACTATAACCAACATCAAAACTCACAAACAAATATAGAGGATACAGAGGTGTGGCTGAATTTATTTGCGATTCATGGCATAGTGGGTGACTTTCTTGATAAAATTCTGTTTGAAAATTGTGACTATTTGTTTATGTGGTAAAAAAATATTTAGGTATTATACATCTTCTAAATCAAGCTGAATCTTGGGGCCCATATTACTCTCACATTTAAGTATTTGATCATTGCAATTGCTTTAAAAAGTGATTCCTATATGAAAAATGCATTGCTGGAAATGTAGGACTAGTTTTAAAAAAGTTTAAAATTTAGAGATAATATTTAGTTTATGCCCCAAAACTTAAGCGTTTCTTCTTTGGGGTTGCGCTTAACCTTAAAAATTATGTTGCCGAACTTTTCAGATTTTTAAAGCTTGCAAATCAAACTTTGCATCTGACAAGCTTACTGTATTGTTATTGTTCTAGCGTGTAATATCAAATATAATAAAACACTTCGCTACTTACTAGAATTACGTAGCCTAAACCAGACATCTATTTATAGGAGCTATTCTTAAATAATCATCTAAAAATAAAAAAAATCATTAAGTGGATACTTCATATTGTCCTTTATTAGGAACCCTCAGGAAATTCCGTTTAAGTTTAATAGTGTGGATTCTGGCATGAGTTACACTGATTGCATGATAACTCAGATCTCTAAGACATAATCTTTCTAAGGGTTGAATAAAAATGGGTGACTAAAGTAATGAAAGAGACAGAGTTCACACACCGTAGCTAAAACAAATAAACGATAAAAACTGACGTCACATTTTCAAATGAAGAGACTACCTGATTTTTAAATGAGTCTTTCTGTAGAAGCTGTGCGAATCAACCACGGCCAATGATGTAGAACATATATATAATCCCAGCGAATGTTACCGATGTCTCTGTTGGTGCATGCCACTAATTAAGTAGAGAAAGTTAAGTTTAAAAAGTAAATATCTAGCTACGATAACATTAGTCTCTTTCTATTCTGTGTAAATTCTCTCTAAATAAAAGCACATGTGAAAATTCTCAGCGAAAGCCTCCTTGTGTGACGTATTTTTTTCATGAAAATGTTTTATTCTTCTTTGTTAAGCCGATGAGACACCCGACGGTCATTCAGGAAACACGGCGAAAGAAAAACAGTGGCGCCAGTTAAGGCGAGAAAAAGACTAACGTATAAACAACCATATGTATGTATAAAGTCATTTTATTTCGTTAGTGACAAGGTTACAATATGTTAGATAAAAAATGTTATGGTCATTTATCTGTTGTGCAAATAAATTAATTAAAACCTAAGATACATTTTCTGTGTGTGTGTGTGTGTGTGTGTGTGTGTGTGTGTGTGTGTGTGTGTAGGTATATAAAATAGCATTGATATATTTAATTTAACAAAGACGAGTACATAAAATATTTCTCTCATATTTATTTTGAAATAGTCATGAAAATCTCTTCATGTGTATGAATGGAATACTTTTGCCATATCTGGGCAGGAGCTGCTAAAAACAGCCTGTCCTGCCTTGATAGAGTACAAAATAGACTTCGTGGCTTAGTGGGGGATGCCCTTTTCTCTAACCTGCAACCTCTCTCCCACAGAAGAGACGTTGCGAGCTTATCCTTGTTTTATCATTATTTCCATGACAGGTGCTCGTCTGAACTCCAATCTCTGGTCCCCCCCTCGCCAATCTTTCACGAAAAACACCCGTCTAACTGAATCCACTATGAACAATTTCCCCCACTCTTTATCTGTGCCTAAATCAAAACGCGGATTCCATGAACAAAGCTTCTTTCTTAGAACTGCACGCCTGTGGAACTCTGTTCCGTCTGCCTGCTTCCCACCTGACTACAACTTGGATGTCTTCAAGTCCAATGTTAAAAAATTCCTAATCAACCGCCCCCTTAAGTAAACACTTCATCAAATCTCCACACTAACGTAATGTACTTGCAATAACCCTTATCCCTGAGTGGCTTACGGGCCTTGATAAGCGGTGATCACTGTTTAAAAAGAAATGTGTATGCATATAAAAAGTATATGAAAATATAATCTGAAGAATGTTCACATTGAATGGTAAAATGCCTGTCGATGAGCCAACAAAGAAATGAACTGAAAATAAAAAGTAAACGATGTCACGTCTTTGAAAACGCATGGATGAACGGAGAAGTAAATCAATATCTGCAATTTAGTTAAGAGGAAGAAAAAAAATAAACACCACCGAAAATAATGTGGAATAAGAGATATCCAAAAACTGGCACATGACACTTTTTCGAAAACAACTTATTGCATGCAACAAAGCTTATTGAACCCAAGACAGGGTCCAAAAATCTAATTGATCTCAAACTATCTGCCGAACTTCAACCGGTGTCTCATCGCCTCAATCTTGCATCACTGTACCTGTTTTACAAGTATTTATAAATAACATCTTAATTTACAGACATTCGACTAACCCGACGGCAAGCAGCAGTATTCACCGTTGAGTTCCTTAAATTTTAGAAAGCTTACCATTTAATTTTCCCCCCTCACACTGCCGGATTGTGGGATTCCTTCCCTGTTTCCTGCTTTGCTTACGGTATTAACCTATAGAAGTTTTAATGTAATCTGAAAAAAATACCTCATCAAAGAGTCCCATGTTAGACCCAATCTCAATTAGTAATCCGTATGTTTCAGGCAGCATTCCTTGTTTGGGATAATATAGAAATTAAAAGAAATATGTTTAAGGTCTTGACAACAGCAAGTTGTAGAAAATTAAGCTGAACACGCGAAATTCTTAAAACCATATCTCGTACTCATCAATGGCTTTAAATAAGGAAAGAAAATATTCTTCCTTCTTTACCTGCACTTGAAGCGTTGTGTTTTATGTGAAAATTGAAAATAATTACCTATATAAATTGATACGTTTGGAAGGCTAAAAAACGAGGCATTTCTTATATATAAACAAAATTATTTGCTTATATCAGATATATTTCCATGTCGCACATCCTTATCAATGAAGAGTCTGTTTCTTTTTTTCTTGACCGCATGTAGGAATTCTACGTGCGAGAGTGTTGTTAGTAGACCGTGGGCATTGGTAACGACTCGATATTTAAAAATAAAATAATTTAAAAAAAACACTTATCAGCCGGGGTGTCGCGTTAGCCGCGGAAAATTGAAATAAGAAAAAAAATAATATTTTCCCTCTTTACCTGCACTTGAAGCGTTGTGTGTTATTTGAAAATTGAAAATGATTTCGTATTTAAATGGATACGTTTTGAAAGCTAAAAAACGCATTTTTATTTATTTGCTTATATCAGATATGTTTCGATGAAAACCCACGGACTACTAACAAGACTCTCTCACGAAGAATTCCTACATGCGGTCAAGATAAAAAAAGAAACAGATTCTTCATTGATAAGGATGTGTAGCATCGAAATATATCTGATATAAGCTTGTTTTTAGCTTTCACAACGTATCCATTTATATACGTAATTATTTTCAATTTTAATGGCTTTAAGAATACCGGTATAAATAAATAACTGAAACTACACAAGTATTACTCAGAAATTACTTTTCCTCGTTATACACCGACAAGACTTAGAACGACTTCCGCTAAACGGAGAGCGGAAATCAAGAAAATACTTTAACAGAAATAATCAAACATTCAAGAAGAAAGAGAACACTATATGGCGTATATTTTAGACTGTACGTAAAAGCAGATACGTAAAAGATCCCATTAGACTTAGCTGACCGCCAGAGTTTTATTATTTGGCTTGAGGAAGTGGATCTTATCATTTTTTAGTCTTTATCGAAATTTCTTTATTTTTAAGTTAACTTAAAATTATCTTAAAATTAACTTAAATAATTATTTTATTATTTAAATTAAATTATTTAAAATTAACTTAAAATTATCTAAATGCAAAAGTTCAATAGGTTGTGTTGCGAGGATTCATATTGAAGAGAGACGGGGACATATATGCCTATGATGAGGGTGAGAGGAGACATCTACACATATACAGTTCATTTCTGAGATGCTTGGGACTTCATATATATATATATATATATATATATATATATATATATATATATATATATATATGTATATATATACTGAACGTGATAGGGTGATAGATACACAGTTCTTATATTTCGTATAACACATATATAGAGGAGGAGAGATACATGTTCTAGGAAGGGTTACACAATGTTCATACAAATGATTAACACATTACCTTTTGGGAGTTGAAAGATGATACAGGACAACAGTTACAAAAACACAAAGACCGGTCGAATGCTGATGACGTCAGAAATTCAAATTTGGATCTACATGGTCAATCTTCTACCCTTCGCTTCCAAAGGGACAGCTGACCACTGACTGCCAACTGGCTGACTATCAACTCTCTATCTGACTGACTAGCAGACTGTTCTCTGAAATTCAAACCCACAGAACTATATAGAGAATCGTCCTTTGTCCATGACGTTAGGGGTGTGTTTTTCAAACGTAACTAATTCACGTGGCTATGCAAGTATTTCCAAAACACTTCTGCAAACAATATAATCCTCTCCTTACCTATTTTTTAACCTAACCTATTTTTTAAACAATATATTTTTAATTTTCATTGTTCACTCGTTTTACTGACATATTTAATATTCAGAATTAACAATAACTTTATTTACTAAAATTCCAATCCTTAACCTTGCTTACAAGGTTCGAGTCTCGGCTTATCCTAATCTCATTTTCACCTATCTAATACTCTTCTTATTTACATGAAAAGGGGGACCCCCTTTCCTAGTAACAAATAGAAATTTACTCCCTTCAGAGTTTTTGTGCCAAGAAGAAATATATATTTTGCAACCAGAAAAAAATGGAGTATTGCTTTAACCATATATCTCTCTCTTTTCACCATCAACACTCATATTATTATCATCTTCCAGTGCTAATAAGATACTGTTTCCTTGACGCAGTCTCTCTTTTTGATAAGTTCCTCGTATTGACTATTATTCCAGACCTGAAATAAAAGAATTATATCAAAGTCATGTTAATAATAATGTTAAACCATTCTCTCGCCTTAGAAAATACCCGGCCCCTGAGTCAAGATTTTACTTTTGAAATGTAAGATTTGTTTTAAGATTGAATCCTGTAAAAATGCCTTTGAAAGCTTTCTTGCCTGGCGGAGTACAACGTATATTTCGCAGGGGGGGATATCTTCATCTCCTGAGGATACACATCTTTTAATTAAAACCACCATCTCAAAGAAGAATCGTTACTAGTCTTTCTCTGCTTTATCGTTTTGTATGGTAAATGTTAGAGCGAACACTAATTTTGTTTTCCAATGTAACCTATTCACAACAAAGAAATTAACAAAGTACTTTTATTTCGTCCTCTGACTGTGAAAACCGAAAAGAACTCACGTAAATATTATTCATTTAAAAGAACGTCTGTGTTCAAAACATTACTGCAGAACTGCTTACCAGACGCATACGACAGAGCAATTTGCAAGTCCAATGTTCACTACTTCCCGAGTCGTCATTTTAATTGCGGTTTTTTAATCCATTGTTTCTGTTATGAAGAGAGGTGTTAGTATATCACAACTATGAATGCGTTGCTGAAGTATATGCCTAAAGACGAATATGTGTGTGCTTGTGTGTGACACATGAATGACAGGAAGTAATGAAGGAAATGAAGATAATACAGTTAACTTGACGTAGGCAATCCATTTGTAAGGGGCTACGCGTAGAATTACATCAGTCTTAGATCGATATTAATTGGGTTCGTGTGTCACAATTATTACAAACAAAGATAATATACCACCATCTTTATAAATTGAAATTCATCGATGCTTTCACACATGACAGGGTCAGCCGCATCCCATTCTCGTGTAAAGACGCAATAACTTACATAGTTATAATGATAACCTATAAATTAACTCCTTCAATAGGTAAAAGGGAGGAGGCAATTCGTCTGAAAATTAAGAGGAGTTATTTCCTTTTTGATCACACTTCTACTGTCCTAACTGTTTCCAATCCTCTCGTGACAGTATTCATCAACAGCGAATTTTATTAACACTTGCCTTTGGCCTTTGGGCTTTACTAAGTGAGGACCCATAAAATAGCCACCGTTTTATATTTTTTTCTTTTATTATTGGGGGGGGGGCTGAAGTTTTTTTCAATAATTTATTGTTTATTGATCTAATACTGGAATAAAATTGTCTAAAGTTACGATATACTTGAAAAAAGGTAAATTAGAAAGTTACATTTGAACGAAAATTACCAGAGAGAGGATACTTGGTCTAATGTGAGGAAAGAAATCATTGGACTTTCGTCTGTTCTAATTTTAATTAGCTTTTATATTTATTCTTTTGGACTGAAAAAAAGTTCGCGTATTTGCAAAAATGTTTTTTATTTTTTCTAATTGGATGAAACAAATCTTTGACACGAATTACATATTCTTTTGAAATCTTCGCAACACGATTGAGAACAGAACTTCCACTCAAGTAGAAGGAAGTGTTCTCCGTAGTGTAAACACGTGTAAATTAGCAGGTTATATCGAAGTTTGGTTTGATTAATTAGCATATCAATAATTTTACGGTATTTTAATTGTGAAAATTTAATTTAATTTAATACCTTTCGGATATTTTAATTTTGGTAATTTAATTTTAGATCCAGGAATTTTGAAAAAAAATACGCTACAGGTTTTCTTTATATCTCCGCATCGTATTAATGGAGTTCATTTGGTTGTTTGGTTTATCATTAAATTTTGCAAATAAGAAAAATATTTAGTGCAGTTTAGGTCAGAAAACAAATAGTAGAATCAGATTTATACCGATTTGTTTTTGATATGTATCTTCAGAGTGTTTCATTTCCAAATGATCAGCTTGTTGCTGTTCATCCTCATACGAATTGTAGAGTTAGTTGTCATCTCTCTCCCTCTGCGAGAAGGTGAAACACAAGTGTCAGAAAGTAAGATTAAAGAGACAGCGCCACTGGGGAAAAGAAATTTGGCTTAGCAAAATGCCTGGATAACCAACTCAGGATACGTCAGCAGAAGCGCCCTAGGCGATTACCAATAAACTAACCTCTTCTTAAAATCGAAGAAAAAGTCTGGGGGTTTGGAACTCCTAGAACTGCACACGACCAGCAATATACTACAATCAACAGAGAAAGGAACATTCTAGAAATGTCAAAGTGAGTGTTGAAGAAAATAAAAATCGGCTGCGAATCAATTAGAAAATGGCGCCGTTTCTATCAGTTTAATGTATGGCCCCGTTTTCTATTAAGCGGTCCATCTTCCCAGAATTTACAACGCCCCTTAAAAGCCCCTTAGTTTATTTCTAATCGCATTAACGTGAATGCTCACGAATCATTTTTGTAATCCAGAGTGCAGATTACCTAACGCACTGTCTTTTTAAAACGTCATCTTACTCTGTGTCTAATCACGTCCCTGTTTGGATAACCACCCATTTATTACTGGCTAATCTCAATGTTGCCTAACTTTGATAATCTTACGAGAACCGTGTGCCAACATGATTATGCTGTATATCTCAATAATGCTGGTCTGTAAATTAAATAAAAAGAAACGGATAGTAAAACGTTTTGAAAAAAAAATTAAAAAATGATTTGTGTAATGAAACAGTATCAAGAGAAAATCTAAATAGCGAACCGCACAGCCTCGTTTTGAAATTACTCATCAAATGCCTGACAACAATCTATGCAAATGAGTGCAGCTGCCTTTTTTCTTCTTTTTTTGCTTGTATTTTGAGTAAAGTTGGTCGATGACCCGTTTTTACATAAATCTATCATTTGCATTCAATCTGTTTTGCTTTTCTTCTTTTTTTTCGTTTTTTTTTTTTGTACTGGAAACGGAAAAGAATATCAAATTTACGGACGTTTTTATCGCGTGAGTTTTTCACGTGATTTTTCTCGTGTTTTATCATCGATTCTTTTGGTTTATACAGTCAGCCATTGTTCTCTTCGCGACTGTTTTAATCTTCGTGTTTTTTGCGTGTCTTCGTATCATTCATTTATTTATGTCTATTTCCTTTGCTTTGTTTTTCGCTTTATAAGTTCCTCTCTTTTTTTTTCAGTGCATATTATTCGATTTCTTATCTATTATCCTAATTTATATTCATTCATCAGCACTACTATATATCTACGTCTCAATTTATCTATCGATATATATATATATATATATATATATATAAAGAGAGAGAGAGAGAGAGAGAGAGAGAGAGAGAGAAAGAGGTGTGCTAGTAGAACCCGTATGCCGGCATTGCCCGGGTGAACTATTAAAGATTCATTGAACTATAAAATATCAGGGAAAAACAAATGTCCATATATTTTTAAATTCATACAATATAATTAAGTGTAGTGATCGTATTTGATATTCAAAATACGTTTTCTATTCTTTCTTCTGCTGTGAAATTAAAAAGAAACTTAATTTAGTGTTTACTTAAGGGTAAGTAAGGGGTGGAGAACAGTTTTCTTTGTATTGTGTAGATTCTTCGGTAGAGTTAATTATCGTCTATTGTAATTAGCTAAACACGAGTATTTTTTACATCTAGTCATCAGGGTTGTGTGAAGTTGGAAATATTTTCGCAATTTTTCAATGACTCCAAAAATCGGACATTTGTACGTTTATTTAAAGCAGAAATAAATAAAAAGATATTTAAAAATGACCGTACACTATGTAACCCCTCCCGAAATTGAGAAAACATTAGTTATGTACGTCGACTTTCCAGTGACTTGGAAAGAAGTTGGTGGTCATTAATCGTTATATTTTATAGCAATTTAATGCATCACGTTAACATATAAAATCATAATTTCTGAACTCATGCATTTATGACCTGAGAGTTTGATGGTGTGAGATTCTAAGAAATCAACTCTCGTCATGGACGTGCATCAGATACAAAGACGCGTCATTAAGTTCCTCCATGCAGACACAATTGAACCGATCTACAATCACTGTGCCCTGTTGAAAGTTTACGAAGTTGATGCAGTTTATGTCAGCACAGTTAAAAGATGGGTTCGTAGATTTTAGCGAGGTGATAAGGATGTGCGTGACAAAGCGCGCTCCGAACGCACATGCATAGTCCTCCACACACACACACACATACACACACACACACACACACACACACACACACACACACACACACACACACACACAAAAGTAGATAAAAACACTGTTCGCGATGACCAACTTAAGCGTGCGCGGATACCAGTGAATGCAATGGGCGAAGAGTTGAATGTGGGGCTTAAGTGCAGGAAGAACAATGCTTTCATTTCTCTAATACAGCAAAGTGTGTGATAGGTGGGTTTCGTAAATGCTCAGCACAACCGAAAGGACCACGGCATGACATCACTCACGCTTCCCAGCAAAGAAGAAATTCAAGATGCAAAGTGATATGCATCGTCTTCTGAGACAGGAAGGGCGTCATCTTCCTGGATATCTTAGAAACATGCATGACAGTTATGATGAAAATTTGATATAACTAAAGGGCCGGATTATCCGTGTAAGGGCAGAGTAAAGGAAAACATTCAGTTTGCAACACGATAACGTCAAGCAGACAAAAATAAATCTTTGAAGTTAAATCTGAAACTGATACGACCCTTTTAGAAATCAAAAGGCCAAAAATAGAAAAAATAGAAAAAGTAAAACATTTTGTCATTAATGCTATATAAAAAAATGCTTGTATTTAAAATGTAAACTGCATTGAAGTTGTTGGTTCCTAAATATTTGCTTGTTTCCTTTTTCAAATGATTTCGTATTTTTTGTTTCTTAACAATGACGGGAAGACTTTTCTAGAGAAAATGAAATCATTATACACACACACATATGACCAGCAATGTTTGGGCTGCATTCTATACAATACGCCAGCTGAAATAAAAAAAGCTCGCTCGGCGAATAGAGAAGATGTCCAGAAAAATCGGAAAAAAATAAATGTGGTTTTCAATCAGACGTGCTTGAATGATGACTTGCTGCCAAAATATACAAATATTTCTTATTAACTTAGGGGAAACCGTACATCCTATATATATATATATATATATATATATATATATATATATATATATATATATATATATATATATATATATATATATACACTTGTGCCCGATATTATTCATACCCCTCGGATCTTTGAGATTTCTATAAGAATATTGCTCAAACCAGAAGGTAGACAATATTAAAGGGATTTCAAACAATAAATCAAGCATAAGCATTTAATTTAAACTCAACAAATAAATAAATTATGCAAGTTTGAAACAGTATACAAAGAAAAACAATAATGGCACTAGTTCAAAATTATTCATACCTCTCTTACTAATAGTCAATAGCATGCCCTTTATTCTTAATAACTGCCTGTAACCGTTTGGGATATTTATCAACAAGGTTTTTACAAGCATCAACACTGATTTTTTACCATTCTTCAATGCAGTAGTTCTCCAAATCCCTCAAATTTCTAGGTTTCCGCTTTTTAACCTTAGTTTTCAATATGTGCCAGAGGTTTTCGATAGGGTTCAGGTCGGGACTCTGGCTAGGCCATTCCAAAATATTAATTTGATTATCCTCAAACCATTTCTTGACTATTTTGGCAGTATGTTTTGGATCATTATCCTGTTGAAGGATCCAGTTTGGTCCTAAATGGAGCTTCTCCGCATCCTGTCTAATGTTTTTCTGGAGTATCTCCAAATATTGCTCCTTCTTCATAGTTCCATCTATCTTGACCAAACTACCTGGACCACTAGCCGAAAAGGAGCCCCAAAACATTAGGCTACCACCACCATGTTTCACCGTGGGTATGGTGTTCTTTGGGTTGTAAGCTTCTCCTTTCTTCCTCCAAACGTAAGAAGCATCCATATGGCCAAACAATTCAATTTTTGTTTCGTCAGTCCACAAAATACTTGAGAAAACGGACTCTGAAGAATCCACATGGGTCCTAGCAAACTTTAGACGTGCTGCAAGGTGTTTTCCGGTGTGCAATGGAGTCCTTCTTGGTCTTCTTCCTTTCAGACCATTTTCATGCAGAGTCCTTTGCAATGTTTGCCTTGATATTTTTATGCCAGAAGACTCCAGATTTTCTAAAATGTATTTAGTAGTGGTGGTTGGATTTGCATTAACACTGCTTACAATATCCCTGGTGGCTCTAGCAGACAGTTTCCTTTTCCTTCCTCTACCAATCAAGTTGTTTGTTGTGTGGTGGCTCTGGAATTTTTTGATGATGCTCTGTACTGTTGCTGTAGGGACCTCAAATTTCTTGGAACTTGGCTTGTAACCTAAACCATCCTTATGTGAATTCACAATCTTAGTCCTAAGATCATTACTAAGCTCTTTTTTCTTCCCCATTCTAATAATTTTTATTCTTTTATTGGTTTTCAGTTGATATCATTTTAATTTCTGAAAAATGCAAAAAACGAAATGAAATTAATCAAAGGTTGTATAAAAGCATTCAAAATAAGAATCAAACAGGAAACAAACAGTCAGAAACTCGATTAATACTGAAAAAAATAAGGGGGTATGATTATTTTTGAACATTGCAGATTTTATAAATAGCTGTATATTTCTTTTATTACAAGTATCCCGAGATTTTAAAATGACGAAAATGATCAGAAGAGGTTTATTAAGAATATGTATCAATATGGACGTAAACAATAAATTCTTACAAAGTTACACCTAATAAACTCAATTTTCAAGGAGGGGTATGAATAATATCGGGCACAAGTGTATATATATATATATATACTAGCATTTCAGCCCGGCATTGCCCGGGTGTTTGGAGGTGTATGCTGATTTAAAAAAAAAGCGGTAATTTTTTTTTTAACTTTGACCCCTAATGACCCCTAAAAATTTATACTTTTGGGCTCAAATGAAGTTATTTAGTTAGATCCACGTCAAATAAATTTCATATGTGTAGAGCCAAAATTGTCGGAGGAGTTTCGTAGAGTTATCAAAGGTCAAATTGTTGAACTTTGACCCCTTAACAGCCAAATTTCTGGCCGAAAACCGAAAATAAAGATTTTCTTAAATCTCAGCACCTTGTATATCAAATTTTGAGTCTGTAGATTTAAAATTGACAGATTATTGTCAAGGAAAATATACACAGACACGTTCACTTTTATAGATTTACTAGCATTTCAGCCAGCCGTTGCCCGGGTGTTTGGATTTGTATGTTGAGCAAAAAAAAAAAAAAGAAAGAAAGTGGTAGTAGGAAGGCAGGCTCGAACCTATACCGCAAAGGAGGAAAAGAACGGAAAAAAACCTGACAGCTATGTTGTTACGACCACCGCCAAACCGGAAATGACATTAAAAAAAAAATCAGGCTAGACAATAGAAAGGAGAGTTGGACTTTCAAAAATATCGGCGAAAAAAGCGAGCCCCCTGAAGAAAAGTGTCCTATTAAAGCTGAGGCTATTAATGTTTTAAGCCAATTTTTTGATATTTGTCGTTTGAAAAGTCGACCTTTAAAACGATACTGATCTGAAGAAAATCTGTTGCCTCTGTCGAAATTGTTGGGCGTACATGCATACATTTATATATTGGTAACTAAAGCTTTTCCACCGAAACGGATAAAAAAGCTTGCGCTATCTCTGAGTACCCTTTATGTAAAATTGCAAATGTTTAGACCAGAAATTGTCTGAGTAATTTGGTAGAGACAGCAGAGCTCAAATTTGTTAAAACTTTGACCCCTATTATGACCCCTTAACATTTATTGTTTGGGGCTAAAATCAAGTTACTAAGTTAGATTCATGACCAAGAAACCTAAATCCAAAATTTCAAATGTTTAGAGCCAAAATTGTCGCAGGAGTGTGGTAGAGTTCTCAAAGGTCAAATCGTTGAACTTTGACCCCTTACCCAACAGATTTCTTGCCGAAAACGGATTACACAGATTTTCCCAAATCTCTGTACCCTGTATATCAAATTTCGAGTCTGTAGGCTAAAAATTTACAGTGTTATTGCTTAGGGAAATATACACAGAAAGCCACATAGACAGAGAGACACACAAACATACATACACTTTCACTTTTATAGATATACTAGAATTGTTTCCCTCCGTTGCCCGGATGTGAGGTGTATTCTGAGCAAAAAAAAAAAAAAAAAAAAAAAAAAACGGTCAATTTTTTTTAAAACTTTGACCCCTATTATGGCCCCTTACCATTTATTGTTTAGGGCTGTAATCAAGTTATTAAGTTAAATCCATGTCCAATAAACCTATATCTACAATTTCAAGTGATTAGACCCAAAATTGTCAGATGAGTTTCGTAGAGTTCTCAAAGATCAAATTGTTGAACTTTGCCTCCTTAACAGACAAATTTCTGGCCGAAAACCGATCACATAGATTTTCCCCAATCTTAGTACATTGTATACAATTTCGAGTCTGTAGACTAAACATTGACAGAGTTATTGCGTAGGGAAATATACACCCACAGGCAGACGCATAGATACACAGACAGACAGATACACAGACACGTTCACTTTTAAAGATATACTAGTATTTCGGCCCGGCGTTGCCCGGCTGTTTGGAGGTGTATGCTGAGCAAAAAAAAAACAAAAAAATACAAGGTTAATATTTTTAAATTTGACCCCTATTATGACCCCTTAAAATTTATTGTTTTTGGTTCAAATCAAGTTATTAAGTTAGATTCATGTCCAAGGAACCTATATCTAAAATTTCAAGTGTGTAGACCGAAAATTGTTGGAGGAGTTTTGTAGTGTTCACAAAGGTCAAATCGTTAACAGAAAAATTTTTGGCCGAAATCCGATCACATAGATTTTCGCAAATCTCAGTACCCTGTATATCAAATTTCGAGTCTGTGGACTAAAAAGTGTTATTGCGTAGGGAAATGACACAGACACACAGAAAAAGTGACAGACAGACACACAGACACGTTCACTTTATAGATATATAGACTAACATGGGTGGCCGGCGTTGCCCGGGTATTTGGAGGTGTATATTGAACAAAAAAAAAAAAGCGGTTAATTTTTTTAACTTTGACCCATATTATGACCCCTGAAAATTTATCGTTTTGAGTTCAACTCAAGCTATTAAGTTAGGTCCATATAACGTATATCTAAAATTTCAAGTGTATACACCCCAAATTGTCGGAGGCGTTTGGTAGAGTTCTCACAGATCAAACCGTTGAACTTTGACCTCATAACAGACAAATTTCTGATCGAAAACCGATTACATCGATTTTCGCAAATCTCAGTACCGTGTATATAAATTTCGAGTCTGTAGACTAAAAATTGACAGAGTTATTGCATAGAGCAATTTACACACACAGGCAGACTCACAGATACACAGAGAGGTAGATACATAGGCACATTCAATTTTATAGATACACTAGCATTTCAGCCCGGCATTGCCCGGGTGTTTGGATGTGTCTGTTGAACAAAAAAAAATGCAAAACAAAATGTGGTAGTAGGAACGCAGGCTCGAACCCGTACCACGAAGGAGGAAAAGAACAGGGTAAAAAAAGCTAACGTCTATGCTTTTACGACCACCGCCACACCGGAAGCGACATTTTTTTTTTAAATTAAGGCTAGACAATCTAAAGGAGAGGATAACTTTTAAAAATATCGGCGGAAAAAGTTACCCCCGCCCTGTAGAAAAGTGCCTAGTTGAAGGGGAAGATATTAATGTTTTTAGCCAATTTTTCGATATTTTTCGTATGAAAGGTCGAACTTTAAAACGATACTGATCTTGGTAAAATCCGTCTCTTCTACTGAAAATTTTAGGCAGAAATGATGATTGCAACGTCTTATCAGACGAGTGCCACTCTCTCAGGTACTGAAAGTCCATGAGCCGAAAATTACTTTAGTTCTGCCGGAATAAAATTCACATCTCAAACAGATATGACACTGAAGACGGGCATTCGTTATATATATATATATATATATATATATATATATGCACGCATGCATACATATATGCACATACATACACATACACACATACAATAATCCATATATATGCATACATACATACACAATACATAATACACATACATATACATACATGAACATACACAAGGCGGTCAATGGCATAATACATATATATATATATATATATATATATATATATATAAATGCAAATATACATATATACACATACACACATACACCTCTGTAAACATACACACATATATACATATACACATACACAATGCATAATACACATACTTACATATGCATACACACGCATACATACACATGTACATACATATAAATACACGCATATAAAAATACATACACACATATACATACATATACACATATGTACATATATATATGCCTACACTTACTTATATATGCTTACACATACATGAATATGCCCTCATACACAAACATGCACATACATACGTACACATATACATGCATATATATATATACACATGCATATATACACATAAACACACATGCATATATGCACATACACACATGCATATATACACATACATACAAACAATATGTATACGTATATACATACACGCATAAATATATACATACATACAGACATATACATACATATACACATAGATATACACACATATACATACACCTGTACATGAACATACATACACCTATACATATATATATATATATATATATATATATAATGATGGCAGATAAATTATTATATGCTTCCAGCATTTCAGGCCTACACGCGTCACAACTTTTCCATGGCTGAGGGAGTATCTATACACAGATGATGTTACAGAGTTTTAGCTTTGTATGACAGATAAATCTCTCTCTCGGTTCAAAATGTTGACATCCAGCAACAAGCAAGAGCAAGATAGCCAGCAACAGGTCAAACAGCAGACTAGCTTAATGCGGGTGCTGGTCTCACGTTTTATGTTTTTGTTTTCTTAATCTAAGATTTGCTTCTCCTACAGGGGTTGCCTTCACCACGGCTTACGGGAGCCCTCTCCACCCCACATACACATGACAATAAACACATGTGTACATACAGATGTACGCCAACATACGTATGCATGTACCCACACACATGCAACCATAATCAGGTATTCTTTTGAACATTCATTTTAATTAATTCCCTGTTACTTTTTTAGGTTTTCTTATGGAATGTCCATCTTTAGTTAACTATTACGTGTAATTATATTCATGCAGATATTCTACAGGATTAATACTTGCGTAATATTTGCATAAATAACATTTAGTGAATACAAAGCTCTTTCCATATATATATTAATGTATGTCTACGTATTTTTGTTAAAAAAATTTAGCCTACAAAACGTCTACAATTTTTAGTCTACAGACATAACACTGCATATATAACCCATGGGAAACTTCATATTTAGAATTCAGCCCAGGAATATCGGTACAAATGTGAAAATTAAAAAAAAATTAAATTCGACAGGTGAAGGTCGAACGACGACATTACGAATATGTATATGCATAACGTAGTAGATATTGGTTTATATTTTAATTTTTGGCCTTGCATCAAACAAGTCTTCATCGTTGAGTCATTTACGACAGAGGAAAAAAATAAATCCTGTACTACACGTTTTGATTTCGATTCTTATTGGTGGCGCATTTTTTTTTTTTTTTTTTACTTTTTTTAATCATTTCTGTATATTGGGTCCAATATAATATTATATAATATATACGAAATCTGCATTAATAAACATATCATATTGAAACGTATTTTACGACTTGTAATACCGGGCGCCCTGCAAGTACTAAGTATCTTTACACGTTTCAAAGTTTATTATTTGGGAAAAAAACACACGGTTTTTAATTTATCAGATGTCATATTTGGATTTTTCATCCGTTTTCATCTTAAATGTTATTTGCACAGAATTTTCTCCAACCCTCTTTAGGTGTATCTTGTCAGACTCCGGGATATTGCTGCTGAACCAGAGAATATTTATATCAAATGAGTCCTGGCTTACAGAATGAGAGCATGCGCCCCGTGGATTAAATAAAAGGTTCAGTTCAAAATTTTTAAAGATATTAGAGTTTGACAAAGATTTCCTAGTTTTACAAAGCATGAAAATGGTTGAAGATTATATCGATCGAAACGTTGTGCAAATAACGCTAACGATGAAAAGAGTAGTCCGAAGTATCAAAATAATACGAATTTAAATTTAAAAAATTACTTAAATTGAAAGATTTATTTAGATGAGAAAGTTAATTAAGTGCATAAAAAGTCTTAAGATATATATCTAATATATATCTCACCTTAGTAGTTATGTTGTTTGAAGAAGTATGAACAATGAGTGTTGTTTTAGATGTCAATTCTTGATTGTACAACAGTTCAAAATCGGCAGTTTAATTACCAAATCACTCAATAATACCTAATTCCAGACAAGATTCCTCTGTATATATCAACTTTCGAACGTGATGCACTTATTACAATGTTTCTCTAACAATTTAACCCCTTTTCGTAGAAAAAATGTGTCTTTGATCTAAGAATATGATGCAGTTTCCAATATCACTTCTTTATAGCCAACAAATGCCTTTGCTAGAAGCATTCGTTTGAGATATGTAAACAGCCAATAGCAAAAGGTAGGGGGGATAGATGTAAAATATTTCAATGGATGTGGAAGCAACTCAATGTGCACTTCATTATCATTGTTGTGATCCAATTATGACAAAGTGTATTTTCTTCATTTCTAAAAAGTCTTGGTGATTTCTTCCGTCAAGCATGCAAACAATGCTATATAATATTTGTTATTGATGGTTCATTTTTTTTAAAGCTAATGGAATAAACAGAACACCTTGAACCTCCCAAACTACAGAGGCCAGCATCTTATCTACAGCTGCATCCATGTTTCATCCTTATTACATTACTGATGCAAACACCTTTTTGTGGCATTGAAACATGTGCAAACCAGTTTGAGTTGTTAACACGATGTTCCATCGACTGTGAGAAATAATGACAACCACGCAGCTTTCTTTTTGAAAAACCAGTATGCAAAATGCTAATATACTCCACTCCTCGTCGATCTCATGGGACTTCAATTCATAATTGACCAACCCTAATTTGCGAACTTTTTGATGATTTTTTGGATCACAATTTGAACAATCTGAACGTTCAGCATAATTTGTATCCGTACGAGTGCATTTAAATTCTAACTATTGTTTCTGAGTCAAAAGAACACGTATCAAACCATTCCTTTAATTGAACAATATTTTTCACATAAAAAGTGAGGTTGACTGATTAGTTAAGCAGTCAATTTCCGAAAACTATAGAATACATTCTCACGTGTAATATGATCTTAAACCAATGGTAACGAGAAGAAGAAATAGAAGAACAAGACAGCAATGCTTTATTTATCGCACATTCATTTTTTTCATTCTTTTAAAACTTGCATCGTAGCTTAACTTAAATAACGGTATACGTAAAGAAATAACCCGATTAGGCTTACATTTTGCTATGCGGCTGAAACTTATTGCATAATGTATTAAAATACAAAATATCTCAACCTTAAAATTTTTATATATATAGTAAAAATCGAAACCGCCTTTTTTCTGTTTTACCTGCTTCTTTTAACCAAATCAAATATAAGGAAACAGTTGGTTTATAGCACTACATAGTGTTTTCTAGGAATGTTTCACAAAGATGTGTTCAGTTTTTTTTTTATATTGCACAGTGGTTTTTCTTATTAGCTGAAGGAAATTAGTAAATAAAAGTTTCGTTCAATGAAGAGTCGTGGTGCAAATATCATATGTATTGCAGAGACTCCCTCAATAACTTTAATATGCATAAGTATAACATTTTCTGTAATAGTTACTATCAAATATAATTTTATGTGAAGCTGATGAAAAATTCTAAAACTTATAAAATGGCAATGCCATTTTGAAGCTCAAGTTGATTTAAGAATATTTACCTGTAACACTTTCACTAATAACTGCTTTCAAATAGCAAATGTGATTTGTAAAATAGTTTACTAAAAGCCAAAATACAACCAAAAAAGAAAAACTAACACAATATTCCACGAGCAAACCGATTAATTATGACTTTTCAAGAATATTATTATCAAATAAATATTTTGGTAAAATAATCAGAAAAGAAGCGAAATTTAAAACACAATTTACAAAACGGCCAAACACAATTTTCGAAGGTCAAACTTAAAAAAAGGCCACATTCACGATATTTGGCATGAAAAATACAATCTTGCAACTCTCACACACAGCTTTGAAGACTACATATTGTGTATCAAAGTTCAGTTGGATGGTGAGGCTCAATCACCGTTTAATCCTGACCGTCAGATCTTCACTTGTTTGTAAGGACGCACTACGCGGACAGCATTTCCCCGACCACAACGCTGTGATCGCAGCCGTGCGAAAAATGAACATTTCCGCCAGACGCTGAATTTTATAACCGATGCATCCAGGTTCTCGTTAATCGCTGAGAAAATAACTTTTCTAGTAGTAATATTATTACTATTATTATATGTATTTTTGTTTTATGGTAAAACAAATAAATCTCCTACATACTTGTTGTATTAGCAGTAGAGGTTGCAGAAAAAATCTTTACAAATAGGATGAAAATGTTAACATTTTTCATAGAAGAGCTTTATATTAACAAGCCACTCCCTCGATCTCCACGTGTTTAGAATGGTTTTCTAAAATGATAGCATTATTATTATTATTATTTATTAAAAAAAAAAAAAAACTTCTAAATATCGCGAGGGATTTTCTTAACTATTCTGTTCCTAAACAGTATTTTGTATCTTCTTACAATGATGGTTTTCAATTGTTTATGAAAGAAATATAAATTGCATTTTTTCATCTAATGATAAACTAAAACTCGACTTTGTTAAAATGAGAAATAAATATTTTGTTGAATTTTCTCAGCTAATTACAATTTTAGAAAACTGATTATTTAGAAAAACATACTCGTGTAATATATGTTACCCGAGTATATGTTTTTATGTTTTTGCAAATATGCATGCGGGCATTAACAATTGTTTCACAATTATTCGAAAATTAAAAGAAGCAACACATCTCTAATTAACTTTTAACAATTTCAAAAGAGAACAGTCGTAATTGGTAATTATAACGAATGTAGAAGTTAGAAAGAATAAGAAATTGTATGCGGAACAATTTGAATCGTACTACCAGCGATATGCACACACACACACACACACACGCACACACACACACACACACTTCCGCATGCAATTTCTTATTCTTTCTAACTTTTACATTCGTTATAATTACCAATTACGACTGTTCTCATGCACACACACACACACACACCCATATATATATGTGTGTGTGTGTGTGTGTGTGTGTGTGTGTGTGTGTTATTTTAGAAGGAAAACCGAGAATTAATAAAATAGTAATCAACATTTCGTCCCTATTCCAGGGGACATCATCGGGAGTTCGTAGGAAAAATGGAGAAGAAAAACGATTACAGACGACATGAGAGTGAAAAAGGAAAAAAATCCTAAAAGCCTTACCATTCTGGGGCGAAAATATAAATGTGCGTGCGGAAAGGTTGGATTATTCTATGCTTATATGTACATATTAAAACGATTATTCAAATACATATGTACCTGCACATTTAATTGTTTATTTTTATTTTATTTATTCTGTTTAAATTATATGAGGAGAGACAGTTAAGGATATATAAACTGATTACCAAGGATTTGTATTCATATTTTTCTCTCTGATCATTATATTTCCTATAGTACGGGCTAAATTATAGGAATCTTTTTCTTTTCATGATAGTGCTAGTATTTGATATAAGTGATGATTCCAGACGTCTTAGTTCAGCTCTATCTACAACGAATTAGATAATTATTGCATCATCAAATTTAAACGAATGATCATGTTCAGCACAATGGCAAAAAAGTGCATTTAAGGAGTTTCCATTCTTTATGTCTCTTCTATGCTCATTAAGTCTTATTTCTAACTTACGTTGTGTTACTCCTATATATGTTTGATGACAATTGTTACAAGGGATAGAATATATGCCGGAGTTTGATGTGAGGGTTTTGGGGGAGGGCTTAGTGGTTTTTAATGTCTGTTGTATTGTTGAAGAAGTTGTTTGTATCAAATATATACCAAGTCTATTGAGAGTGTCACAAATATTTGTATTATAAGTATGGGTAGGGGAAAAGAGATGTATGTTTAGTAGGGAGGAATCTGTTGTTTTATATTTCTGTTTATATTAAAATATATTTTCGTGGCTTTTTTCTTCGCATTCGAAATGAAATAAGTCGAATATTGAATGGTCTAAAAGCGTTCGTGATATGTTTAATTTCATCATCAAGATATTGGGGGCTACGTATTCTAAAGGCACGCAAGAAAAAAAAAAAACAATGATCATTTCAGTTTTTATTCTATCATTGTGGTGCGAGTACTAGTGAATGTAATCGTTTTTGTGGGTGTTTTTCTATGTACTTTGAAACTCAGATCGTTTTCTGATCTGATGATAAGATGTTGATTAATATTTTGTTAATTCTCTGTTTTCCTTCTCAAATGACATAACGTCAACCATCGCTGGTATATTTTTTAAATTTTTACTAGTATATATATATATATATATATATATATATATATATATATATATATATATATATTTGTTTATTAATTATACAGAAATTTAGAAAAACATTGGTACCGTCGGTTTCAAGCCGAACACACAACGGGAAACCGTTAATGGTAGTACGTAAATAATGTTCAGCTCTCGTCAGCCATCTTGTTTGTTTAGAGAAAACAAGACGGCTGACAAGAGCTGACCATTATTTACGTGTTAGCATTAACGGTTTCCCGTTGTGGTGGGCTTCAAAACGACGGTATCAATGTTTTTCTGAACTTCTGCATAATTAATAAACAAATATGTAGCTCTTATATCGAAAAAGTTTTTCTTTGTAATCGAGCACTTTGTCGGAACTCTTTCCCCAAAATACAGTAAACAATATATATATATATATATATATATATATATATATATATATATATATATATATATATATATATATATATATATATGTCTATTATATAATGTACTTAAGTTTGTTACTAATTTTTAATGCCGTATCCCGGAGAGTTTATATATATATATATATATATATATATATATATATATATATATATATATATATATATATATATATATATATATATATATATATATATATGAAAATAAAAGCAAGTATGATATATATATATATATATATATATATATATATATATATTTACATTTTCACCCCAAACAAGGCACAAAGCCACTTTGTTGTAGGGGGCTACTATCAGGGAAATCGGAATCAGGACTATTGTGTGGGGAGTTGGGCAGCAAGCTGTGGGTTCACGTTACACATGAACTTCATCATGTCAGTACAGTTGGGGAAGCAGGGACCCGGAAGGGAATTCCAAAGTCTAGCTGTCCTGGAGAAGAAACTACTGAAGTAGAAGGCTCTCTTACATTTAGGGATCTCTACTGTGTAGTGTGGGATTTAGCTGCTTGTCGGGGATATTTACGTCGAGGGGGGCACAGGTGCTTGCAGTTCGTCAGTGCATTCACCGTTAAAGTACTTGTAGAGCAGGCAGAGGGATACAACGTTTCGTCGATGGAACTGAGGCTGAATTTTAGATGACAGTTCAGGACCTATCAGATTGGCGACTCTATTTTGGACCTTATCTAGTGGCAAACGAACCAGCCCAAATATGACAACAATAATTATAACATTATGAAAAAAGTGTGATAAAACCAGTGGCGTTTTCATAAAATTCTCAAAGTTTCAATTCTATTTTCGGGGGATTTCCTGATGATGATGATGATGATATGGAAAAAATATACAAAAGATGAGAGGAGAAATCTATTAAAAGTGATATATTTATATATTTTATATACTTATTGGAAAAATTTCGTCTTAAATACATTTCAACACCTATGTTAATAATTAAAAAAACTTACTTAGGTTTCCCCACTTACGTTTTACATATTCTTTCCCGCATACATTTTTAATCACTATTGCAGCAGTATTCACCGGCTAAAACCCAAATATAAAGTTTTTGCATGGGTTCGATTACGCTATATCTTAAATTTCATGGCTGTAGACCTAAAACTGATAGAAGAGTTTGGTAGGCAATTTTTTTTAAACAAATATATATACGCATACATAAACATATAGAAAGAGGTTTGTTGTTACTATAAACTTGTTAGGCAAATATTACGCAAGTATAAATAATGTAGACTATCTGTATGAATATAATTACACGCAATAGTTAACTAAAGATGATTATCCCATAAGAAAACAGAAAAAATAATCTAATAATGAATTAATAAAGAGGAATGTTTAAAATAATATGCAAATTAGCAAGCTCTTTTGCAGATAAATGCAATTCAACAACCCATCAATTAAAAAATTGTATTATTTATAAATAAATAGAAAACAGGTTTTTAATATGAATATCAGTACACAACAACCCAAATTCATATATATATATATATATACCATAGGGAAAATTGCAAACTGGAGAGCACCAGGGATCGACGGAATACACTCATACTGGTTATAAAATTCACAACCTTACATGAAAGGTTAGCCTCAAACCTGGCAGGTGTATACAGGAAAGTAGCGCTCCAGATTGGACAACAAAAGGTAGAACCACACTGTTAGAGAAGGACACAATGAAACGAACTGCTCTCAGCAACTATAGCCCGATAACGTGCTTACCTACTATGTGAAAATACTGACAACATAACTGAGGGAACAAATCTACCACTCCCTAAATAATCGTGAACTCTTCCTCGAGGAACAGAAAGGATATAAAAAAAAAAAAAAAAAAAAAAAAGAACACATGATCTGCTATATATAGATCAAAAGATCCTAAAGGAGGAGAAATAATTTAGCCACGGAAAAGATCGACTACAAAAAAGCATACAATAGGACCCCCCCCCCAATCATGGATAATAGAATGATTAAAAATGTATCAAATACCAAGCGAATAACCAACGTAATAGAAAATACAATGAGAACATGGAGACTGGAATTGACAGCGGAGGGACAACACATAACAGAAATTAAAATACAAGGAAGCATCTTCCAAGGAGACTCATTATCACAGTTGCTGTTCATCATAGCCATGATGCCCCGGAACATTATTCTGAGAAAGTTCCAAGCCGGGTACACGTTCTCTAACACGGAGAAAAAAGGAACCACCTGATGCACATGGAGGATTTGAAACTTCTTGAAAGGACTGAAAAGGAGCTAGAGACACTAATTAAAACTACCAGGATTTTTAGCCAGGATATCGAAATGGAATTTGTAATAGTTATAAGAAAGGGAAAACTGGAAACGACTGAAGGCATGGAACTAGCGAACCAAACAGAGATTAGGGCACTAGGTGAACAAGACTACTATAAATACTTGGGAATTCTGGAAGCGGACATCGTCAAAGCCACAGAAATGATAGAGAATCGGAAAGGAATACCTAAGGAGAACAAGATAACTCCTTGAAACTAAATCATATAGCAGAAATCTAATAAAAGTTATAAATACATGGACAGTATTGCTAGTAAGATACTCTGGACCGTTTATAGGGTGGACAAAAGAAGAACTAAGACAGCTCGATCAAAAGACCAGGAAACTCATTACCATGCACAATGCACTACACCCAAAGGATTATATTGACAGACTTGACGTGAAAAGGAAAGGCGGAGGGAGAGGACTGGTCTGCATAGAAGACTGTGTGAATGACACAAAAAGAATTAGAAAAATACATAATGCAAAATACTGAAACGATAATGGCAGCGAGAGACACCGAAAAAAAACAGAGAAGTGAGACAAATGACAAAACAAGAATGAAGAGAAACAACTCCAAAGAAGATTCATAAGAATGACAAAAGATGAGAATAACGAAAACACTTAGACATGGATGCGAAAAGGATATATAAACCGATAAAATGAACCCCTAATAATTCAGCACAAGATAACTCGATAAGAACAAAGCATATCCAAGCAAAGATCGATAAAACTCAAGAAAACAGCAAGTGCAGATTCTGTGGACAAAGAGACGAAACGATAACCATATAGTTAGTGAATGCAGCAAACTGGCCAAAAAACAATACAAAAACAGGAACGACCAAGTGGAGATGGCAGTACACTGGGAATTATGCAAACAACTGCAATTTGAACGTACAGAAAAATTGTACAAGCATAAGCTCGCAACACTACTCAAAAATGAGAACCACAAAATCGTATGGGTCATGGACATACAGACGGACAAATCCATCCAAGCAAGAAAACCAGATGTCGTAATAATTTACAAGAAAGAAAAATCCTGTCAAATCGAATATTTTGCTGTTCCAGCTGACCACAGTGTGAGTATGAGGGAAAAGGAGAAACGGAGCAAATATACAGAGCTAGGCAGATAGTTAAAAGGGATTTGGATGATAAAGAAACATCAACATAATACCTATAATAGTAGGAGCACTATGAACAATCTCGAAAAACTGTGAAAAAAGGGTGGGAGAAATTGGAACCAGTGGAATGGCTGCAAAAGTACAACGATTAACTATAAGGAAAACGGCTGAAATATTAAGGAACACCCTTGAATGTGGAGAAAAATACACATAAATCAAATGCGTGAGCCAGACAACCTGATGCAAAGACAAAACATGAAGAAGATTTACAGGGAATGAAGAACAATGAAGCTGCATATCAACAAGATCTACATCCCCATCACGCATCTCCTCCCATTGCCCCATGACCGCCCCCCCCATAAAAATGTGAAACCAAAGAGCTGGGAAGGGACAAAGAGAAGGGAAAGGTCGAGGAGACAGGGCTGACCAGACCTCTGCTGGACAAGCGCGAAGAGAACTGGGACATTGAGCGGGGGTTTAGTACCATTCAAATTCCAGTACATCCTAATAGCCGCTACCAGCGAGAAATCAATGGTGAGAGGCTGTTTCGATAACAAAAAAATTATTTGTAAATACTATCGAAGGAGGCGGAGAGTGCTAGACGTGTAGGGGGTCTTGTTGTCACTCAGCTTCCAAGACACCACAGGTTTTCAATCAGATTTATGATGACCTGTGTGAAACCTCAATGTGAGCCTATAATAATAATAATAATAATAATAATAATAATAGTAATAATAATAATAATAATAATAATAATAATAATAATAATAATTTCGAACAAAAGGAAATTGAACAAAATCAGGAAAGATAGGGATAAGGAACCCCAAGGACAATATAGTGAAAATAGCTGCAATTCCAGAAATCTAGATGAATGGTCGCTTGAACACGTACATCAAATCTGTTGCCAGGGACGCTGGGAAAATGGTGGAATCCTTCTAACGCTCCAGAAGATATCTCACTACTGATGCGATTCTCTATCTTTATAAAAGCCAAGTACATCCAAGGATGGTGTACTGCTGCCACATCTTGGCAGGAGCTGCTAAAAACAGCCTATCCTGCCTTGACAAAGTACAAAATAGACTTCGTGGCTTAGTGGGGGATGCCCTTTTCTCTTCCCTGCAACGTCTCTCCAACAGCAGAGACGTTGCAAGCCTGTCTTTGTTTTATCGCTATTTCCATGGCAGGTGCTCGTCTGAGCCCCAATCCCTCGTCCCCCCTCGCCAGTCTTTCACGAGAAACACCCGTCTGGCTGAAATTATTGTCAATAATTTTCCCCACTCTTTATCTGTGCCTAAATCCAAACGTAGATTCCATGAGCAAAGCTTCTTTCTTAGAACTGCACGCCAGTGGAACTCTCTGCCGCTTGCCTGTTTCCCACCTGATTACAACTAGGACGTCTTCAAGTCCAACATAAATAAACTCCTGACAAACCGCCCCCTTAAGTAAGACACTCTATCAAAACCCCCAATACTAATGATTACTACAATACTATCTCATTGACTACTTTACATGCAATAACCCTTACCCCTGAGTGGCATTCAGGCGTTGATAAGTGGTGACTCCCATGTCAAAAATATGCATAACTTCAGGTAGTGTCTTCAGAGAGGTCATAACTGAAAACAATAGTAAGATTTATTTGGATCGACAAATGGCTAATTCAAAAATAGATTGCGTAATCACGTTACACACTTCAAGTTTAAGATAGGCAATAAAACAAACTCTAAAAACATGAGAATGACAGTAAAAACGATAATAATAATTCTAACGGAATGAATAATAGAATCAGAAAAAAGTAAGAAGATTAACAACACAACACTAGGTGAATGAATAAAGGAACTCCGTAGAAATAAAACTGAATATAAATTGAAATGGTCCATAGTATGGAGGGCTAGTAAGTATAAACTAAATAAATCGAAAAGATATAACCTCTTTATCGTTGAATAATATCACATATTAACATCTAATGAAGATTCATTAAATAAGAACCTGGTTTTAGTGAAGTAACGTATCCATAAAAATAAATTTCTATTATCCTGCATAAGACCAGATTAAAGAAAAAGAATAACATAGAAGATGTATAAACGAATAAGTAAAGAGAGAAAATAGTTAAGAGTATCACTTATGCATTATATAGAAAATATAAATCAAATCTATATATTAATACGATAGCGTGTGTGTTGTTTTCTGTGTCATGCTTACATCTGGGTCGTTTAATTTTTATGTACTTCCATTTCTTGTAATACATTATTTTACCAAGAATTCTTCATCAGTTTTAGTTTCGGTTTCTATCATAGCTGATGGCACTAAAGTCATTTAATTATTTTATCCAATAAATTATTAAGAATTCTACATAAGTTTGGTTTCGGGTTCGGTTATAGCTGATGGCATTTAAGTCATCTCATTCTTTTATAAATAATTTTACCAAGAATTTCTCATATATTATGGTTTCGGTTTCGAACGTACCTAATGGCACTAAAATAATCTGTTTTTTTTTAAATATTTTAATCAAGATGTCTTTTAGAATTCTTGGTTTCTGTTTCGATTTTCGCTGATGGCACACCGGTAATCTAATTTTTTATAAATAATTTTATCAGGAATTCTTCATAAGTTTTGATTTCAGTTTCAAATGTATATATTCATATGTTTTGAATTCGATTTCGATTCAAGCTGATAAACCCAAATCACATAGATATCTATTTTATTTTGGAAATCACAACTTTAATAATCGATAGAACATTAACTCTACAATAATCTTTACGTAATCTGCAAGCATTAAAATGTCATATTTAAGCACATGTTACGACCTGGCCGGGCGTCCCTGCTAGCTTCGATAAATATTTTTGCATTTTTAACAAAATATCAACAATAATATCAGAGCGTCTCCATTTACGCTTAATATCTAAAGAATGCCAATATAAATATATTATAAATGAACCAGTCTGCTGTGGAATTTCCATAGGTCACTTTAGTACAACTTATAGGTAACCCTACTCAGTAAATATCAACAGACCAAACCGAAACAAATAATGACAAATACCAAACATATAAGATTAGATAAAACAATTTGAGTAACAGTTAAAGGGTTGATTGTAAACTAAATATAATATAAATAGAGACGGTTGATTGGTTGGTTGGTTGGTTGGTTGGTTGCTTGCTTTTGTTTTACGACATATCAACCCTTTTCGGGTTATTTAATGCCGAATCCAAAGATTTTGAAGAACATTTTTGTTTAATATAATATATTTGTTGTTTTCACGTCGGTTTCTATTCAACCCATAATTGGGACCCTAACAGGTACTACCACTCCGAGTCAGAGTGGACCTGGGAGCAATGGAAATTAAGAGGTGACTCCACACTCCACAAAACCCACAAGCTGGGGCCTCACCACTAGATATAGTTTAAGGTCATATCCAGGACCCTCATTGAGGGGCTTTTACCCTCTGCAGGGGGGCAGTCGGCGTATTCTAATGCCCCACCAACAGGGCCAAAATAGAGACAGTAAAGCACTGATAACACTAGATTTCTTAAAGTTATATAGCTTAGAAATGAAATATAAACTTGACAATCAGATTACTAGGAAGTAAGATTCATAACAATTGTATATCATATAAAGAAAGGACATTTTTAGTTTGATTATATAGAAACGTAATAGTTAAATATATATAAATATAGTAACATAAAAGTAATCCACAAATAAGCCAGCAAATGTTAATATATCAGTAAGGGAAAATAATTAAGCAAAAGGTATATTAGAACTATTAAATTAATGTAGTATTCCTTGGATTAAATAACTAGCGTATATACAACAAATCAGAATGTTTACTCCCAGGCAAATAATGAAATACATTCCAAAGATATTGTAGTTTTTAAAAGAGAGTAATTAGATTAATAATAATGTACAATAAAGAATAAATGTAGAAAATAAATTTTAAGGTGCAAATTAGATGAAATTAATAACAGGAATTATTATAATTACGGTTGTTTCAATATTGATAAACAAAGTGTAAAACACACTCTAATGATATTGTAGTTTAATAAAAAAAATAATAGAAAAAATTTAATTGAAAATAATGTACAATAATTACGACACGGAAAAAATAAATTTAAGAAGCTACATTATATTAAATAAAATTAACAAAAATAATAATTACCAATACGAAAGTACAGCTGAAGTTGATGAATAAATAAATAAATAAATAAATAAATAAATACGAAGATGGAGATTTGACCAACAAAAGGAATGCAACCTCGACATCAGAGGTATGAATTTGACTGTTTGTGACATAAAAAGATTGTGTTTGAATACGTTTTTTTCTCCATAGAATTGTCTAAAATGTTTGCTACATTAAAAATACTGTCATAACATATTTTACTGTTTGTTGAAGATTGCTAACGAAACAGATCCGTTACATATACTCTCATAAGAAAAGTAAAAGAACATATGTTTTCAAAAATTATGAATTTACCTTTAAAAATACGTACACACACATACACACCCACCCACACACTAACGTATATATATATATATATATATATATATATATATATATATATATATATATATATATATATATATATGCACACCATCGATTATAAAAGTATATTTTTATTTTATATGTTCAACACCTTTTTCAAATTTCACAAGAAATTAAGGCTAATAAAAATGAATTTACACTTTTAGAGCATATATATTACTATTAACATTCTAAACCCAACGATATATAATATACAATGTGGAATTCAGAGCCCAGAAAGATGACGTTTATTTTTATAGCGCTATATTAAAATCTCCTTGTGAATTCTGAATTCTAACAGGTTTCTCTTCAGAAATGAGCCAACACATTTTATAATAATACACTGTTTGTACGCCTATGTCTTAAAAAAAATCATCTACTTTTAACAATGTTTACGCTTTTTAATCCTACGGAAAAAATCTCCAATATTGTTTTTTTAATCTTTATTTTCATGTAACATAAATCTGCCTCTAAGTAGTTGTTTGGTAAATTTACACGATTCCTCGGTACTATATATATTAACAATAAAAATCCAGGATTAATAAAATGTTATTCTATTTTATGTTGGGTCGATTGGAATATACAGTAAGCTAAACATATTGGAGTTTGTTGGTGGAAGCGAGATGTTTCAATACGCTAAGTTTGGCAGCTCATTAATAATTCTCGAAAAAGCTCTTCTTATATACGGGATATGACAATATGTCTCATGCCTACACAATTTTTATCAGTCGTAATTTGATCCTATATATATTTATTTTAACCTATATAATCATTGCAGAATATCTTGAAAAATTGGGTAAGCGCTAAAAGTTTTGTTGCGCTATGCCAGTATCTGCAAGCAAAATACATACATGTATTTAATATTCCCCGTGTCGATGACTGATGTGTCTAAGCGTTCAACAGATCGCATCAATGACAAGTGGCCTTGTTCAATGCGATCAGTCTGAGACTTGAAATGAATGATGCCAGCAAAGACACTGCAGATTTAAAGAATTCCTAATATTGTTTAGCGTCCCGACATGAATTTATGGCCGACCAAAATTGAATTATTTATACATAGAAAAGGACGGACGACGCAAACGTTGCAGAGGGGGAAAACGACCTTCGCCCAACCATGCTGCATCAACGAGAGATTTGCCAAGTGATTTGAATAGATGTATGGACGGTCAATAAAATTTGAATACTGTCTTTCGCTCTTTCTCCATCTTTCTCTATTTAACACAACTAGGGTCTCTCCTTCTGTCTCTCTCCATATTACATATTTTCTCCTCTTTCAATCTTTTTCAGTCATCTTTATGTGTTTCTCACTAATTCTCTCTCTTACTCTCTTTATCTCGTTCTATTTCTGCACACAAACACAGACACGCACACACACACACACGCACACACACATATATATTAATATTATTCTTGTTGTGTGTGTGGGTATATATATATATATATACATAAATACATATACATATATTTATATAAATTTGAATATATATATGTATATATATTACTTTTCTATTTCGCACAAACTTTTCCGCAGTGTCTTCGATTCCTTCGATCATTTTCTGTCATTTATTTTCTTAATCTTCCTCTTGATATATTTTCTTTCTATGTCATTGTTTCTCGCATTAAACACAGTTCATTTCCCTTTCTTTCTCTTTCTGCCCACGATCTCTTTTATTTTTCTCCCGAGCACCAACAGACTCTCCCCCCTCTCTCTCTCACTCTCTCACTCTCTCTCTCACTCTGTAATTATGTTCCTCAATGTTTCTTTATTGACTGAAATTCGAATACAGTTTTTCTTTCTTTCCCTCTATATTCAATTATTATTCTCTCGTTCTGTCTTGCTCTATATCCTACATGTTTTTTCCTCTTGTACAACCAATAATTTCTGTTTGCCTTTCTCCTTCTCTCGTTCTACCTCTATCCACATATACATATATACACACATTTCTGAAAGTTATATACACCAGAAAGCCGATATTAACATAATAATAACCGTTTGTTTAACAATGATGAAACAATTCTGTAAGAACATGTACCGAAATTTTAACATGCTGGTGGAGATGTTTTGCATGAAACATAAATATTGGCATCTTGGAATGTAACTATTATGTTTGTAACGTTACCCCCTATATATATATATATATATATATATATATATATATATATATATATATATATATATATATACTAGCTGTACCCGGCCACGTGTTGCTGTGGCTCAGTTGGCTCAGTTTGTTAAAATGAAACACATTCCTCAGGAAGAATTGCACTTTGTTCGTTTATTTACTTTTATTATTTTTTGCAATTTTTTTAATCAATAAAAGTTGTTTTTCCCTTAAACAAGATTAATTTTTTACCATAAATTGTTAGGTGAAAGTTTTTTTTCAGGAAAACTTGCACTTTTTTTTTTAAAGAAATTTGGCAGTAAACGTTTCTCTTTGAAAACGGAATTTTTATTATAAAAAGAATAGATGAATGCTTTATATGAACACTGTAAATAGTTAGGTGAATGTAGAGAAAAGTTTGATTCTTTTTTTCAAGAGAATGTACACATTATTTTTTTAACAGATGTTAGGAAAATAAACAGAAAAATACTTACATCATTAATTATGCAGAAAAATAAATAAAATGTTGATTTAGTGTTTCAACATTATGCTTATAAATTACGATAAAACTTGCTGTGTATGCGCTGTTTTACGGTTGTTGTAAAAATGGAACGGACACTTAAATTTAGCTCCGTTTTAATCTTTCTTAATTTTTTTTAATTGTGCCCCCCAAACGAATATAATAAAAACAGTTACATTCAGCAATTGTACTTTATGTTTATAAAACACAAAATATTTAAAAAAAAATGAATAACGAAAGGGAAATAATTATCTTTTTAAACGAAAAAGTCAGTTTGGTATATATTTTTGTTATTTTTTACATAAGTCCAGCTTACCATTCACATTGGAAATGTCAACATTTATAGGTTGTCGGGTACGTTTACAACGAATAAACAATCAAATCTAGTAGATGTATCAGAATTTTTGTAGGAATTTTTGACACCCCGAAACTGCGAATAAAATTGGGTTGTATATTTTCTTTATGGATTATACTTCTAAAATAACTAGTAAGGTTGTTTTAAAAGTAATAGAAATATTTTTTTCAATTTTAAAAAACCAGTAATGAATTTTACGAACTCAATATTTTTCAATTTTTAAACTTAAAAAATCTATCAAAATTTTTCTATCGATTCTATTTTTACAATATTTTCAGGATCAATGTGAAATTCTATACTCTTTCCAATAAACCGAATATAATATTTTAGACAAACGTGGTTTTAATTCACGCCCTCCATGTTAAAGTGTCTGTTAAAAAGTAAATAATTAAGTTACTCACCAAAGTTTTATATATCACAAATTTAAGAGAAAAGGTCAATAAATAATATATTTAAATTTAAAACAAAAAAGTAGTGTTTTTTAGAAATTTACCTGTAAAGTTCGAAGATTTTTTTAAACCACGTTGTTTGTTTGTTATTTTATTTATTTTTTTTTTTTAATGAAACCTTGGTCCTTGCTCCTTTAATTGAAAAAAAATAGGGCATGAATTACATTTTTCGAGTAGTTATAAGCTTGGAAAGAATAATAAGCTTGGAAAGAATAATTCAGGCCTCCCATTTTGAAATGTCTATTAAAAAGTAAATACTTAATTTACTCACCAAAGTTTTATATATCACAAATTGAAGAGAAAAGGTCAATAAATAATATATTCAAATTTAAAATAAAAAAGTAGTGTTTTTAGAAATTTAACTGTGAAGTCCGAAGTTTAAAATCTTTAAAAAAAAACACGGTGTTTTTTTTTTTTTTTTAATGAAACCTTGGTCCTTGCTCCTTTAATTGAAAAAAAAATATTAGGGCTTGAGTTACATTTTTGAGGAGTTATAAGCTTGGAAAAACGGGGTGGAATTATTCACTATTTTTCACGAGATTCCTGACACACCTACCAATCTACCCATGTTAGAACGGCTTTCGGAATAGACACCCCTAACCTTGCCAGCATATCCGAAAAGCTATAAAAGTTGACGTATTGAATATGAACGATGAGTTGGACGTAATGTAAAAATGTACCGAATTTAAAAGGGAACAACATTCAAATTTCCGTTCCATTTTTAAAACAACCGTAAAGCAGAGCATTCTATGAAAATTTTATCTAACTTACTGTATTAATGCTATTTCTTTTAAGCAAAAAAAAAAGAAAAAAAAGGTTTGGCTATAAATTCCTAAACTCATTACACCCTTAATAATTTAGGTGTTTGAAATAGGAATCTAATTGAATCTTTAATTTTTTGAATAGTATGCGATAAATTCATTTTTCTTCGAGTTATATTGAATTCATTAATACGGACTTCAGGGGCTTTTTTCGTAATGTTACTGTAAAAATTATTTTTTTATTGTTACAAATTACGATGCTTTATTTAAATAAAAAAAGCAAAAATAAATTCTTGCGTTTTTTATTTACTACTGAAAACCATAACTTTAGTAGAGGTATTTTTTGTTTAAACAAAATAAAACATTTTCACTAGGAGTTAAGTAAAAATAATAAGTTCACAATTTGCTGCGATCATTATTTGATAAATACTGCAATTTTCATTAAAATTGGTTAATTACCTGATTTTTGGTGAATTTTTAAGTAAAGGTAGGGGTCAAAATGTTTATACACATTGAGTGTCGGCATTCATTTTGTCTGTAGCTACCATTTTTCGACGAATATTTGATAGGAAAACGACCACGTGTGGTTAATTCAAATCAAATTTCAATCACATGGTTACATTATCAATAATCATGTGATTAAACCCATTGAAAATTTACCGATATTGTAAACATATTCTGTTTACATTAAGCCTGTGAGACTAAAATATCCTTTTCTGAGATGTAAAAAAAAAACCGCGAGATCAGGAGAAAGAAATGCCCAGAAAATCGCTAGATTTTTAACTTTTATCATCTGAAATTTTCAAAAATCGCTAATTCCCCCCCCAAAAAAAAAACTCCATATTTTAACTTCCTACAATAAAAAATTATAAATATAGTATATTCAATATATAAAATGTTCCGTGTTTTCTCACTATATGTTTCTGGAATTATATTGAAGCGGTTTGCTCCCCAGAAGGCTGACATGTTTTTTCAGAGAGGACATTATGTTTTTTTTTTGCAAGAAACAAATTATAATCTCAAACTTTTTATAATAAAAGTTAAATTAAAATATACTGCAAAAAACTAGACTTCAGAGATAGGAATGCCCCCCCCCACTTGATATGTACTTAGAAAAAATCGATTTTATAGCGAGATTTAAGAATGGTTAGCCGAAAAAAAGGTGAAAATCAAAACAAATAATCAATAAATAATTGTTACCAATGGCAATAAATGCTACTTTTTTTTACTTACATGAATGAGTTTATTTTATGTTTTAAAGTATTTTCAAGCGCTTTTCTTTCTTTTTTAATCTAAAATTGCAGGTGTGTGGGTGCTAAATATCTCCAGATTTTCTAGAATTCCCCGCTGGATTGCAAACGAAATCTCGAGATTTAGCAGGAAAACCGTTAAATTGGAAACACTGGTCACGTGACAGAAAGCGGTAATAAATAATTGTCCCTAAATAAAAGATGGCCTATCAGTACAAAGAAAACCACCTATTTATCATAGAAAAATTAAGTATAATGTTATAATTAAAAAGAAATATATAAAAACACACATGGATATAGTAAGCATATTATACCAAAACGTGGAAGCCATCCGTCCAGTGGTTTTTTAGACTATTAATTGCGAACGAACCAAGAGTTACATTTATATATATATATATATATATATATATATATATATATATATATATATATATACACACACATATATATATATATGTATACAATACACTATTTTTTATTTACTGTCTGTCTATGTCTCATTCTCTCTCCCTCTCTCTCTCTCTTTCTCTCTCTCTTTCTCTTTCTCTCTCTCTTTATATATATATATATATATATATATATATATATATATATATATATATATGTATATATATATATATATATATAAATTTTTCCTGCATCTGTTTTCCGCACTAAACACAACCCATATTTCCTTTTATTCCCAATTTATTTAAGATTGTTCTCTCGAACATCAACACACATTCTCTCTTCCTCTGTCTTATTGTTTTTCTATTGCACACGCACGCGATCTTCCCCTGCTTCTTTTTCTTTGTCTATATCTACTTTCTCTATCTTTCCCACTATCTTCGCATACAACATACCCTCTTACTCATCCTTTCTTTTTTTTTCGCCTCCGTCTCTATTTTGCACTGTTTATCTCTATCACAGCAACACATATTTTTATTCTATCTGTCGTTCTCTGTAACCTTTAAATTTCTATTTCTCCATCTTTTACCGCACAATCAGATATCCACCTTTTCACGCAATCTTTGGTTCTATATTGATATTGTTCTCACTCTTTTTCTTTCGCATCTTTTTTTGCTATTTTACTTCCTTTCTCTGCCCATCATGTCGCTTACTAATCATCTATCTTTTTCTGTTTTTCTATTTATCTCTCTATCTCTCTTTCACATAGAAATATATATAGCCACGTTTATTGTACGTATCGAACGGCAACTAATTCGGATCATAGTTCTCGTCTCTTCCCCCAGTTTCGCATTTTCTTGGAATGTGATCAAGATTTGTATTTGAACTGAATGCCATTAACATATGCCGGCATATATCGCTCCAATTCCATCGCGTCAAGCGTCGATGCTGTCAAACTGACTACATTTTATCTCCACAATTTATCCATACATGAAATCCAAAAAAGTTAACCATTTGCTTGATAACTGTCCAACTTGGACATGCGTAAGTTTATGTTTGCAAATACATATCGAGCTAGATAGAGCAACTGGTCCCATTTTTCGAGCAGAATCAGCGCTATACATTAGAATGTTAAGCTGTCGTTTTTGTTAAAGTAGGGAGGGGTGAATATTGATAGTAAGAGGGATAGAAAGATAAGGCGAGAGGAAGAGAGATACTCTTCCGTGTCGTGCGTGTGTCATTATCAAGACTTTATATCTAACCATTATCGTCTTTTTCATCAGTAATTGCAACACAGGGATGATCAACATATATTAAAAAGAAACGTCTAAAATGTTATCCATGGCATTGCTAATAAAATCCATTTTTTCCTGCAACCCAACCATGCTTGATACAAATATATTTCAGTTCATGTTTGATTTGCCTACGATGCTTCTTTCATGCATTTCCAAGATTCCTGGTTTTAATGCCGTTCAGAAATAATAATAATTGTATTCGACCTGCAAAACTACAACGCTAACACGCATCTCTATTAGCAGAATGGCGAAATTGCTGTAATTATTTATTTAAATTCGGGATTAGTTTCAAGATTGTTTCCATAAATATTTTATTTTCAAAATCTCCAAAGTTATATTTTCTCTACCGTTCTTCCTCGATCCATGACTGTGCTCTCAAAAGCACGTCCCTGACAGCAAAAATGCCACATTCCCCATACTTGATAGCGCACAAGTACATGTATTTTGTGACGTTTTTTCCACCACAGTAATTGAATTGATTTTCTAGTCACATCTGGTAGAATCACACATAACTTTTCTATATCTAATTTCTATGGCGCAGACTATCACTTTTTCACCCTTCTCTCAGATCTTCAGGATTAGCAGATGTCATTTCAAAATCTATTTCTCATCAAAGTTCTTGAGGATTGTGTAACAAATGCCCTTAGCCTAATCGGGAACTCTGATCACATTGTGATATCGGTAGACATAATGTCTCTTAACTCTTAACTCCAATTGAAGTGCTGTTGCTCCAAAAACCAACTGTAAAGCCATCAAAGTTACATCAGAATTGCCCCAGAGAGTAGTATATTTTCTTTTCCTGTGGAACGGTTTGAAAATGAGGCTATTGAATTGTTTCAAGCAGCAATTTAAGCACACGGTCCCACACAGAAGTTATATAGCAAACCCGTACTCTGCCCACTCGTTTATTACTACTGTGAAGCTACCATTGCTCAAAGGCAGTAAGAATAACGGAGATTTAGCCAAAATAATTCCAATAAAGATATACAAAAGTATAAAGAAGCTAGAAATAACTGTAAGCCTAGAGAAGGAATAATAAAATAACCAGAAAATGCATTAATTCGATATAACAATTTGTGGAAACTCTATGATTTTGTAGAAAATGATTCAGAATCATCTGATCCAACAAACATGAGGTTGTTTGCACGGCAACCGAAGAAAGCTAAACTGCTTGCCCGGTAGTCCGCCTCAAATTCCACTTTAAACTCAACAAACCACTTCCTTTCAAATATCCCTTTGCGGATAGAAGCCACGCTTGATGATCTGAAAATTACAACTCCATATGCCCGTGATGTTATAAAAAACTAGACACCACGAAGGCGTGTTGACCTGATCTCATCCCTGCTGTACTATAATAAAAACACGGTCCAATGATGTTGACCCAGTTCTCTCCACACTGTTCAACAAATGCCTAACCAAATCTTGCCATTTTGCTTAAGAATTGCTTCTATGGTACCAATCCCCCAAAATTCAGTCAATAAAACTAACCCACGCAATCATCACGCTATTATCACCCTTCCTGTTTTCGACAAAACATTTGAGCCCTTAATCAATCAAGCACTAGTTAAACACATCATCGATAATAAACTTCTATTCATCCGACAGTTTTCATTTAAGCAAGCACATTTTAGTGCATATATTCTTACTGCACGTATATACCACAAACATGATGGGGCAATAAAGGCTAATGTAGTAGTCGTAGACATATTTAAGGCTTTGGAGACGGTTTAGCCCAATGGTTTTCCAATGAAAATAACATTATATAATGTAATTTGGCGAATACTTAATATAATCAAATCCTTCTTAAACTAGAGAACAATCCAGGTTGTCCTCGTACATCAAGACGACATGATAGAAATGCGCGTATGCCACAGGGGACGATCTTTGGACTTCTATTATTCCTGATATTCAGAAAAAGTCTCTATGATAAAATTGTCTTCAAGATTGGTAAATTTCCAGATGCCACCACGCTTTATAACAAAAACGAATGAATAACAAGGAACACACACTTAAGATAATTGCTGAAACCTTGGAGGGAGACCTCCAGTTCGTAGTGGAATAAAGATGTAAATGGTTGGTAACAATCAATGCAGCCAATGCTAAGCTTCTTGACTTCAACGATTACAAGAATCTTTATAAACCATGACTAATATGCTGCCCGAAAGCTCTTGGTTCTAATTACTCGACTTATTAGAACTGGAAAAATACATTGATGATATTGCTGATGTGGCTGCGAGAAAAATATGGGATTTCTCTACCGTGCTCGAAAATTTCCCACACCTAGAGTATCCAATATTTCTACAAAGCCGGCATTCGCTAGTATATAGAGCATTCTTACCACATCAGGGGTGGCGCATCTGCTACTATTTCTATTACTCTTAGACAGGATCCAAAAAAGCGTCTCCAACCTAATATTATTACCCAAACTTCAAACTCTGTCCAATCGCCGAATATTTGCATCCTAGTGCCTGTTTTACATGTATTTAAATGTAACAGGCGTCCACGAAGTCGAAACACTTGTATTCAATCGACATAAATATTTTTGACTATATCGACAAGCAACTATATCTATCAATACACTGTAAAGATCCCCAGATGCCGAAAAGCATTATACTCTAATACTTTCTTCTCTTGAATTGCTAAACTTTGGAATTTGCCCACCGCGGATCCTTGCTTCCCTGTCTATATTGACAGACATAAGTCCAAGTGTGATGTGAACAGATATCTCGTTGCTCAGCCACCTTCATGGTGTCCCTGTAAATTTTGTCTGAAATAGTATTCTCTTAAGTCAAAGTAGCACTCTGACTTGTTAGGGATGAAATAATTAATAAACTGTAGAACCTAGGGATTTATTTTCAGTTAACGCGAAGCCGATTTCGAATCGCAACCGTTACTAGTTAAACGAATAGCAAAGCCGATAATACAAACGCCATTTAACAACAATAACTGAAACTTGATAAACAATTTTGTCATGCACTGAAATTTGTTTGCGCGAAATGCGCTTTCACTTCACAAAAGACGATATTTATGGCATTTTTATTACGTCTACAAACCATCAGGAATACCATGCAAAGCAGGATGAGAATAGTATTCCAAATACACCATATAATGGCAATTAAAAGAATTAGTTTTAACGTCTAATAAAGATGAGTGGAACACTTCCATTTTAAAAATGTGTTTGTATAAATGTACATATCTTTGAAGCAACAATGTATTAACTTATGTATATTGTCTTAGATATAGCCTTCAATTGTCAGTAGAAAATACAAAAATAATGATAAAGATAAAAATAACAAGTCTATATTTTTATCAGTGAGGCTTATATGATATTCAAAGTTAACTGCACAAATTTTGGTTCATGTTAATAAAATAGTTTTGGCGTCTGTATTATCAAACCAACCTTCTGAAGGGAGACAGTTTTGATAATTTAAAAGTGATTCTAATTTGACTCATCACATCAACATGTAAATTCCGAAGAGACTATTCTAGAATTCAACTCAGATTTGCCAAGATTCGATGAAAATAAATAATAAAAAACATTATTGTAAAATAAATAATTTCTTATGAATTTCTCATGCGTGTTTGTTTGTAAACTCAGAATTAGTACAGGATGTCCAAAAAGTCAGTGAAGCGTTTGGAACTTAAATAAATGCTTAATTGTTGACGATATCTTTCTATAATTTTAACACAATCTGACATTTGGAAATTAAAAAAAAATATATCCAAAATTCAAACAATCTTTATTCATGAAAAATAATGTCTTTTAAATGCTTCCAATTTTCAGCTTCGCATAATTGTGCTCTTTCCAAAATATCATTCAGGACAAATTGCAGAATATCTGGATAGGGGTTTAACTCTCTTCTTTCGTTCCGCGAGCTGGCAGACCTCGAAACGTCAAATCCCCAACTGTACAAGAATTGAAAGGAAACATTAGGCACAAAATAAGGGCGCAATGGATAAAGACATTGTATCTCTACGGTGCTAAGTGGGCATAGTCTGAAGATATACTTTTTAAACCATACCAAAAGCCGACCAGAAGATTAGTTAGCCAAAACGTGGTGAGACGACAACAACTATCGAAAGCAGTGATTAATGAGGATAGAGTTGAGAAACTCAACAATCTTATACTGCGTCACGGTTAACCACCTGATGAAGACAACAACTATGAAGCTGGGGATAACAGTCCGCAAATACATAAATAAACAAAAACCTTACATATAATACTTTCTCTTTATTGAAAATATGCGTATTTGTTTCGTAGGTACGATTCAACTTGTCTAAACTAACTTATTTTTTTTTAATATAACATACATTTAAATGAAATATCTTGTTTGGAGGTAAAGCTGAAACTAATTTCACTGTAAATAATTCACTTCTGAAATAAGTAAGGCAATACCCACGTCTTAGTACGACATGAAAAACCCCCTGAAATCTTACGAAGATCCCCATGATTCCAAAATCATATTATCAACCAGAACAAGGACAAGAATTTCAATTTTGTTTAATTCAATTTTCACCTCAAACAAGGCATCGAAACAAACACTTTGAAGTAGGGGGCTACTATCGGGGGGCATCATTTGCAGGGGAACTAAGAGGGGAGATGAGGTACAGAATACTTTCGGGCGTAAGTAATTTTCTAGCACGGTATAGAGCGCCCACCTTGCAGCACCTCCCCCCGCTGGAGGACCTTTGTGGCCTTCAGGCCAAGATCAAAGTGTAGTATCTGTTCCGGCAGATACTGCTAGCAAAGACCATATGTGGCGGCAACCCCACATATAAGACCTTGGTCAATGTAGGGGAACCCCTTCACACCAATTGTCACTATCCAGCTCCCCTACTCTCCGGGGAGTTGGTCCCCACTTCCCCTTCGCTCCTCACATTAAAAATCGGCCTTGTGCCTAATTTGCTCGGTGGAGGGGCAAATAAATACCGCCCACCTTCCTTGCAGCAACCCCCCCCCCGCTGGAAGATTTTTGTGGCCTTCAGACCAAGATCAAAGCGTAGTATCTGTTCCGGCAGATACTACAAGCAAAGACCATATGTGAAGGTAAGCCCACATATAAGACCTTGGTCAATGTAGGGGAAATCTTTCATACCAATTGTCACTATCCAGCTCCCATTTCCCACCCATCGGGAGCTAGTCCCCTTCCACCCCCTCTCCCCACATTAAAATAAATCCAGCCCACCTTCCTTGCAGCAGCCTTAACCATGCTCTGAATGTATCTATTGCAGTTCATGTTCCCTGTAAACGTTAGGCCGAGGAGTTTAAAAGAAGTGCTTTCAGGTAGTATGTTCTTGGCCATATAAATTTACTCTGTAACCAAGTGCAAATGAGATTCAAACATTTGTACTTAAATAATAGGTAGAATCTTTAAAAACTATTTATTAGGTATTATGTATAAGATAGCGCGTAAATGTCTGCCATCCGTCAGGATGCCCCTTCTCCTAGCTAGAAGAATATGATTTAAAAAAAAATATGAACAAAGTAATCATCTCATTTGTTTATCGATAATACAATGACCCATTTTTACGAGTGTTAAAAAATTACAACTAAGAGGATTAAAATAGAAGCCTCATCTATTTCCACATCAATGCATACTCACTCTCAGGGAGTATGTAATAAAGCTAGGGTTTCACAATCACTAACCCCCTTTTTTCTTCGCCTTTAATCAAGTCTCAATGAAATGTCCAGGACGAGTGGAAACAATTCAGGGATAAACTGATGAAGACGGGTCCTATTTCGGAGTTTCTTTCTTATATACGAGTTGCAAATTCAAGGATTAGGAGTTTAATGTATCCATCTAATTAACTATTCAAACCGTAGTTGGAGGGTAGATATATGGATCCGCATCCTTCGTGTAATTACTAGTGAAGGCGATGCATTAGTCATGATAGAAATCGAACTCTGTACGCTGAGGCCTATAACCATTGAACCGCAACACTTCCAACGAGTACAATAGTCATGACGTCTTAGCAGAGGTAGAAATAGCCAATTTAGCGACACCAGTTTCAATATGTATTCGATGCTGCTGAGTCTGGTCGACTGGCCGTACACTTTACTTTCTCTCTCTTTCTTTGCCAGTCAGTCAGCATTTTACACTGCAGAAGACACACGTACAACCCGTTTATCAGCCTACACGAACAAAAACAGCTTGGTACGCTTAGAAAAAGTAACCCGAGCTCTTTTCGCCTCTCAGCTGGGGAATTTTACCTCGACACAAAAGCCAAAAATGTTTAGAAGATTTTTAAAATGACCTCTTCCTTTTTGACTGTGGTACGTCCCTGGTTTTGTGCAGTGTTAGGATGTCCAGTTTCCTCAGTTTTACTTTCTCTCTTTGAGAAAGGGTTATTTACTTGCTAATAGTCTACAGAGGAATGTCGACAGGGCTTCCAAGCATGCCCTTCAAGTCAACGTTCTCTTTTGGTGCGTTCGTCCTTCAATCCAACTTTCCGACCCTCCTGTGACATCTTCCAGAGAGGGAGTAAGAGTTTACTTTACTACTTATCTTTGAAATCGTTTCAGAAAATTAATATTTACTCTTCCAGGAATTTTTGCAAAGGATTTATTCAACTTAAAAATTTAGCTGAACTTGTTAGTTTCCGAATGTCGCCGTGACAACATTTATTATTTTAACATTTATTTTTTCACGTTTAAATATTTTTCCTTTAATTTTTCAAATACTATAAAAAAAAGTAATGGAATACCAAAAAAAAAAAAAAAAGTTAATAAATGAAATTTCGACTTTCCAAACTATCTCCTCCTATCAGTTTTCCGCCGTTAATGCACGAAAAATATATGCGGTTTCCCCCGCCTCTTACGCAAGTATGCATACATTTCGTCCTGGTGTACAAATTATGTTATATATATATATATATATATATATATATATATATATATATATATATATATATATATATATATATATATATATTATGTATATATAAGGCACCGCCAAAAATGGCCGAAAAATCAAGTTGTTGTTGTTTTTTAAAATGAAATATCATATATTAAAATCCATTATTTCTGAGTAACTTTTTTTCCTCAGAAAGATAAAACCCTGAAGTTTATCATATAGAAAGCAAAATAATGTAAAACTTTTTCTACTATTTTTAATTAAATTTTTAATCTTAAAATTTCCCCAAACGTAAAAAATTGACATTTTTTGTCTTTCACAAAAAACGTAGTTAAAAAAAGACATTTTTTGATAGAATTAATTTGTTTATTTCTTGTCTAACAAAGATTTAGGGTGATTTTCTATGAGTATATGCAAAAATATTATAATATAAGTTCCTGGATATTAAATAATTTCACTTATTCATATATGTAACCAGTTATTTCGCGTCGATTTAGACAATGTTTACATTTGTACTTGATAAAAAGCAAACTACCGAAGACCAAACAGGCCAAAAAAAACTTATTTTTCAGTGAAGAAAATTTCAATGTATTATTAACGCTGAGGCCGGCCAGTACGAGATTAGTGACCATCTGTATGAGTTTGGTTTTTAATGTGTATGTGTGTCGGGGTCAGGCTCCCCAACATGGGAGGGGGAACAATTTAAAGCAGAATAAGAAAACATATTTAAGCGCGTTTGGTCCACCGTAGTCGAAAAGCGGCAAACGTTTTCAAACGGGATCGAAAAAATGATGATATTTTTAACATAAAGGGCACAACATTTATCTATTTTTTTATCGATTCTTCAAAGCATTCCCTGTTTAATAATGGGCATGCATTATTTGGCTCGCAAAAAAAATGGTCCATTTATTTATCACAAATTTAAAAATGCCTTTTTTCGTATAAATATTACGTTTTTTTTTGTTTTGCTTCACTTAAATTGATTATTTTACTTAACATATTTACCAAATTTCACACTTCAAAACTCAAAAGCGGAATAATTACACACAATCGAATTTCTGATATTCAGACGTAAAAATAAGGTATGCAAACACGTTTTTTTTGTATTTTTTAAATATATAATCCTATCCCTTACAACAGGACAATATGTTTTGTTCAGTTTCAGATGATTATTTTAAGCATATTTGGAACTCCCTCAAAACAAGGAGATGGTTGCAAGGAAAAGAAATATACACACACACATATATATACATATATATATATATATATATATATATATATATATATATATCCTTTTTGAAAAGTAAGTACACCGTTATAAAGTTCATTCTACTCATAATAATCGCTGAAAATTTCGTATTGATTGGATAATTACCTGATTTTAATTAGATTTTTAAAAAGACTGTCCGTCAAAATGTACTTACCCCCCCAGTTTTGGCGGTGCCTATTATACATGTTATATATTATGTATATATGTTATATATTATGTATGCATGGTATATATTATGTATATATGCTATATATGATGTATATATGTTAACTATACTATAACATATTAAAATAATTAATTTGGAAAAGTAAAATAATGTTCCAAACTGCTTTACTAGTGTTTGAGAGGTAATGGAGGACAATATGAAACATTAAAATATTTAGGTATCTCAACTATTTGCCCCCAGGAAAGGAGCCCTTGCTTTTTGAGAATTTCTACTGAAATGAAGCAACGATGTAGATATGTGAAATAATTTAATACATGAAAAATATAAGACAACACGCCAGGGTTAAAGCAGGGTCACCATTTATAAAAAAATTGAAAAGAAATATGGCTGATTTATCTCTAAACGTAAACATAACGAGGTTAAACAACAATTGGCCGTTGTGGTTAGGAGAGGGAATAAAGAAACTGATTGGTCAACTAGCAAACTTAGTATCACGTGTTACGCACAGTAATATCAATTTCATACTTTACTCTGGAGGTTCCGTAGCACGAGGAACAGCGAAATATTATGTGTATCTTAAGTTCCGTATTTTTTTTTTAAATTACTACCTATATTTAAATATGTATGATGTACTGATTAAGTACTGAAAATCAATACGTAAAATATTGTATCTTATTTTATATAAATATATATATATATATATATATATATATATATATATATATATATATATTTATATATATGAACAAATGATTAATAAAACATGTTAAAAAAACATCTTGAAAAAGAGTTAAAAAAATATTTAATTTTAAAAAGGAAGCACAAGATAAGTCCTTAATCCGCGGAGTTTCGAAGAAAGACTCTCTTCTCATCAGAGGGCAAGAATTAGCAAAATGCGGGATCGGATTTTGCATTTAAAAGTATTTAATGAAACCACAAGTAAGTCACAGATCTTACTTGGTTAAAAAAAAGGGTGAGGTAAGGGGAATAGGAGGTAAAAGAAAAAATGATAAAAAGATTTCACATGAATGGATAGTCCAATGAAGGGTAAAAAAATCCAAGAATTGTAAAATCCAAACGTGGTCGAATTAAAAACTTCCAATCCAACAGGTAAATTCCAAATGGTCCAAAATGATCCTATATAAATATAAATATATATATATATATATATATATATATATATATATATATATATATATATATATGTATATATATATATATATATATATATATATATATATATATATATATATATATTGTTGGAGAGCTATTGGCTACACATTAGCAAACAAAAAAAAAAACATTTTGGCCTGATGAGGTGATTTTCCCTGCTGGGGGGTCATTGAAACACGTTTGCTAATGTGTAGCCAATAGCTCTCCAACAATCAATATATTGCTCTGTTTCATGCATTGAGCACTCTTTGGAATGACATATTGTGTTGTTGTTATGAGTTATTGAAAAATTCTACCAACAGTATAATATATATATATATATATATATATATATATATATATATATATCGCTCACCATTTAGGGGTACCAAATTGGTCAACGTGCAAATTATTCCTAATTCGCATTTAAGTAAAAATGTGTTTTCTTATAAATAACTAAATTTATTCCAAAAGAACGATCAATATATATATATATATATATATATATATATATATATATATATATATATATATATATATACATATATATATATATATATATTACAGATATACATATTCAATATATATATATATATTACAGATATACATATTCAATATATATATATATATATATATATATATATATATATCTGTGTGTGTGAGTGTGTGTTTGTGTGTGTGTATGTGTGTGTGTATGTTTTGTGTGTGCGAGTGTATTTTATTTATTAATTCCGAACAGGTTCCCTTATCTTATGTTAGATGTTTCATGTTTACTCCCTCTCTCTTTCTACCCCTCTGTCCCTGTCTGTCTCTGTTTCTGTTTGTCTATCTATCTATCTATCTATCTATCTATCTATCTATCTATCTATCTATCTATCTATATGTCTGTCCGTCTATCTGTCTCTCTCTCCCTCTCTCTCTCTCTCTCTCTGCTCACTCCCTCTATTTCACTTTGAAAGCGTTTTTCCTGTTAAACGAATTCCCTTTCAAGACAGTTTAAACACCTGGCCAAGCAAGTCTTGTCTTTAAATATTGTTGTCAATATTGCTCCTATTCTAGCGTGACATTTCCCTGCATCGCCTCCGTCGCAGCCACCGCTGGTAGAGAGCCGAAGTACTTGATATAAAGGATGAAGAACGCCGCCAATAGAAAGCAAATCCCCACCACCACCGACCATTTTCTTTCCTTGTAAAAAATACTTTCAAAAACCGACCTTTACCCTCCTATCCGACCAATCATCGCCATCATCTACTCAACCTGTACTCCAACACCAACACGTAAGCAAGACTTGTCGACGATGAAAGTCAACTAAGTCCGCCCTCGTTCACCTTTCTTTGATCTTTGCCTTCATTCCTACCCTATACTCAGCCGCTATTTAAAAGATTTCTAATTTGTTTTGCTTTTTTCTGTTCGTATTCAATTAAACAGTCGTGAACCTAAGTAGATGCTAATATCTATCTATCTTTCTACCTATGTATTTATCTTTCTCGTTCTTTTCGTTCTCTCTCTCATTCCGTCTCTCTCTCCCCACCCACTCTCTCTCTCTCTCTCTCTCTCTCTCTCTCTATATATATATATATATATATATATATATATATATATAGTTATCGACATACAGTCCTGTTTCGTTGTAGCACCTTTCCCAAGCCGAGGATTGAACCTAGAACAATCGCAGTTCTACCAACCGACCCAGGCCAAATGTCAATTTTAAACAAACATTTGTCCACCACTTTATTGTGCACAAACCGCCTATTTATATAGAAAACAGCGGACCTTGCATTTTTCAGCCAATAAAGCGGGCGAGATTATTTATGACAGTGCTCTACCCAAAGAGGGGGGTCTTAAAATATATTTGTACTCGTCAACATACAGTCCTGTTTCGTTGTATCACAACTTATCAGTGCCGTTAGACTAGTACCTCTCCGAAGCCGAGGATTTAACCTAGAAGGATCGCGTTAATAGTCAGAAGTTCTTCTCTCCCTCTCTCTCTCTCTCTCTCCCTCTCTCTCTCTCTCTCTCTCTATATATATATATATATATATATATATATATATATAAATTATATATATATATATAAATTATATATATATAAATTATATATATATATAATTTATATTTTACATTTAAAAATACATATTATAAATATACCATGTTCTGCTACGTGAAGGACTAGAACTATTTACATAAAAAATGCCAACAACTTTGATAACATAGAACAAAATATATTATGAATTCATCGATATATAGTTCAAAATTTACTTCGTAGCTAAGTGGGAAAGCTCTTTTCTCTCCCTTGTAACCCTTTTTCCCACAGAAGAGACGTTGCGAGCCTGACTCTGCTTTATCATCATTTTTGTGGCAAGTGCTCAGCTGAACTTTCACGAAAAACACTTCTCTAGCTAAAACCACTATCAATAATTTCCCACACTCGTTATCTGTGCCCAGATCTAAATGTAGATTCCATGAACAAACCTTTCTTAGAACTGCGTGCCTGTGGAACTCTACTGCGATTGCCTGCTTTCCAGCTGACTACAACCTGATTGTCTTCAAGTCCAACATAAACAAGTTCTTTGATGAACAGTTCCCGTTAGTAATCACATTTACAATATTCCCACTACTTATGTTTCCTACGCTATAATCACATTGATTAATGTATACCCGTTAACACGTATGCTCAAGTGGCCTTCGGGCCTTGATAAGTGGTGATTTATATATATATATATATATATATATGTATTAATAATCAACACTTTCATCGTATGCTTATTATTTTCAACCGTCCCTCGGGAAAAGTGCAGTGTAAACACAGGAAAATAAAAATCAGAAAGACCTTCGTTCACTTGTCTGTTTGTCTACATACAGTACATCACTTCGATCCACTAGTATTCCAGATGCCTGCAGCATTCTTATAAACATACATATATATGAAGATGGATAGGCAACCTAACCATATGTATGTATGTATGTATGTATGTATGTATGTATGTATATTAAATACACACAGACACATTCGCATACACCAAACACGCGCACACACACATATAAATAAATAAATATATATATATATATATATATATATATGTATATATATATATATATATATATATATATACATACTGCTGACCAAAAATTTAAGACCACTTTAAATTCTTTGAAAAAAACAACCCTTTTTTAAGGATAGATTTTAAACTCTTCCGATGTAAGGTTACCAATACTACAATCTAAAAGTTTATTGAAACAAAAAATCTACATTCCAAATATGTATTTTTAAAATTTAAATTTTTTTTAAATAAGGCTTTTTACACATGATCAAAATTATAAGACCCGAGACAAAAATTCTATTAAATTGTACAAAAGGTTGAAGAAAATTGTATGAAAACATTGAACAATAAAACTTCATAACAAGTTCTAAGTCCACGGCTTTTGATGACTTCAAAAAATCTTTGGGGCATGCTAGAAATAAGAGTTTCAATAAAGGTGCGGGGGATCCTACTCCAATTTCTGAAGATTGCTTCACGATGTTCATTTTTTGTTAAATATTGTTTGCCATTTCGATAAACCTCTCTTGTCGTCCCTCCCCAAACATTTACAATTGGGTTCAAGTCGTGTGAGCATGCAGGATGTCCCAAGAGATAGACTCCATTTTCTTGTAGGAAGCTCAAGGTTCGTCTTGCAGTGTGGATTGCAGAATAATCCTTTGGAATAACCATCCATCCCCACACAAACGATGCCCCTCCATCATCAAAGATGCTTTTTGTAGCATGCTAACATAACCAGCTGCTATCTGACGACCCGGCCCCACCTGGAGCTCCAACGTTACTCTGTAAGAAAAGGCGCCCCATACCATTAAGGACCCTCCACCACTATGACGTGTGGAAAAAAATTCAAGGGGCATGTTTTTGTCATGCCAATATCGCTGGAAAGCTGTTCTTAACATAAGGTTATAAGTCTTATAAGTTGGAGGTTTGCTAACAACAAAAACAACAACAGCAGTACATTTAAATATTTATGCAAGGGGATGTATACCACCACTGGGCATTGCCGGTTAACGGGTCTTGCTAGTATATATATATATATATATATATATATATATATATATATATATATATATATATATATATATACAGAGTGTCCATAAAGTCCGTGTGCACTTTAAAAAATTATAACTTTATTTGTATTTGCAATAGAAATAATCTGTGAAATGGATTTGAAAGAAGTAAATCTATATTTTTAAGCTTTTATTAAAATTTTATTTAACTTTCCACATGCCCTCCATCATTAGCACTACAAAGGGTAATACGATTTTGCAGTTCACGAAAACATTTGCCAAATGATTTATAATAATGCCTGAAATCACATTAGTTATTCTAGCTTTCAAATCTTCCAATGAACTAGGTTTGGTTGCATACAGAATTGTTTTCACATGTTCCCATAAAAAAAAATATCTAATGGAGTCAAATCTGGCGAACGTGGAGGCCAATGAAATGGTCCACCCCTTCCGATCAATCTGTTAGGAAATTCCAGATTTAGAAACTGTCTAACACGCCGAGCAAAGTGACAAGGAGCTCCAGTTTGTGGAAACACTGTATCATCTTTCCAGTTTAAGTGTTCGAGTTGCGGAATAAAGTAATTTGCAACATATCTAAGTAGCTGTCACTGTTAATAACACGATCTTAAAAAAAAATATAGCCGTATGATTCTATTTATTCCCAAAGCACACCACTCATTAACAATAAAAGAGTCCTTTTCATGTCCAACAGTTTCATTTGGGTTTTCAGCACTTTCATCACTGACACATGGCATTCCAGACCGTGGTTTACCATGAACAAAGCCTGTCTCTTTAAATTGTTTCATCCATTTAACAATGGTGTTCCTATGAGGCGCTTTTTTATTGTATTCAATTCTAAACTTTCTTTGTACAACAATAGTCGATTTCAATTCAGCCAATCAAAGGAAACAGTTTACGTTTTCCTCATTTGAAGCCATGGAATCAAATTGATTTTGAAAAGCAAAAGAAAATATTTTTTACTTATATTTTGCTTATCCAAAAATTGTTACGAATTTTGTGGTGAAAAATTATTCAATAACTATACTTAAACCTAGATACATGAAACTTTATAACATTTTTTACAGATTATTTCTATCGCAAATATAAATAAAGTTAAATATTTTTAAAGTGCACACGAACTTTATGGACACCCTGCATATATATATATATATATATATATATATATATATATACATATATATATATATATATATATATATATATATATATATATATATATATATAAACTTTTGGGAAAGACATTCTAATTCGCACCCACTTTGCTTATCATCTACATCTACTCACTGTATATGTGAACACGTCCATAAACGTGAGTGCGCGTATCCTATTTATCCTGTATATGTACTTGAAGAAGCATTTGTGGTAGTGCGCGAGTTTTATATATATGTATGTTCACGTATACGAGAGTGTTCGTGGGGTGGCGTGGAGGGACTTAGTTTTGAATAGGGGCCAAACAAGTTGCTGACCATTCCAAGTCGAAAATGCTGGAAGGGTCATATTCAGATAGATTTTTACCTTAATGGCTATACCCATGCCCCTCCCCCCGCTGCTAACTCTGCCCGCTGACTCATGTTTTCTATCATTCACACGTAGGAAGATCGAAGGATCGGTCGAAAATTGTGCTTTTGAAGGAAACGTTCTTATTTTTTTAAAAGACTTTTTGTATTCCTACAGGGCAACACGCAGGAAATAAATACAGAAAGTATATAAACATTTATATATTTTTCGTATTGATTTTTTATTCATACATATTTAAATATATATATATATATATATATATATATATATATATATATATGCGCACATGTGTGTATATACATATGTATATATACATATTCATATATATATTGTTTTCAAAAGAGTAATTAATTTCTTCATGAACTAAATGGAATACAATGTCTTTGAAAAAAAATAAATTTGTGTATTATTGCAATCATTTTTTATTCAATTCTTATGACCAGCAATACTGTGTCCTGCATAACCAATCCCCTGTTTGTTTTTATATATATATACGAATACATATATATATATATATATATATATATATATATATATATATATATGTGTGTGTGTGTGTGTGTGTGTGTGTGTGCGTACGTGTGTGTGTGAGTAGACACGAACACACACGCGCATACACATGGCTATGGAAACTGGTTTTAATTATAGAGTTGAATGGTACTAATTATTCTTAACAATGAACACAAATGAGTGTTTGATGTTCAAAGTGCCGACTCCATTAAAGGCTTGCATTCTGTGTAAATTTCTTTATTGATATGATTCATTATTATAAAATTATGCGGACATCATACAAACAGCAAAATAATCGTGATTCTCACTCGGTCACAATCGAACTAGTTTGGACGCACATTTCGTACTACGTAATTGTTATACAGGCTAAAACAGCATGATTTCAACTAACTTCATTCATGTAAGCTTGGCCGTAGTGCTTTTCAGTTTCAACCTAGTACATTTATAACCGTTACATGTAAACTCTAGAAAATTTGGATACTCTCCATCCCGTCACTAAACTAAATAATATCGGGAAACAGTTTAGATAGTAGAGTTTTCCACTCCCCAACCATAGTATATTTAATAAATTTCTGCAAGGGAATCATATTTGTTACATTTACCTGATTTTTTCCTTTCGGTTTCAGTCATGCATGCCTAACGGTATACATTTTATCGCCATTCAATGATATGCGTAAAAATTTGGTGAGAGCCTTATCAGAACATACTGCGATTATAATTTTTATTCGTCTTTACCAGACAAAAATCACTTCTCTAACTGCATGTGGTGTGATTCTTGCTATTAATTCATACACTCTACAAATGTTCCTTTGTCATTCTTTATTTCTTTCTCTGACTTCCTCCCCCATATATCTTTCTTCCTGTCTTTCGCCGCTCTCTCATTCTCTCTCGCTCTTTTTGTCGACCCAATCTCTCTCTTTCTCTTTCTCTTCCTTTTTACTGTCCGTAATGAAAGTATTTTCGCGTTGTGGCTGCTTCAGTTACATCTCTTTCTCCTATTTTCTCTCTCATTATTGACGACTGCAAGTACTACTCTTTTTACGTAAAAAGTGAACTACTTTCATAAACGTTTACATACTAATCGAGATAATTTTTATTAGCATTCTGGCAATCTAATCACTAATGAAGTATGATCCGATTTTTCCTAAAAAGTCGTGATGATGTGTATCTGGGCATTTTCTGGACAATAGCTTAAGCGAGGAAAGACATCACTACAAAAACTAGACCAATATAGACAAAGGAGTGTGTTAGAATTATTGACTATTTACGCCGTGTAAAGATGTAAAACGATTGTAAAACAAAAGATTACATTTTACACGTGCCAAATATACAATCATATTAAATCTTTTTTGTGATGAAAATATCCATTTTCAATATATATTTTAGATAAATGAGCTCAATAAATTCCTGATTTCGTAATAAGTATTTTTTTTACACGGAGACACTACATATCAAAACTTGAAAGCCACCCGAGGAGTGGTATAACTGTGGTTAATATGGCCGGTAAGATAGCATAATCATGACTGGTAGTAATGAAAATTAAGCATAACTTGTTTACATTGGACTTGAAAATGACCATATTTAATCCACTGGAAAGCACTTCCGCAGTATGGAGTCCAAGGAAACAAAATTTGTTTATAGAACTAGCGTATATTTTGAGAGTAATATAGAAAGTGAAGGAAATTGTTGATCGTGGTTGTAGCTGGTCTTTTGAATGATTAGGAGGAGGTGGGGCAAGATTGAAACTTAGTTTAACATTTACCATAAAAAGAGAATGGATCCAAGATAGACTCCTATGATATCTTCTTAGGGAAAGAGGTTGGAAGTCAGAGAAAAGAATACCATCTACTAGGTTTTACAGCCGTTTTTTTTAAAACTCTGTCAAGGCAATAATTGATGCTCTGAGCAGCGCTCAACCCCCAAGATGATTCGGACATATTTTTCTCTTGTATATGCAATACTTTCTGGAAAAGATTTTTTTTACCGTCCCACAAAGTATCGCATATACATGATGCAAATATTTTTCACGCAAACTTAGTCACAAATTTGATGTTAGGTTTCCATTTCAGTTCAGGAGTGAAAGTCAACCGCAGAAACTTATCCAATCAATGGCCTTCGTCGAAATGGAGCCATTCATTTAAATTGATGCCAAGTAGGGATCATAGCGAGTGTGGCCAAAAGACAGAAGCTTGGTTTCGCTATATTTGTATTGGCGAGTTCGAAAATGTTACGAAATAGCGTAGTATATCTATTTCTCAAGAAAGCTTTACTTATTTTTTTTACATGGGGGTCAACACTTATCAAGACCCGGAGGCCACTCAGGGATAAGGGTTATTGCGTGTACAGTAGTCAATGAGATAGTATTGTAGTAATCATTATTATTGGAGATTTGATAGAGTGTCTTACTTAAGGGGGCGGTTTGTCAAGAATTTGTTCATGTTGGATTTGAAGACATCCAAGTTGTAGTCAGGTGAGAAACAGGCGAACGGAAGAGAGTTCCACAATCGTGCACTACTGAGAAAGAAGCTCTGCTCATAGAATATACGTTTGAATTTAGGCACAGATAAAGAATGGGGGAAATTATTGACAGTAGTTTTAGCCAGACGGGTGTTTCTCGTGAAAGATTGGCGAGGGGGGACGAGGGATTGGAGCTCAGATGAGCACTTGCCATGGAAATAACAATAAAACAAAGACAGGCTCCCAACATCTCTTCTGTGGGAGAGAGGCTGCAGGGAAGAAAAAAGGGCATCCCCCACTAAGCCACGAACTCTATTTTGTACTCTGTCAAGGCAAGATAGGCTGTTTTTAGCAGCTCCTGCCCAGATGTGGCAGCAGTACTCCATCCTTGGACGTACTTGACTTTTATACAGATAGAGAATTGCATCAGTAGTGAGATATCTTCTGAAGCGGTAGAAGGATCCCACCATTTTCCCAGCGTCCCTGACAACAGATTTGATGTACGTGTTTCATTTCAGATCAGTAGTAGTGTTGATACATGGCAGTATGGCCTTATAACGCATTCATGTTTGGCCTACTCTGCTTGTTTCTTGTTACGCTTAAGAGCTGTGACGCCGAAACACACAGACACACACACACAAGCACACAAACATGCACTAACCAGGCTTAACGTTGCTTAACCGGTGATCCGACGAGAAACGGTGTGTCAACGCGATTATGCCGCATATAAAAACTTGGTGAGAGCGTTATCAGAAGATACTTATCTTTACGTTTATTACTAGACATATACACAGATGACACAATCAAGTACGGTAACGCTTTAAAGGTCAACAATGACCAAGATCTCTCTGAGTCTCTCTCCACACACATTGAGCAGGTGGAGCAGTGGTGCAAAAGGTGGCTGGTTTATTTGAATGCATAAAAATCAAACTTTCATCTTTTCATACCAAGGTTTTGATCCCCATTTGGTCCTAATCTAAATGAATGTCTTTCGTCTCGAGGAAGCACCGAGCTTTAACAAGCTTTTTTTTGCTCTGACCGTCACTCTTGACCTAAAATGAATGACTTACATCAAATCTGTTGTCGAGGTATGTGGAAAAATCGTTCATGATTGTAACTCCCCAGAAGGTATTTAATTGCAGACGTGATCCTTTACCTGTATGAAAGCCAAATACGTCCTAAAATGGTGTACTTTCCCACATCTGGGAGGGGGGACTGCACAAAGCACCGTTTCCTACATGAGCTGGTTTTAAAATAAGCTTTGAAATTAGTAAATAATTCTCCTTGTAATCACCTTGCTTTTTTCCATATCGCTAAAAAGACATTGCTAATCTGTCTGTGATCTATAGTTATTTTCATGGCAAGTGCTCGGCTGTGCTTTAATCTAGGTTTCCCTCTTCAAAACATATATAACTAACACTCTTTTGACCTGTTCTTCAGATGCTGCACTTCATTTTCTTGTTCTCTTTCGTTAGAGGAGAAATCCTTCACGACTGAGACAATTTTTATTTTTGTACCTTTTCTCCACGTTAAAAAACGATCCTTGTGTCTAACTCTGTCCCGTGGGGAGGCATAGTAAATAGGTACAACCACTGTCAACATGTTCCCCACTCCTTGTCTGTTCCATAATCTAAACGCAAAATTCAGGAACACAGTTGCTTTTCTAGAGCTGGCCGCCAGTAAAACCCTGTACCGCGAGCCTGTTTTTTAGCTGACTAAAACATGGCTTTTTTTCAAATCCAATATAAACAAGTTTCTATAATATTTAATTGGAATTCATTGAAATTAGTATTATTTATTAATTTTATTTATAGCGGAATATTATCCTCATCTTTTCTTAGTTGTTTCACGACGTTTTGGCCTTCTTCTGGCCTTCGTCAGGTGGTAACCGCGACGGATAGGAACTCTGAATCCCCGGACTGCATTCACTGTAATTACCGCCTTCCGTAGTTGTTGTCGCCTCACTACGTTTTGACCAAGTAAGCCTTTGACCGGCTTTGGGTTGGATTGAAACCGTTATCTTAAGATCATTCTCACCTGGGACCGTAGACATTCAACGTCTGTCACTGCGCCGCGGATACCGAAGAGCGATCAAGGTTGAATTTTTTTGGTCTTATAAATTCATGTTTATTTATTATCCGATCTTCCATGGTCGGGTCCATACCGAATGGTATATATTAGTTAATTGGAATTCATTTAGATGAGTATTATTTATTAATTTCATTAATTGCGGACCTCATCTTTTCTTAGTTGTTTTGAATCTCTACGATTCCAGATGAGAATTGTCTGAAGATAGCGGTTTCAATCCTCCCCATAGCCGGCTAAAGGCTTATTTGTCCAAAAAGTGGTGAGACGATAACAACTACGGAAGGCAGTAATTGCAGTGAATGCAGTCAGGAGATTCAGAGTGCCTATCCGTTGTGGTTACCACCTGACGAAGGCCAGAGAAATAGTTGAAAATTTAAGAAATTATTTATAAGTAATGACTTGCAGAATATACCTAATGGTTTCACCTGCATAAAAAAAAAAAACTTGTAATGGATGAGACCACAGACCACCAAACAGTTATCATAAATTTCTCTGGCTATGGGAAGTGTAGAGGAGTTTCGCTTAAACCCCTGAACTGAGCGTCTAATAACGATACTGAGCGTTTCATTTGGTTGTTCTTGGTGAAGCGCACATTTATCAAGTATATTATATTAATAAAAGATTATACTTGATCTGAGCATCTCTACATTTGTCTCCATCGTTAATTATGTTTAAAGTAAAATACAATCGATTGTAACATTTTTAATTCGCCAATCTTACGTATGTAAGCGGGGATGAAGTTGCCGCTGTATGTGTTATGAAAGGTGTGTCGAGTATAGAGGAGGAAATGTTCGATAAATACATAGTTATACAAATATGACAAGACTTAATTAAGATAGACATAGATTGCCAACAATAATTTCGTCGTTCTTGCCTTTAGTATACATTACCGCCATAATTAAATTGTGTTCATGAGTTTTCGTATCTTAATAACGGTAATCTGACGTCACCTTTGATAACGAAACGTCCCTGACCAAATATCTCACGAATATCCCACCTTCATCGGCGTCTCTCTTTTAATAGATCGCCTTTCATCTTTTTCCCCAATCAACCAAACACGACCGCGTTTGTCGGTTCGATTACACCTTTGCAAAGAAACACTTCGGTATTCTAATCGATATGACAAGGCGTGAAAGATAGAAAGAGAAACAAAAATTAAATAAACGGGGAAAAATGAAGTGAAAAGCTTCCGATAATAAACAGCCGAGAAATATTTAACAGTTTCATTTCGTTGTTTCGCATGAAATATGATATTGTAAGTGCGTCACTCAAAAGCTGTGAATATAACAATTTTACTAATCTCATTCACATTTGATTGTTCTGCATGAAGTGCCATATTACATATTTTTCCATCAAAAAGCTGAACATAGTTACGCAAATGAATAGCATAAGATATATAGTATTGTAGGTGTGGGTTACTATTCGTCTAATTAAAAGAAGGGTAGACTGTATTTGTGCAGTTTACGTACCGGACTTAAATAATAATATGATTTAGAAACCCATTTGTATCATGAACAGGATAACTTTAGAACTATGTTGCCATTTTCACTGACAATTTAATAAACAAAAGATAATGTAATGATTTAATTCAACTTGAAAATCCTATCCACAAAAATAACACGGTACATAAATGGCACAGGCACAGATAAATATATTAATGGCCACAGACCATATCACTCTCCACAAATTTGATGGCCTTGTGTCTTAATTCTAATATACATACAATTAAAAAAAAAAGACATAAACTTTTATATATTGATTTTCATTATTAATTCCAACAATGCTCAAAACGTTCGCGGAACTATGTAATTATGAAGGCGTATATGGCAAATAACTACGCAGCCTTTTCGCGTTTCATCATCGTGAAGTTTCTCTGCGGGATGTCACCAGTTCTGCTACCTCCTACTGCTCCTCTTTCAACTGCTGTCTACGTGACGTTGCCGCACATTATGGTACAGCATGATTTCCACGGAGATACTGATCTGAAAACTTTTGCTGCTCCCATCTCATTCGTCATATCACTCTGTTTAGCTTACAGTTTATACCTGATACGCCTATGCTGAACCTAGGAAACTTATTATCGGACAAATTCTGTTTTGCAGATCTGCTTTATTATCATGCCCACAGTGTTGCCCTAATAAAAATGCACACTAGTTAGCTTACTTGCGATTGAAGTGACAGCTTCATTTTATTTTCGGTACTCATGGAAAGGAAGGAAAATTATTTCCAGCGATTGTATCTATATGCGTTTCTGCTGCGAACGCTTTACAAGAGGAACGAAAACATCTAAAGTCTACACGCACGTACGTTGCAGAAAAAGTATATAGATTCCCTGATAATCATTAGCAATGAAGAGTAGCGTGAGAAAAATCTAATCAATCAAGGTGAGAATATGTTGATTAGTTTCCGTCTATGATGAATCGTAAAATCACGAGGTTTAAACTAGAAGGTAGATTGCCGAGGTTTCCTGCGATTGACCCCCCCTCCGTTTCAGTTTATCTTATTATATGGCTCCTATGAAACTATATGGCATCTAATACTGCTTAAACATGTATCATAGTGTGACACTGTATATAATAGATATATTGATATTTGAAAAACAAATCTATCAATTCGAATAATTATTGATATTTCAAAAGTGGATGCTGTTTATCTAATTGTAGTCTTTTGTCACCATTCATTCAAGTTATATGAATTAGATGATTATTGTTGGCATTCGTTTCCCTAATATCTTTCTATTTAGAATTATTTTAAAGACATCAATTTATTCTGGGAGGCACCGTGTTAAATTTGTCAACATCCTCAAGCTAACTGAATTCGAATTTGGAACACTCTAGGCGTAAGACTGTGTCATTAATAGGGCCATGACAACATACTTTATTTTCATTGCTTTGACCCTCGAGTATATATCCCAGACAATTAAACACAGATTATCAACCGAGAACTACATCACTCTATATACAAACATATACGATATCAACGGATACACACTAGAGAGCCAAAACAATAAAAAAAATATGCTGTTGTCCTAGCCCTAGTTGTTAAGCACTTAGCAACCCTCGCACGCCTATTGTTGTTGTTATTGTTGTTGTTGCTGGTGGTGGTGGTGATGGTGATAGTGATTATGGGACTGATGATGACGAGAACGAGGATGAGGAGTTAGTCGGACCACTGTAAAGAGCACAACAATATAATGCTTCAAAATGATCTGGTCTTCATAACGTTGTCCTTAGTCGCATTTATTGTTCCTATTTACAATCTCTAACCACGGGACAGAGTTAGACACAAGGGTCGTTTTTTAACGTGGAGAAAAGGAACAAAAATAAAAGTTGTCTTAGTCGTGAAGGATTTCTCCCACACTGACAGAGAACAAGAAATTGAAGTGCAGCAGCTGAAGAACAGATGGTATTTATTTGCTCCCCCACCGAGCAAATAAGGCACAATGCCGATTTTTAATGTGAGGAGTGAAGGGAGGGGGAAGGGGAAAAGGGGACCAGCTCCCGAGAGGTGGGAAATGGGAGCTGGTTAAAGGTCAGGCATGTGGGGTTGCCCCCACATCTGGTCTTTGCTAGTCATAGCTGGTCTTTGCTAGTCATAGCTTGCAGTATCTGCCGGAACAGATAGTATTTATTTGCTCCCCCACCGAACAAATTAGGCACAAGGCCGATTTTTAATGTGAGGAGTGAAGGGGAAATGGGGACCAACTCCCCGGGGAGTAGGGGAGCTGGATAGTGACAATTGGTATGAAGGGTTGCCCCTACATTGACCAAGGTCTTATATGTGGGGTTGCCCCCACATATGGTCTTTGCTTGCAGTATCTGCCGGAACAGATGGTATTTATTTGCTCCCCCACCGAGCAAATTAGGCACAAGGCCGATTTTTTTAATGTGAGGAGTGAAGGGAGGGGGAAGGGAAAAAGGGGACCAGCTCCCGAGAGGTGGGAAATGGGAGCTGGTTAAAGGTCAGGCATGTGGGGTTGCCCCCACATCTGGTCTTTGCTAGTCATAGCTAGTAATAGCTTGCAGCATCTGCCGGAACAGATGGTATCTATTTGCTCCCCCACCGAGCAAATTAGGCACAAGGCCTATTTTTAATGTGATGAGTGAAGGGAGGGGGAAGGTAAAAAAGGGGACCAGCTCCCGAGAGGTGGGAAATGGAAGCTGGTTAATGGTCAGGCATGTGGGGTTGCCCCCACATCTGGTCTTTGCTAGTCATAGTCAGTCATAGCTTGCAGCATCTGCCGGAACAGATAGTATTTATTTGCTCCCCCACCGAGCAAATTAGGCACAAGGCCGATTTTTAATGTGAGGAGTGAAGGGGAAATGGGGACCAACTCCCCGGGGAGTAGGGAAGCTGGATAGTGACAATTGGTATGAAGGGTTTCCCCTACATTGACCAAGGTCTTATATGTGGGGTTGCCCCCACATCTGGTCTTTGCTTGCAGTATCTGCCGGAACAGATGGTATTTATTTGCTCCCCCACCGAGCAAATTAGGCACAAGGCCAATTTTTAATGTGAGGTGTGGAGGGAGGGGGAAGGGAAAAAGGGGACCAGCTCCCGAGAGGTGGGAAATGGGAGCTGGTTAATGGTCAGGCATGTGGGGTTGCCCCCACATCTGGTCTTTGCTAGTCATAGCTAGTCATAGCTAGTCATAGCTGGCAGCATCTGCCGGAACAGATGGTATTTATTTGCTCCCCCAATGAGCAAATTAGGCACAAGGCCGTTTTAAATGTGAGGTAAAAACCAGCTCCCCTAAAAGTAGGCAAAAAGGGGGCACTCTGGTTACCAAAAATAATAATTGTCCCAGTATAGAGGGCTTCCCCTCCATTGACCGGTACAAATTATCTTAAGTGCAGCATCTGCCGGAACAGATGGTATTTATTTGCTCCCCCACTGAGCAAATTAGGCACAAGGCCGTTTTTAATGTGAGGTAAAAACCAGCTCCCCTAAAAGTAGGCCAAAGGGGGCACTCTGGTTACCAAAAATAACAATTGTCCCAGTATAGAGGGTTTCCCCTCCATTGACTGGTACAAATCATCTTAAGTGCAGCATCTGCCGGAACAGATGCTACACTTTGATCTTGTCCCGAAGGCCGAGTATTATCTATATAACTGACGTATATAGTAATTGTCTAATATGTTTATAACGTCTATATGATTTCTGATTTCAACTTTTTTTTCGTATACGTTCTTAATCATATACACGCTGCTAGTTTCATTATGACAACTTTATTTACGAATCGATAGACAGCAGTCAAGTGACAGAATGGTCGTTATTGGGGTGTGTGGTGCGGTAGGTGTACGGTGCAATGTTGTTACTGCTCGATCGCTGCCTCCCCACACACACACACACACACACACACACACACACACACACACACACACACACACACACACTCTCTCTCTCTCTCTTTCCCTCTCTGTTGATCTCTGTATTGTTTTTATATTGACATTCTATTAACTAGGAGTGTTGAATATTTGTTTGATTTTTTTTGTTTTGCGTTTTGCGCAATTCCAATCTGGGTTAATATATAGGACCTCCCATTGTTGCCGTTTTAAAGGTGATTTTCAATGACCGAAACTCTCGATCGGAATGTAGGTTGACCTCATCGCTCAGGACTCATCTGATCTCTGTATTGCTTGTGAACACCTACATCTGGTATTTTTCAGTCATGCCCGTCACATATTAGACATTATTATTTAACTTCAAAACTGTATACGTTTACTCACAATATGAGAGCAGCAATTTTAACGGTTGCATACGACCAAAAAAAAAAAAGAAAAAAAAAGCTTTACCAAGAACAGACACGAATAGGCCAGAAGCAACGCTGATACTCTCAATCGATGGATTTGCGGTTTATTACCTGAAACATTTTTTGTTTGTCACACGTAGAAGAAGAGATTTTAACTAGAACTAGGTTATTTTTTATATCGCTTGATGCTGAACCTGTCAAGATTATCCACAGATACTATAGTATTTTCACTTAGAGAAAATATGTATTTGACTATTAAGGTGCTCCCGGTTTTACATAGGTTAGTATATAATGTTTTAGTGTCTATATCTAACCTTAAATTTAGTACGTGTCAACCATGCGTAAAATTTGTCGACTAGAATTACACTCTGGCAAATGGTTTCGAAATAAGATAGACATTCATTTAAATATTTTTCTTAAAATAGACATTCAGTTATATTTCTAGATTTACAGTCATTATTTTCGTAATTATCATCTCCGGTATGATTAATTCTATCATTATTATTAAAGGTTAGTATCTGTCTATGACGATACTTAATTATTTATTCTAAGTCAATTGCACATCTGTAACTATATTAATAATAATAATATTCTTTCTGGGCAATTTTAATTCCTTGCTTGTGGTAATCTTAAAGTTCCGTTGTGATGTGATAACAAAAAATGCTGTAGACTATTTCACCTGTTTAAATAATCATAAAAATACATTCATACATACATATATATGTATATATATATATATATATAAATATATAAATATGTAAATATATATATATATATATATATATATATATATATATATATATATATATTAGTGTTGGGACAATTAATCGGAATATGAATTGGGAATCGGAAAATTTATAGTCTAAATTCCGATTCCAACCCGATTATTTAAAATTTTTAAATAAAAAATTAAACAATCATAAATCGTTTTTTATTAGAAGTTGTTCATTTACATCATAAGACTGAGGAGAGCCACATAATGGGTTGTAAATCTCATTTACAGATTTAACATTAATTAGCAGAGTATAATTTATTTTATTTATTGTTCATTTATAACTTCCCTGTTGACTTTGTAATCGTTTAGCATCTATTCGCTAAAATGTCTATGTGTCCTCATCTGAGCGAGTTTATATGATTATTAACAAATATAAAATGATCTGGGCGGAGAGTGGGTTACATTTCCTTGTACAAGGGGGATTTGTCATCGGCTTCTGAAATAATTAAAGTTTTATGTCACCTTTTTGGCCACAAGTAAATCCTCAGACTCCCCAAGCTTAATTTACTTTTTTTATTAGTTTTTATTGCAAACAAAGTAAATATTCTAGACGTCACTTGCCTATTCAATATCACAGATGTTAAAAAAGATTTCCCACCTATTGATAAGTGGCCATATGGCGTCTATTAGGGACTTGGGACTTTAATATGAAAGAATTAACATGCTTGGAATGTTTTTTTCTGGTGCGTGTTTTGTATGACCACCACATACTTTGAAATATTTCATGTTTCCTTATATTTTGTTTGGTTTTGGCACAAGTGAAAATATAGATGGACATCTTAAAAGTTTATCAAAACTTTGGAAAAGTAAACATTGAGAAGTTTATTAACTTAAACAAAACTAATTTCATTTACATTTAAAATACCCTAAACCTGAGATTCTACTTTTTAGCCGATTATGTGTGAGCACACTGAAACGTTACTTAAGAATTTAGAATGGGGGTTCAGTTGTGCATATAAATATAATGTAAATGGTACCATTTTTATACATTATAACTTTTTAAGCAGTTAAGTAATTTTTACCACACATTCTAAGGCCGAACTGCAAAATCATAACATCACATGTAATTGCTATATTTTTCTCATCGCCACACGTACTTATGGTTAGTAGTAGGAAAGCAGCGTGGTTTTATGACTTTTAACAATATATTAATACGATAACGTGTGTGTTATTCATTTTGTGTGTCACGTTTACATCCGAGTGACTGTTGTTTAATAATGGATTCCCATTTCTTATAATAAATAGTTTTACCAAGAATTCTTCATAAGTTTTGGTTTTGGTTTCAATTATAGCTGATGGTACTCAAGTAATTTATTTTCTTTAAATAATTTTACCAATAATTCTTCGTAAGTTTTGGTTTCAATTTCCATTATAGCTGATGGAACGTCAGTGATCTATTTTTTAAATAAATAATTTAATCAAAAATTCTTCATAAATTTTTGTTTCGGCTTCGAATGTAGCTAAAGGAACCCAAGCTGATGCACCAAAGTCATATTGATTTATATTTTTTTCATTTTTGAAATCGCAACTTCATAATATATAAAAATCGATAGAACATTAACTCTATAATAATATATACGAAATCCGCAAAAATTAAAATATCATATTTAAGTATACTTTATGACCTGGCTATGCCGAACTTCTCTGCTAGCTTTGATACATACTTTTCCAGTTTTAATAATATCAGAGAATCTCTATTTACACCATGAATGCCAACATAAATATATTACATATGAATGAGTCCCCTGTGGAATTTCCACAGGTCCTGCTAGTTGTTATTATTTGCATCTCGATTTTATTTTTGTTTGTTTTTTACAGCAAAGCAAATCAATTTAATACCCCACCAAATTTATGCAATTAAAATAAAATTTGAATATTCATAGAAGGAAGGTACATAATAGTTAATGAAGTCCGACGCCCTCTTCATGTAAAAATGGTTTTCCAAAATGGTACCAATATTATTAAGAAATTATTTCGTGACAATGGGGGGGGGGGTTGTAAATATTTTGTTCTTACATCGTTTTCTCATATTACCTACCAATCGTCCACTATTTTCAACTGTTTATGAAAACTTTCATGTAGCATATTGTATACTAACGACGAACTGAAGAATTTGGCTTTATTTAAAATAAAAATGAATATTTCGTTGTCTTTCAATTTGCAATGCATTCCAACTAAAACATTTGAGAAAAAATATACCCGGAAATTAGCTGGTGATTTATGTAATCATTTAAAATTTACGAAAAAAAAAGAGTCCCTAATTAGATATTTATATATATATTAAAAGAACCGGAATCAGATTCAGGCATCGAATCGGAATTGGAAATTTAGAATGGAATCAGTAATTGGATCTGAATTGGGAAAACTTTTGGAATCGTCTCACCACTAGCAAATGCATATATATATATATATATATATATATATATATATATATATATATATATATATAATGATGTAAAAATATATATTCAAGGCTTTTATATTTAACACGTGTAATACGTATTTTATAAAAAGAAAATGGACACATATTTATGATTAAATACATCTGGTTTTGGAATGATAACCATTATATATATATATATATATATATATATATATATATATATATATATATATATATATATATATATATATATATACAGGCCAACCAGCGTTTCATGATCGTAAAATACGCTTAAATATATTTTAAATCATGCAGACTTCGTATTTATCATTATAAAAATTATTCCCTATCGACTGGATTTCATCAACTGAAATTAAAACCAAAACATGTATCTCTCCAGCGGTATCTGCCACCTTCTGACCGAATGACTCATGCATGACAAAACTTTATGTAGTTAAGCATATAAATGTATATTTGCACATTAGTAGACAATGCAGACTTTTTATCACTTATCAGCTTCTGTTTTCTGTCCAAAAAACAATTTGAATCGGTTTCACATATCCAAATACCCTCCGTCAAGTGTAAAGCCTGTAGACCAAAAATTGACAAAGTATTTTAGTATAGAATGTCTATTAAACAGACAGTGAGACAAAACAACTTCTATAATATATGCAGATAAGGCTCAGTTGCGATGTATTTTGATTATAGAAAAACTTAAGCATAAATGTTCCCAAGTTTAGGAATTGAGTAAAATTTGAATAAACCCGGATTAAAATAGTCGCAATTAATTATAGTTACTCTCGCTTACTGTATACGGTGGGACCTCTAATCGTACGTTATTCCAAGACAGTCATTCTTTTTCCGTCATGTTTTCTATGATTATTTACAATGAAATTGTAAAAAAGAAAGGAACAATAAAGAACAAAACAGAATAGTATATTATAGACAGGAGGGAATACAACCATAGTTTTAATGATATCTACATGATGACTGTAAAGTAGAACATAAAAATAAAAAGAATAAAATAAACTAATTACAGAAATATGTTTTTTTACGTTGAACTGGTTTGGTAAACTCAGTTTTTAATAAAAAAAAAAAAAATAAATTAATGGGTTACCAAATGAGTCCAATTTTTCGCACTGTCACCACACACACACACGCGCGCGCGCAAGAAAGCACAGACACACACACAAACACATACACAAACAGACACAAACACACATACACGCATATATATATACTTTAGTTTTATAAGTTTTCATATTTATGAAAATAAAGTGTACAGTAAAAATTATAGGACAAATGTAGATCGACATCTGAAACTGTAGAGATAGATTGAGCAGCACTAAATTGCTGCAAATTTCGGTGCATGTATTTATTAAACCATGATTTATATAGTGTTTCAAATATTCTCTTTGTAAAAGTTATGACAGGAAAACAAGGCGTTGCCAGAACGTATCATATTTGTCCGTCATCTTTGATCTATAACTTACAAACATATGTTTCATATTACGTATATGCTAGACGTTAAACGACAGCACAAAACTATCAAGAAGTATATGCAACGCAATGACAACACCAAACAACTTAAGTGCATAACTACATACATGCACCACAACAACTGCTATGGGTTACTCACGCATATCAGACAACATACTGCAAGATTAAATTATTAGTTAAAACGAGATAACTACGTAGGAATAATAAAATGTATAAAAAAACAATTAACTATAAAAAATAACATATAACTTTTCATCAGGATGGAAGAGCAAATTCACAATCGTGTAATACGCCAATAGATATGTTGAATAATTGTATATTATTGTATAGAAGATTATTTCACGATAGGAGTGAGGGGAGATACATGATTATCAACCAGCAGTGACACATACAATTGTTTATAAGAAACATTTTCTAGCAGATCTCTACATTACGTAGGTCAACCGTTATAGACAAAATTGATCCAAAATATAGCACCCGGTCCACCTAAATTTCTATGCATATAACGTAATCTTTTCCCGTGTGCAAGAGAATAACAGAAATTAGACCAGGGCATTTGAAACCCTGACTTCTAGTCACTTGACTACTATCATCAATTGATTTCTGAATTTAGAAAGAAATCGCAGCTGAACATCCATGTACATGTGCAACCAATAATCCTTGTATGAATAGAGTACGATATATATATATATATATATATATATATATATATATATATATATGTGTGGTAAAATGTCTTACTTGTAATTCATGTGAGGTATTCCATTATTAATTTCAGAAAAATTTTCCCTTTTAAAATGGTGTGCGTAACAAGTCGATACAAAGCATGCTTTGAATCGACCTGTTACGCACACTATTTTCCGAAATTAATAATGGAATACGTCGCATGAATTACAAGTAAGATATATATATATATATATACACACACATATATATATATATATATATATATATATATATATATATATTAGTGATGGGACCATTCGAATATGTCTCCCGATTCCGATACAATTACCAAGTCCATGGTAAATTCCCGTCTCCGATACAATTACCGATTCCGATTCATTTTAAATCTCTAATTATTTAACTGTAAGATTGTGATTTCATCCGATTTTCGTAAAAAAAAACACACACACATGTTAAATATGCAGATATTTTCCAAAACGTCAAAATACACTTGTGGAGGATGATCTATCGATTTTAACTTAACTGGTAATTGAAAATAAATAAATATTAATTATTTTCTCATTATTAACAGCAATGGAAGATTTTGGCTTAAAAATTAAAATTAAAAAAAAACAATTCAATTCAATCAATCGTCCCAACACTAATATATATATATATATATATATATATATATATATATATATATATATATATATATATATATATATATATATATATAGATTGCATCTATTACATTCTTAACCTCGATTACTATATAGCATATTCCGACGTTTGATAATTTAATCCTGCCGATTTCGTATGTATAGAGTGTATTTTTTTAATGATTATTATATTGTCCCCAATATATAATGGTGATTTAAAATTTTAAAAAATCAAGTGTGTCTTGGATGCGATCATCTGAAATCGAAACTGAAACAGTTAAGGCTCTACCGTTTAAGCCGTCGTCAAACGGACATTTGCGCCTGCGAGCAAAAAGTAATTTTAGTCGATTTACACCTTTTCAAAGAATCGAACCTTTAGCAGCTATTTTCCCTGATATGACTTCTCAAGAAACGGTACATTTAAAGTGACATCATTTGATTTGCCTCGCGCCAACCTAGCCATTGCACTCGATTGAGATGCACTTCGAATGATTGAGGCAAGCAGTGAGTTTTATAAATCAGAAACATTACTTCATAAAATTATTATATACGTGAATTAAATAATAATAATGTAATATATATGTATATTTAAATACACTTACCTATATATACGTACATACATATATATTGTCTGTTACTAATAAGTTCAATATATAAAACATACTAAACTTTTGTATGCCTTCTATATTGGTTTATAATGTTTTTTGAAAATGTGCATCATTTTGAAATAATAAGATTTTTATATTATATATATATATGTATATATACATACATATATATATATATATACATACATATATATATATATATAGAGAGAGAGAGAGAGAGGGAGAGAGAAAGAGAGAGAGAGAGGGAGGAGAGAAACAGAAACAGAAAAGCAACAAACCAAGTTATGTGTTCATAAAAGTTTCGATACTTCCCCTGGATGAATTAAATTAAGAAAACAAACCACCAGTACAAATATTTGAAAATATATGTTGATGCAATAAAATGTATTACCTTGTTCTATTTTAGAAACGGAAAAAGTCCTTGGAAAATTCAATAAAGGGGGAGATTGCGTCTTGAAAGAGAGGAAAATGTCTATGACGTTGTATATACGTTAATATATTTAAAAAAAGATATGATGCAGTTCAGATTCTTTAAGAACAAATATGTCTGTTACACCTCAAACACGGATGTGCAACCGAAATGAAATTAGTGTATTTTGTCATGTAATTTATTGATTTATTAAATGTATTAATTATTGTAGAAGGTGTTTTCCATAGTGTGAGAGAGTTAACTTGTGTCTAAAATTAAATTATGTTCTTTTAATCGAAGCTTACTTATTAATGGCGATACATTATAAAAACTTCCATGTTGTTCTCTTTCACAACGCTATGCTCCCCTTTTTAAGACTTTCCTATGCTCCCCTTTTTAAACATTTTCTATGCTCCCATTTGTAAGAATTTCCAACGACTTTTTCCGTTTCTGAAATGGAACAGGGTCATACATTTCACTACATAAAAAATATTTTTTTCAAATATTTGCACTGGTGCTTGTTTTCTTGATTTCATTCATCTAGAACAGGGGGCCTCAACCGGAGTCCACATGACCCCTATGGGTCCATGGAATATTTTTGGGGATCCATAGAATTGTTATTTTTACTTATTATCATTATTATCATGATTATTATAGTTGTTGTAGAATACTTTATTTGCATTAAATTAGTTTTCATTTAAAAATAAAGCTTAATTATATAATATTTCTTTGATTATTAAAACCCCAAAATGTATATTAGTAAAAAGTAGAAGATTGTCTCATGATCAATAGTTATGAAGGGGCCCACGAAGATAAAAAGAAGAGAAAAGGGGTCCATGAGTAAAAAAAGAATAAGAACCACTGATCTAGAGGAAGTCTCGAAATAAAGACGAAACGTTGATGAACACATAACTTGTTTTTTTTTCTTTTCTATTCCTTTATTTCATCGAAATACTGTTTCCATTATTATCATCACACACACACATATATTTATATATACGAGAGAGAGAGAGAGAGAGAGAGAGAGATAGAAAGAGAGAGAGAGAGAGAGAGAGTGATTGAAAATTGAACGCTGTGAGTTATTACACCTCCCGTGGTCGTGTGTCCGCTTGTCGACATGGAGTAATATTTGTCAGCTTATAAAACGTGACTTCTGAATGATTTTCTCTGCTGAAATCATTTTGGAAATCGTGACACAAGTTTTGCGCTTGGAGCGCTGGCAATTGCTAGCGTTCCGCACCAAAATTCATTTCTGCTACATGAATTATACTCTCATCGTCCCCGGAAACAACACTCGGCACTCAAAAAGCGGTCTACTAGAGTAAGCGCCGCTTGACTTTAGAAGATGTTGCTCCCACGGCGAGCGTCTTTGATCTAAGATTTTATAACCATTAGCCGGAATCTATTTTCGAATAACTTTATTGTTTGCCGCGGTTTTAATCCTTATTCAAATAGTATAGTGATCTTTCAAAGCGATTATTAATAGACATTTCGTGATAGTCAAGCTTTAAGAATCTCTCTCCTAACTACAACCTCTGTCTGCAATTATTCTTGCTCTCTATCTGTGCATAATCTTAAACGAAAATTTCACGAGCAAAACTTCTTCCCAAACATGCTCGTCTGTGAAACTCAATACCATGAGACTGCTTCCCAATTTGCTTGTGCATGGTCGTTTTCACATCCAACATAAACAAGTTCTCGTAGGACCATCCTCTAAAATAATCAGTTTTTACCCAATGGTCGGAAATCTGGGAAAATATATTCCGGACTTGGTGGCAGTTTTTTCTGTTTTTAGCGAGGCATTTACCAGTCAATATGAAGCTGCCATTCTTGAAGACTGACACGCAACTATTTATCAAACAACACAGTAGATTAATATAAATACATTGTCCGTACAAACTATAAGTGATAACTATAGCATATGCATAAGGTGTTTGCTGAGAGTGTTCGAAAAGCAGGGATGCGTTGAGCGCTCGAGGATGAATTTGGGGATGTGCAAATATAAATAAAAATACTTCTAAACGGTAGTTACAAAGGATGAAATCCGAGTCTATTACTATGGTATACAGACAAAAATTCAGTCAATTCATTGGAAGCCCTTGGACTGACTACCTTTAAATATAGCAAGGGTAACCCCCTACGCTGGTAAGGCCACCTTCACAAGGTTTTGAAATCATGACAGATTAGTGTTGACATGTTTTCTGTCAAATGGTATTATAATTACAAACCCGATACTGTCTTAACCTTTAGGAAATTAAGAGAAACTATGTAAAATAAAAGTGTGGAATAAGAACTCCCTTCTGCAATATAAAGCTCCGCTCTTGAACGCGCATGCCCTTAGATTAGAAGCATAAGCTTGTGGCTATGAAATCCAATAAATCATCTACTTTCCTGACTTTAAACATTTGATTTTGACCTCTTCCAAACAATAGGGTTGATTTTGAAAGCACAGCGTTTCCATATAATGCAGCATCGGGTGAAGGATCAACTTGAATGTTTTACAGAAACGGTCTTTAATGCACCATTAAACGTTGAGAAAAATACGTTATTCTAGCGTGGTCCTATTCCCCAAATACTAATTAGTATGGCAAGTTTTGCTGCGCTACTATTATGAGAAGTGGGTCAAGAAATTACTTATTAAACACTCCTCTTATATGCTGTTCAATTTCTATAAACATAATATATCAGTTTAGCAAGATTTTATGAACTTAAAATAAATCGAAAGCCGTATATATATATATATATATATATGTATGTATATATATATGTATATATATATGCGTGTGTGTATGAACAAAATTCTCCCCAGCTTTCGCTTGAATCCACACAGAGGTAAAATAAAAGTGGTTATTATGACATAGGCATTGGAAATGAGAGTGTAGACGGAATTAAATCATGCAGACTTTTACTACTACCTGCGTATGTTATTTACCAAGAAGATATAAAGTAGCGTTGCATTGGGATTACAAACCAATGAGCTCTAACATAGACGACACAAACATGTCTAAAATCACAAAACTCTGCGTAACATACAATACAACATTAACTAAAAAAGAAAAATACTTCCTTACAAACCTCACAACAAAAACAAGCATCTTCTATGGACTACCCAAAATACACAAATCTAACGCGATAAGACCTGCCATCAAACCACAAAAGTCAGCATATATAAGCACCCCAAACCCTAATGACATCACATTAAGACCCGTTGTAGCAGGACCAGCATGCCCAACAAGCAGACTTAGCAACCTAATAGATATATTATTACAACCCTTCACCGATCTAATTAGAAGTTATATAATAGATTACATTTTTTACATACACACACTTCCTTAACTCCCTACCACAAACAGTAGACGATGGAACAATACTAGCCACCTTCGATGTTAGCAACCTATACTACAATATCCTACACAACTTGGGGAAAGAAGCTATCTCATACTGAATAGACAAACATACACAGACTTTACACCCAAGATTCACCAAACAATTCGTGATTGACAGCATTGACATAATCTTCAACAATAAATCTTTCGAATTTAATAATGACAATTACATCCAAATACTAGGTACCGCAATGAGTACAAAAATGGCACCAACATATGCCACCCTTACACTCGCCTTCCTGGAAGAGATTTTTATAAAAGGATAGCACAGAAATGCGGACACAATATTACAATACTTTTCATAAAATCTTGGAAAAGATACCTGGACGACTGCTTTATCCTCTGGAAAACCACATGGGGGATATCAGAGAGTTCCACACTACACTACGAAACCAACACCCCAAAATAACCTTCACCCTAGAACAGAGGCCCACAGAACTATCTTTTCTAGACATCCTAGTAACAATTAAAAACAAAAACATAATCACAGACATCTACCACAAACCCACAGATACTCAGCAATACCTCCACTGCAAAAGCCACCATCCCAAAAGCTGTCTAAAATCCATAGCCCATACGATACAAAATTACGCTAAAACCAGGCCATAACTCAAACTCAAACAAATCCAACCTTCCTCCTTCATTGAGGCTTGCATTTACGAACATCCGTGTGCTTAGAACTAATTTAAATGATGTTGAAGCATTTATTCTAACCAACACCCAGGATATCTTAGCATTAAGTGAGACTAACCTACACTCCTCCATCCGCTCTATCTACTTTAACATGCCCGGATATCTCCCACTCTGCCATAAGGATTCTGAAAGACATATGCAAGGGATTGTAGTCCATATTCGAAACACCCCCCCCCTCGACTAGAGAAACTAAACTAGAAGCTGACGATCAAGCCTTTGTGTGCTTTAGACTTAACATGTAACATAGCATTAGGTACTTTCATTTTCTCTACCGTTCTCCCTCGGCCCAGGACAGTACCCTAATAAACAAAGTCTCTGACAGCATAGATACAGCACTTTCTCTCGACACTAGCGCACAAGTGCATGTATATATAGAAGTCAGAAATAACTGTAAGAAAGAAATAGCGACAACTAAAAGAGAATTTACAGAAACCACCACAAAACGCATCGAAGCAAAGACATTAGGAACCCGTGACTTCTGGAAAATCTACAATAGTGTAGTAAATAATTAGCAATCAACAAGTCCCCCACTATCCAACAATCATGAGGTCGTTCGCTCAGCAACTGAGAAGACTAACATGCTTGCCAGCCGGTTTGCATTCAACTCCACATTGGACCCTGCTAACCACCCCGTCCCTGACTTTCCTTTGCGGACAGACGCCCCTCTAGATAACGTGAAAATCACCCCTTCCCAGGTGCATGCTATCATACTAAATCTTCACCCAGCAAAAGCATATGGACCTGATCTAATGCCAGTTATGCTATTAAAATATGCTCCGCCAAAGTAGCTCCAGTTCTCTCCAAACTTTACTTAATGAATTTCCTGTCTGCTGGAAAACTGCTTCTGTAGTACCAGTTTTCAAGAATTCTGGCGAAAGAACCGACCCAGTAAAGTATCGCCCCAGTAGCCTCCTCCCACTCTTCGTCAAAATATTTGAGACCATAATTTACCAAGCTCTATTCCATCACCTTACAGATGCTAATTTTCTGACTGACCAACAATATGGATTTAGGTAAGCCCGTTCCACAGCAGACATGCTAACTGAATTCTCAGAGCGTATATACCATTCACTGGACACAGCGGGGGAGAGTAGAGCGGTAGCTCTAGATATATCTAAGGCTTTTGACAGTGCATGGCATGAGGGTCTTCTAAGGACAATGAGATTATACGGTATCACTGGAAGATACTTAACACAAACACTTCTAAGATAAGAGAAAAATCCAGGTTGTCCTCGACGGTCGTACATCTAAACAATATGATATAAATGCGGGAATGCCTCAAGGGTCTATACTTGGGCCTTATTATTCTTAATATTCATAAATGACCTGCCTGAAAAAATTGTCTGTGAGATGGGTATATATGCTGATGACACTACGCTCTATACCAGACACAACAGGAAAACAAATGAACACATATCAAGAGAAATGGCAGAAACACTTTACAGATATTTGCACCGCTCGGAAACATGTCACCAAAATAGACTGCGAAAATGCCTTTATACATTCTGAACACATTTTAACTATATTTTAAATATTTTACACTTTTTACAATTTCTGACGATTCACAGAACGTCTTAAACACGTAAAAATTATTTCAATGATTTAAAAACATTATTATAATGATCTAAATATGATACCTTTTTAAATGAATAATCAAAACACGGAATAATAAAATAATGTTAAAAATACATAGCACACATAATTGTTGGTGACCTTTCTTATTTAAATCTATAATACAAAGCTGAATGTCTGTGTGTGTGAGTGTGTGTGTCTGGTCACGAATAGGCTTCTATATGGTTGACTAGTAAAAAAATAAAAACTGATTACATATAATGATAGAAGATGTATTGAGACACAGGAATGGATAGGTTTGATCTGGCAGAACGGTGGTTCATTAAAATTGCGGGGTCTGCGTACGCGCCGTGTCCACAAAGCATGGAAATAAAAAAAAAATTCAAAAAGTAAAAAAAAAAACGTTTACAAGTAATTTTGATATAGATGTATATAATAATACTTTGATAAGTATGTTTTAACTTTAATATGAAATTGTGGGGTCTGCGTTTGCGCCTGGCCTCCATAGAATGGAAATATGCACTAACTTTAATAAAGACTTTTCATATCTATCTGCATAAATATACTTTGATAATTATGTCTTTGTTTGAAGAAATATGGTATAATAAAATTATGGGATGTTCGTTCGTGCCTGACCTCCATAGAATGGAAATATGTCAAAGTTTAACAAAGTTTGTTTAATATAGATCCACAGAATATTGTGATAAATGTTTCAGTGTAAACAGGTATGGTATAATAAATTATAGGGTTTATCTATTTTATTTTTACTTTCATCCTATTTTGCGTTGGTTTTGCTACCCCCAAATTCAACCCAAATTTACAACCCTTCCTTTTCATAACCTATCATACTTTCATAAATCAGAATCCATTTTCTGTAGGCTGTTTTTGAACCCAGTCAACAACGGGTACTTTTGCTAGTATATATATATATATATATATATATATATATATATATATATATATATATATATATATATATATATTACAGACACAGACAATTGTTTCGTCGTTTCCTTACTCATAATGTCGCTTGATGTAACGAGCGTTTAATTACCAAGAATCAAAACCCAGACACACAGTCACTTCCCCCAGTAACTCGTGACGTGGGATGTCTTAGCTTTAATAACCAACTGTAGTTTGGCCTTATGGACAAGATCTAAGTGTAGTATATATTCTTCAGATGCTGCTCTTCAGTTTCTTGTTCTCTGTCAGTGGAGGAGAAATCCTTCACGGCTGAGACAATTTGTATTTTTGTTTCTTTTCTCCACGTTAAAAAACGACCCTGGTGTCTAACTCTGTCCCGTGGGGAAGCATTGTAAATAGGAACTGTAGTAATAGACAAAGATATCTCACCTCAGTATTTTCTCTTCGTGTATTAACGAATTTTAATATCTTGTTTTTAAGAATACAGATGGCTTAAAGATCAAAGAGTGAAATGGCGCGTAGCGCTAAACTGGATGGTCTAACGTATACTGGAATCACAAAGAGGCCTTTGTGATTCAAATGCAAAGTCAGTTTCGTTAGTAAAAATCAGTTTGAATTACAAAATTAAACTGCTTGTTCAAGAACATGCGGTACATTGGTTCTTTTAAATTACGTGTAAATACTTTACAGCTGTGAGATTTTATATTATCTTAAAAGTAAATATACCTAAATAAGCTTAAGTTAAATAATAAACAAATCATAATAAATTTTTTTTTTAAATGTGCTAAAACCAGCAAGGAATGCCTTTTAATTTGTCATGCCTCTTCTTCTTACATATGAAATGCACTTCGCGTGTGTGTGTGTGCCCCTGTATATGCGAGTTCATTTCCTATGGACTCCGAAACGACTGGGCCAATTTTTAGAAAATTTCACACAAACGTGCTTGAAGGTTTTATTGGATAAGTATTAACATGAATGATAAAAAAATCCGATTAAAGCAGGAACATTTCGATTTTAACCAAAGTCAACACTGATAAAGCCTAGCACCATAACTACATTTGATAAGTTTTTTCATTACACAAGCAGAGAAGCCTGTAATATAAATTCAACATTAGGTTTTGTGATGCATTTGAAATGAATCTTTCTCTTTAGAGCACAATTGGACCATGCTACAATATTTTTTGCATTTTATACTTTTATTCCAAAATCTTCTATTATATAAATTAAAGTCATATATGGGTTAGTGTGTGTGTGTGTATGTCTGCAACAGTGTTTGTCATCAGCATCCGACTGAATAGAATCGATTCCACCTGAAATAACAGTGCCTTATATGCATAATATGTGGAAATTAGAAAAAAATATTAATTCTTTGGGGGTCAACTGAACCATTTTTAGAAAGGAGTCTATTTTCGTGTCTCTCTCTTCGCAAGTCAAGCACGGGTATGAAACTAAAACTGTTAAAAAAAACTTATTTCGCAACCTCATGACATCATAAACACTCATGGCCATGCAGGTAAATGCGTTTGTCTGTGAATTTTCGTCCTCCTTCTTCTCTTTTGCGTTTCTCGTTCGAGCCTGGACACCGAGGTTCACTTTTCTTCTGCAGGCGCACGGGCACTCCTTGCTATTTCGATTAAAATAAAAAAAGTTGTTCTGATGTAATTATTTCTTTTTGCGGAAAGGGGGCAGCACAGTGGTAATAAAACGTGCTCAATATCTGCAGAATAGCTTCTTCTCTTCGTATCCTTTCTGTTAAAATATCTAAGGGGTAGGTTGTAACGTACTTCTTCATTTTTGGGGCGATAACATTCTCGTGTTTTTAGCCGTTCTTATATTTTGAGGAAATTGTGTGTGTAACGATGGAGTTGACATATAATAATGAAAAACTGCTCAATATATTTAGTATAGCAACGTGTCCAAAGTGAAGTTCATGTTGACCTGGGCAACGCCGATAAGTCATGCTAGTAATTTCATAAGATCAATAGTAGGTTCTTTACAGTGCAATGCAAACAAAATGTGTTGTGGATTAAGTCACTGCATGGCAGGCATACAAAGTTTCTTACTTGTTCCCGACTAGAGCAGGTAGTAAATCGATTTTATTGAAAATAGGATATTTACCGATTTCAATTATAATTAAAATATATTGAAGTGTTTCCTGATTTAATTGCGAACGAAGTAAGGTCTACCAGATTTATTTATCAATATAAGAATTAAGAAATAGCTCCGTCAAAATTGTTTTCAATTAAATTTAATATTCCTGAAAAAACAAGTTTAATCGAATTATACTTTTGTTTATCTTCGTGAAATATTCATTATCCTTCATCTAAATTAACATGCAACCATTAATATGTAATCTTTGCCTATAAATTTACATCCTTATCAGGCAGATTAAAATAATTTTTATTTACTTGTTTGAATGTGGTGTGACAAGTAAAAGTTGCTCTTGGAGGTTTACTGTTATGTAATGCTAGAGTCGACTTCACGGTTTCTAAATGTTAGGAAGTGGAAGAGAAAAGATAAAGGATGTAGGTTTATCACAAACAAAAATAATAGGAAATAGGCTGTATCAGTAGATAATAGATAGGATGTAAAATCAAAGAAATTTGACGTAGGATTGTTTGTTAGGATGGCAATAATAAACGCATAGGACAATGGATTTATAATGTATTTAGATTTGGCTTGTGGATTCTTCAAGACTTAAATGTTTTATATGAAGCTAAGGATAAGCAAGGGATTTTACGACGTTACATGACAGATTCTGGTTGGTGACCGTGGAGAGCAGTTTTTGACAACGTTCAGAGTTTGTTGACAGTGGGACCCCTTAACGACAGTCGGGATATGGGACTTGAATACACTTAGAGTTTGGACTAAGTTTTACACAGATAGTGGCTCGACGCAGATGGGGATATGTACTATTTAAAGTACTGATAAACATGCCCTAAACATGAGATAAACTCATGGAATTTAATGCGTAGATGGTCAACGATGACTCACACATCCACAATTCAACCGATATATTTGTGAAACATAGGCATCAGTGTTTTTTTTTGTTTCCCTGTGTTTTACTTTATTTTTATATTTCTAACCTCTTTTGAAGACTGTCAGTATGAGAAATTAGTACGATATCGCCATAAAAACAGATGTAGAATATAATCTATGGCACACAACGTAAAGGTTGGCGAGTGAATGGATGTACGTAAAAATGTGACCAATCAATAACCAAACGATAACTGAGGAAAACCTATTTAAATTTTATAAATATCCGACTAAAATTGGACCAACACAGCTAATATTTTTTTAAGTTGAACATAAGACTTTTTCAGGCAATTAAACTTTTGTTTACCTTGTTTGAGGAAAAATACGATACTAAAAAATCTCGTCTGGACCATATATCTTTACGGAAAGTAAGACGTAGATCTTAAGAATAGATGATACTAGCAATTGGCATATTACATTTTTCATTAAAATGTAAATATAGAGTCGTTATAAGGAATAGTGATAATATGCCCAGCAATCTGGGTGAGGGAAAAGGTTGCTAATTTATACAATACTATAAATGTCCTAGTTGTAGGGAACAGTAAGTATTAAGTGAATATTCGAATGCGATAAGTCCACGTGCTTGTCATGTTAGGCATGGAAGTATTCTTGTCGGTGTAGTTTGAGAGGATATTTACTCGTGCTCTGAGCGATATGGACAGATAGGCAGAAGGGGTATGCTTGTGATCTAAACGAGGAAAGATAGCGGCGAGTACTTCCTTAAATTCCGGAATATACATTTACCCTCATGAAATATTGTTTAGGATTTAACAAAACAGAATTGGAGTAAAATGTTTGCTTTAATCAGCGCCTAGTCTAGAAACCAAGCAGTTCTTTCAGGCAACGTTAATGGATGCTGATAATTGATTGAATGATTGATGAGGATGAGTTATCCATTTTGAATAAATCAAATGATTATTGGTTGTTTTCGTTTCCCTGATAACTTTTCAGTCCGAATTCTTTCTAGGAAGGCATTATGAGAGAGACCAATCAAGATTGGCAACATTCCAAAGTGAAAGTTTTTTGGGGAAGAACTGGTTGGTTGGTTGGTTGTTTTTGTTTTACGGCATATCAACCCTTTTCGGGTTATTTAATGCCGAATCCAAAGATTTTGAAGAAACATTTTTTAATAGAATATATTTGTTGTTTTCAAGTCGGTTTCAATTTAACCCATAGAGTGGACCTGGGAGCAATGGTAATTAAAGGGTGGCTCCGCACTCCCCAAACCTCGCAAGCTGGGACCTCACCACTGGATATAGTTAAAGGTCATATCCAGGACCCCCATTGAGAGACCTTTACCCTCTGCAGGGAGACAGTCGGTGTATTCTAATACCTCACCGACAGGGCGTGGAAGAACTGGATTTGATCTACGACATCCAAATCATAAGTCTGTTTCTTTAACAATTTAGCCTCCTATTGTTTCTTATGTTGGTTGCTGTTTTTTTTTTTGCTTCGCTTTAGGTTTGTCATTCGGTTTCGCCTTCCATGAGAAAATTCCTGACAGGTAGTCAGGTTATAAGGGAGGAAGTATATGAAATGCTTACTCCTTACATAACTATTACACAAATCTCATTATCATTCGACTTTCTATCATCCTCAAATATTTTTGTTGCCGTGATAAGTGCGGATTTCATTAAAAAAGAAAACATTAACGGTTTTTACATTGCCCGTATCTCTTCCAGCAAAGGTGTAATACATTAAATTGTCTACCGTTTTTATTTATAACAAAACTATTTTTTCATTCATTTTACAATTTGTTCCTTAACAAATGCAGCTGTAAATCTTACAAGTTTTTGAACACATATCTTGGTATTGCAAGCTCAGGTAAATCAAGAATGATGTATTATTACGATAAGTTAATAACAGTCTGCTCTCAATAGACTAAGTTAATGGCGTGTTGGACACGTGAAAGCATTCACAGTCACTGGTGTGCTCACTGGTGCCGAAGCCGTAACTTATTGTACATCAATTGACAATGACCCGCAGAATAACAATAAGATGTCTGACAAGCACACAATATTCGACGGGCTTCAATGAAAATTCTATATTCAGTGAATGCGTTTCGTGAACACAAGAGGAAGCCTATGACCAAGTGAGAAATTGGGCGAGAGAATTACAAATCGAAAGTAAAATAAACGGGGCGAGGTTTTAGAGGTAGAATTGAAAATTAGACGTGTCTTCACATCTTACTTATCGACATTTTCATTGTTTGTCTATACATGAAGGCAATCTAGTATATAAAATTATGTCGGCCGGATTTTAAAAAATATTCTAATAGCATTTAAGCTTACAGATAAAATCTTTATTCTGGCTACTTGGTTTTCTGCTAAGAGATACAGGTAGAATATTTGGAAAAGTAAAATAGTAATGCCTTATAGTAGGTGTAATGTGTTGCCTATAATTTATAATTTAGATCAGTTAAATTATTCCGACTATAATTCTCATCTTAGACTCACAACGTTTCAGTTTATGTAACCCTCAACATTTTTCAGGTGTCAAACTTGTGAAGAGCCGTGAACTAATAGATATTGTGCTCAATCCTAACCAGTTTTGGGTGCCTGTCTTCTGAAGATTGAAGGTTCAATCCCCATTGCAGGCAAAGCTGTGCACGTCATTATTTACAACTTCAACGCTGTCATGGTTTACGGAAACAGAACAAACAAGCAACGTTTTAAATAAAAGGTTGTTTCCGAATTTTTATCCAGATTTCCGAGTGTTACATAAAGGTCCCCAAGTCAATAAAAATACACACGAGGATGTGAGAAGATACATCAGCCGAAACGTTGTGAGAATAACACCGAGAATTGACATCGTAAATTTGCCTATATTATATAACAAATATTCATATAAGTAGAAAAATGAATGCATGTTATATTAAACATACACATATTCGCACACAATACTATATATATATATATATATATATATATATATATATACTGTGCGTGCAAAATCAAGACTTCAAGGAAGGTGTTGATGGCAACAAAAAGTGTATTTCATTTTACGTTACAATTGTTTCAATGTCTAGTTCGACAATTTCAAGCATTTTATCGTTGGAAGATTTTCAAAAATCCAACATTTCTTCAGACTTTATGAATAAACACACTTTAGGCAATGTAGCATTTTTTGAATAGAAAGAAAAAAGGCGGGCGGAGATCCCTAACAGGAAAAGCATGCGAGAAACATTTACCTTGGTTGTGGTTTCTTTCTATTCAAAAAATGCTACATGAATTTCCTAATCCGAGCTAGAAAACTTCTCACACCTGTGAGTGTCCTATATCTCTACAAAGAAACCATTCGCATATACATAGAATATTGTTGTCATCATGACTGATGCATCAACCGCTAGTCTTTCGCTTTTAGAAAATATTCAAAAATAGTTTCGCCTTTAATAGGTCTCACCCTATCAACAATTTCCGCCCTCAGTCCCATAGCCGCAATGACAATGTGAGAGGGGCCAGTTGAAGCTAATGTGTTTGATTTTTGAGTACATTAATAGAATGTGTTCTGACAAATGTGTTCACAACCCTCGCCTCTACGTAAGTACCCCCAATCTACTCACCAATCAGCACGATTTTCTTTCTTTAATGTAGAGCTGTAAAGATGGCAAAGAGATTTCAACCCTAACAGTTTTTTTAATGTTTACTATTGCAATTCTTACCCGCTTTCTGTTTCCTTGACTGGACAAATACATAGAAATTTAAATGAAATGTCGAGAAATACGGAGTTGTTCAACTTCTCAATTTGGATTGTCGTAATTCACATAGTCCCTAAGCGTCAGTAACATTATGGCTTGTTAGAGATTATGCTACATGTAATCTTTTCTCTCCATGATCAACGAAAGACATATTCTCATACACCGAACATGTTTTGCTGTCAAGATTATTGCCTTCTATTATCTTCTCATTTTTCTCTTAGTCTGGTCTACTCCTCATGTATATTTTGTTGCAGTGAAAGCAACACACATGGGATGGAATAACAATGAAGCTCATTGGTTTGCTAGATAGACTACAAACCACGTGGACATATAAAACACTCAGAAACACGAATTCCATGAATTTTAGCAGTAGGATCTCCTACATAATAAAACCCGGAGTCCTGCATGCAGCTTAACTGGCATAACTGTACTTTCATAATTTACGACATTAAATAATTTTTTGCTTAATCCATGTATTTTCAATGAATTGCTCATCTCATCGGAAGAAATTTTATGAGCCAAATAAAAGTGGATAATTATAAATTTTGTTTATTAGCACGTGAATTGAAAATTAAAAATATAATAATCTTGTGAAAAGGATACTTCATGGGTGAATGAATGAGAATACAGGAGCAGTTGTAAAGTCCAATGACATAAATACTGGTATATTCAAAAAGAGATTGTGGGGGTTTAATGCATATTCCAGGCTGGAAGGTAAAATCTAAGAAAAAAGTGTATATGAGATAATCAGTTCTGTTTACTGTGGTAATATCCCTTGAATAGTCCTTTCAATAATTCAATATACTAGAATTATTTAACTGAAATAAATTTTTGTAGGTAGTATTTGTTGTGAAATTTCTTCTAGAGTAATTATATATCAAATGAATATGTATTTTTGCTTATGGTAATGCTATTAAAAGTGTTTAAATTATAATATACTGTTTATAAACTAAAATAGGGGAAGAGATTCTCATAGGTTTCCGTCGGAGTTTTATTAACCAATGATGTATCATTTTTTTAAAGCTAAACTTAAGTCATAAACTATTTGAATGCATTTGGTCAATATTAGCGTTAAAAAGAACGAAAGAGGTTAGATATGAGGAGAAGAACAGGTTAAAACTCTTTGATACAGGGATTAGAAGCTGGGACGGGAAATTGACACCTGTTATGTTTAAAGAAGATATAAACAGGCAAATAAAAAAGGATGATATATCTTATTATGGGCCATATTGAAGTTTGGAAAGACTGCGGGGAGGGCTGAATATATGCGTCTACAGTATACTAATAGGTTTAGAACTTCATAAGGAAATATGTGGAAACTCTTTCCATGAAATATGCAGTATAGATTTCGGAACTAATTAAATCTTAGGTTATATGATCGGCTGTTGAAAATAATTCTTCAATCGTGAGAATCATCTGTAAAGATTTTAATTAAAATGGTCAAATAGAAGCGATGGGACTATTAAACAGTTTGCGATTTAAATGCAAAGTGTTTCACCCAATGGTGTTTTGGTGTGCAAATAATGTTATGTAATTTTAAATGGAAGCAACAAGAGATATATGGAGAATATTATTATATAGAATAATCTGGAAAGTCATATCATAAAAATGTGAACTAAGCGATTTAAAATTGGCTGTATTAAAATTTCTTCTCATGTTTGCATCGCAAAATCAGTTCAGTTTTTTGATTAATTATATTCCACCTATGGATGTAATTATCTTAACTGTCTCAGACATGTCAAGGTTACAGAATGTAGAGACCAGGCTGTACAATTCTGAGTTTTTCAGTGTTATCCATTTTATTGAGAAAGGAATATTTCGGGTGTTAGTTTTCTTATTAAGGTTATAATTAGTGTTTTCATCATTAAAATAACGAATATTGTTAGAGATTCTTACATTACTTAATGTGGAGTTGGCGATATATAAGTGCGGGATGTGAAATGCGCTTAAGCCCTAGTGCTAATGTTGGAAGCTCTGTTGAAGTTAAGAGCGGAATGGATATCTGTGGTCGACTTATTTTGATTGAGATTTTCTAAAGTTCTTTTACCTGAACCTACATAGCTAATGGTCGGAGGGATGAAATCGAGATAACCATTAACATATATATATATATATATATATATATATATATATATATATATATATATATATATACCTGAGTGTAAATAAACTTGATATTGCACTCCATATAGAGGGAGATAAGATTTAGCCAATCAAGTTGACAAGAGAGAAACTAATGAATATTATCTGTTTTTCAAAAGTAAGAGTTGTTAACGTTTGTTAATGATAAATCTTCATTGATTTGGTGTTGTCTGATTTAAATAAAGGAATGACGATACGCCGGTTTAATACTTCAACAGACGATTTTCGGCTTTGATCTTCTGATAAGCACTGACAGGTCATAACTTTAAAGCACGACAACCGAGTTATATGATGCTAATTAGACTCTTCCTCATTTGCCTCCTCGTCACAATAGATAACACAGTGTGCAGTATTGAAAAATGTACACTAGCTATTCATGTGTTTCTAACGAAACAAAATGTGACATAAGGTTGGTTTAATGTGGGAGATAAACAGCTCTCCTCAAAAAGGGATTCTGCAAAAATAGAATTGCCTTAGTTTCCCCCCTCCATACTAAGGGCAATTAATTTGAGTGCAGCATATAAGCAGACACGAGACTTCAGCCATCAGCCCAGTACGAGTAACGGCACCTTTGTTGATTTTTTTCTTTTTTACATAGGCATACCACATTATCAAGGCCAAGAGCCCACTCAAGGATAAGGGTTAAAGAGTGTACAGTAGAAATTGGACAATATAATAATCATTAGTAATGAAAATTCGGTAAATTTGATAACAGCTCATCAAGAACTTAATTACGTTAGACTTGAACATGATATATTGTAGTCAGCCGGAAAGCAGGAAAACGGAAGACAATTCCACAGGCGTGCAGTTCTAAGAAAGAAGCTTTGTTCATGGAATCTACGTTTAGGTTTAGGCACAGATAAAGTGTGGGGGGAATTATTGATAGTGTTTTTAGATAGACGTGTGTTTCTTGTGAAAGTTAGGCGAGGGGAACCATAGACTGAAGCTCAGTCGAACAATTTCCATGAAAATAACGATACATCAGAGACAAACTCGCAACATCTCTTCTGTGACATAGAGGCTGCAGGGAAGAGAAAAGGGCTTTTCTTACGAGGCTACGAAGTCTATTTTGAACTCTATCAAGGCAGGACAAGTCCTTTCTAGCAGCTCCTGCTCAGATGTGGCAACAGTATTTCATCCTTGATTGCGATCACAATAGACCAGGGTAGAAAAATCCTTTTGTCTTCCCCGTAACTGGTAATAACATACATTATTTACCTTAGGATCAAATGTCAATGGATATATTAATCAGTCATAGTGCAATATTACTAAGTTATGCAAAAACATCATACATTTTAAATAATTCCTTTTACATTTATTTAGGAATCTTTTATTTAATATAAAATCCCATTGCTAATTTTAATAAATGAAATTAAGTAATACATAAAAACAGAATAAGCAAATGTCCATTTTCCCCAGAAGATGGTGATATATATTAGGAACATGTCAACTGTTGTGTTAACCACTTGGTGTTGCTTAAAATATACCGAAAAAATGACACCAAGGAGGTATTTATAGAAAGTAGAGAGATAGTTGTCAAAGATTGCTTCTAAATTAACCATAGCTACTCTCTATTAATAAATGATTATTTATCATGTCGGGTGGAAACCCAATAATGACGCAATATATAATAATCTCACACGTTAGTCTAGGTTAGGTTGTTTTAAAAAGGAAAATACTTCTACAGTGAATTAATATACAAAGGACAAATAATATCAATTGCTTTCTACAAGCAATATCTATCACTCTCTTGTTTTTTATATGCAATATTTATCATTCTCTCGTTTACTATTTTTATCTTGGTGTTAAATAGCTTTTATACTAAATGGAATTAAACTGTTTTCTTTTGATTCTTTTATTTAAATCTGTTTGCAAAGGAAAGAGAGGAAACATACTTAAATTTAGTAACTACTATATACTACTACTACCACTACTACTACTACTACTTATATTAATAATAACACACACACTAATAATAATATATTCATTCACTCCCTGTAAATAAATGTAGGCCTATATGAGTTTATATTTGTATTGCATCGTTTACACTTAAACTATTGAACAGGTCATTGTTAAATGTTAACAGAATGGCTACGGGACAGCAAAGATAATGTGAATATATTTATTCTAATTTACTTTCTTCACAGTGAGTAAAAAAAGCGGTGAAACATCTCAGAAAATTTCAGAAAATTTCGATTTGTGTTAAATTTGAACAATATATGTTAATAAATACTCATCCCAAATTTCCTTTCAAATATTAAAATATTTGTTCCAAATATTTCATATTTGCATTTATTTGTATCCATAGTCATTAAAAGCTAATTTATAAGATTCCATTTATTTCAATTTAATCTGAATACGTGTTAAGCTGAAGCTTTAATCCCAGACAGATTTAATGGGAAAAACATGTAATGGATTTAGATCAAAATTAGAATTAAAATTTTAGACATACGGTTTAATGTTGTTTAATGTTAAGTTATATCTGCCAAAGGATACAAATATGTGGTGCAAAACTGTTCTGTTCGAATAATTAATAAATGTTTTTGTTAGTATATCTTTACAAAGTCGATCTATCTTTTATCATTTGGCAATTATAGAATTGGAAAACAGTTGCCTGTCTAAACCTGCTTGACTTATTATTAATCGCACATCCCAATGCAATTTTCTATAAAATATGAGGACATTTTCTCTTCTACGGCATTCCATACATTTATTCCGGAAAATTTGTTTTCTTCTACGTATTCTATTAAAAAGGGCCGCAGAAATTAACACCCGCCAACAATTATCTATTCCTACACCCCTCATTATCACCAGGGAATTTCCTAACATGTATAATTTTTCTTAATTGGGAGGGTAATTTTATTATCATTATTGCCGTGTACATGACTATTGTAGAAGGAATAGAATGTCAACGTTGTATCGCCGTTCCCATGCTATACGTATTAATCAACATTAGTATTATTCTCAATATTAAATGAATGTATGACTTAAAACCTATTAGGTATGACTGACAAAGTATGACCTGATCGCCAGAAATTCCTAGTATGCTTAAACTAATTCAATACTTTGTAATAAGATTACACTGATTATCAAATCTTGTACGTAGATGTACAAACTGTAATAAACAATTCCAGATAAGTATTATATTAACCCAGTATCGAAAATACGTTCAATAAATTGGTAGTATTAAAAAGATAGAGCATTTCGGTCCAAACAATATCATTTGTGAGTTTATAAGCGGCGACGACATCCATTTGTTCAATTACACACACCCCGCTTGTGAATATTGCGACAATGTTTATTACTTCTCAGTGGTCGACATTGTTCGCAGTTGTATTGTGTGCATTTAAGTAAGTAATTGTCTCCTGGTCAACTGGGCAATCGATCATCTCATTGGTTAAAAAAATACGATGACTTACAACGGACTAAACGAACGACGTCTTCCATGCAAGTAAGACACATGTCTTATCGATGTGATTATTTTGCTGTCATGAAAATGGACAGAAGAAATAGATGATGAATCGAGTGTTTATTGACCTTTGAAATGGGGTAAACTCGCAAATCGTACTTCGACATTTTATTGCTAGCATCATTAACCCATTGCCATATGCAGTACTTGCTAGCCTGATTGACTTTATGATTATTGGTTCGGAGTATGAGATCTGACTATGCCATGTTCGATTCCTATTGACTCCACTGAGTCGATTCACATAGAAATGCATATGGGAAATGTATGAATGTAACATTCCTTACTACACTAATGGCATATAGGTCTGTTATAACAAAGACAAAAACAATGATATAATGAAAAGTGTATTAGCAAAAGTATATTAAAGAAGTACACGTCATGATTCTGAGAGACCCGCCTGCAACGAATGGTCAAATGATTACATAGATGAGTTCACTATTATTTTAGTAGGCAGAACAGCTGATCCCATAACAGCAAATAATTAAAGTTCTGAATTTTCGGGATGAGCGCTGAATGTTTATATTACTTGTATTGAGTGTACTATTGTTCTCATCTTGAGTGTTATTTGTACAAGGTGTCGGTTGGATTGGCCTACGACCGTCCTCAGGCATGTTGGTTGTTGTGTGGAGAGGAAAAAAGGTACTGGCTCCGTAGATTTGTAAACCATTGTTTTACAAATACGAACGAATTATCATAAAATAGAGACTAACTACAAAAATACGAGCATATCCACGGAGCCAAAAACTGTTCTTTTTCCTTAAAAAAAAAAAAACATGCCTAAGGACGGTCGAAGATCAATCCGACCAAAACGTTACACAAATAACACTGAAGTTGCGAACAATAGTCCGATCCGTACAAGTAATATAAACAAATAATTTATTTACGTAACTTTACTTAGAATGAACCTGCGAATTTAGCCCCTTACCAACGCAGAAGTTTACGTTTGAGTCCCAATATGATTTGATTGGTGTGAACTAAAGTAGCAACAATAATAGCGTCTTCAATTAATTGTATACAATCTTGCTCTTGTGTTAATCACAACTAGCAAATGACACTTTAAGAAATAAGTGGTTCACCTGTTGTCGATCTCCGGAGTGATTCTACATAGAGTAACTGATCTTATTGAAATAGATATTAATTAAATATTGGCCGGACATGATATTACGTACCTTTCCTGATTCCATGGTAACCGGTGTATCAGCGTGCGTATAGGCGTATTGATAAAATGCATTACATTATATAATAATTGTCATTACGTTTCGTCATTGGAAAACTATCATTTTCATTTACAGCATTAGAATTTCGTATGAGATCAAATTGACTAATAACAATTAAAATTAAAATACAAACAATGATTTATCTTTTCCATTTGCCGGCATATCAGCGAATTTATTTTATTATTTAGATCGCAACGTTTCATTATATATAATGATTTGAAAAAGCTGGTCCAGTTTAACCTGTAACGACAGGACATCTTGTGGATTCATACTGAAGAGTGTTAGTGAATAAATAATCACAATACATTCGATGAGCTATAGCATAAGTTCTTCCCTTTGGGCGACAATATGGTCCTTTTCAAATCCAATGCTAATCAACACTTGTTATAAACTGTTCTTATAAGACATCACATTTTATTAATTCTGATCATTATGTTTATGCATTTCAGAATATTCATCATAATTAAATTGAGAATCGAACCATCTTATTTACCATTATTCTATTTTCTGTTGTAACCTTTATAAAGATGTGAAATGTACTGACGTGAGATGTATAAATCGGAATTAAGTAAAATGGCAGCCTTTGTTTAATAAATTCTTCAGTTCTGCATTTCTTTTTATTTTGCTTTTAGCAGTTTGTATCGATATTTTCATCGTTTACATTTGGTGTCCTTTCTGCGTTTTCTTTTTAATTGGAGAGTTCTTCAGCATTTAGACGTTTATAGTTAACGGATTAGATATTGATATTTTTCAAGTTTGTTGAAGGCATTTGCGTTATGGAAGAACAAATACACTATAGTTAATAGGAGAACATTCCGTGAAAGTACTTTAACAAAAGGCGCATAAAGGTACATCCCAGCGATTAGAATACATGTGACAATTATAAGACGGGCCCTCCTAAAAGTTGCTTTTAGACTCTAATGTACAATTTAACGTTTCTGAAAATTAAACTATAACCAGACGAGCAGTGATTATTATGGAAGGGACCTAATATTATAAATAGTAACCATCGTTCGTACTTATCAGATGATAGATAATGAAACAGAATGAACTGTTGGGGTCAGTAATGGGGTGGCGGAAAAAAGGGAAAAGTAGCGTTACTATAAGATTTTCAAACGTTTGTGCTTGTGTGAATAGTGACCTCGTTACTTATAGGCTTTGGGATTTATGTAAATGGCTTCGAAAATTTTCAGTGTTTTAAATTTCTTTCGTAGTGTTTTATATTTGTGGTGTAAAGAAAAATTTGCCTGATTTCTAAAAGGGCAGTTCTTTTTGTAAATGTTTGAAGATTGTGTTAAGGTCGACATTATGCACGGTTAAATAGCATGGTTATGTGACAGAGAAAACAATTTGTTTCAGGATTGTTTTAGAAGTTGTGCATATAATAAATATATATATATATATATGTGTGTGTGTGTGTATGTGTGTGTATGTGTGTATATATACACACACATACACACACACTTTGAGAAATAAGTGTGTGTATGTGTATACACACACACACACACACACACACACACACACATATATATATATATATATATAGTAATTTATTCCTTAGGATTATGCGCATAAGCCTGAGGAATCCTAGAGTGGATGAAACGCCGAATATTCAGTGTAGCTTAATCGCCATATATATTTTATAAATTACTAACTAGCTCTACCTACGTATTGAGCACTTCTTAAGTAAATGCTTAAAGTTTACGCATAAATCTATACTTTCGTATATTAATTTTATGTGAGTAAACGATGTAGTTATATATATATATATATATATATATATATACATATATATATATTCGTTTTGACGAGTTTCGATATAAAAACTCGTTTTTGATCTACCACATCCCTATACAAAAAAACATTAATCTTTCTAAAAATGTTGTGTTAATTATACTTTTATATAGTGTGAATTTTTAGCATTCCTTCCCTAAAATTATATAAATTATACTAGTAGTTACTTTTTGGAGTTCTGTTGATATTATAGTGTGATGATGAGTTGGATTTAGACTAGGAATTTATGGGGGAACCTAGTATAGAAGAAGATTTTAAAATCTTTCAAGCGTGGTTGCGAAACTTTTTTAACGTAATAAGCTGCTAACAATTATTTTTCTATCTATCCATCTATCTATGGGGTGTCCCAATAAAATGTATACTCTCTTTAAATGTCTATAAAACCAACAGTTATTATAGCAAAGAAAAGTTGCATACGTCAAAATAATGTGAACAAATGTAAAACCCAGTTAATTCTCGATCCAGGAACAACTGACAGTTGGAATGCTGGCACATCCTCCTTTAATGGCAGTATTGATTCTCCTGAAATAAAATTTGACACCTGGATTGTTTTTGCATCCAACACCAAGTTAGTCCCGTTAACTCTTGACGCCTTTGAAAATTTGGGCAAATTATACCACACTTGGACCTCAACTTGCAATTCTCTAACCATTTTTGTGGTGAGTAGGGGACGCCCTCACTACATTTCCAGACTATATATATATAAGAATTGGATATTCTATCATCCGCCATCACCTTCTACTCTGAATCTCCTCGTCAACTGAATTATAAAAATGTAATATTCCTGATTTACTCAGAATCTTTTGTCGATATGCAAGACTCTAATAGTGACAGGTATTTTTCTGAATAAGTTCACGTTCAAATTGGATTTCAATATAACTGTTTTTATTTCTATTCCTATGCTACGCAACTACATTTTTACATGGTAATTTTTTCTTTTTATTTTCCTTTATATTTTCTTTTACTTCTGTAATTTTATATTATTTATTTAATCTTTCTTGTACTTTTTTGTTATTTTTTTATTATTTTATTATTTAAACTTTGTTTGATACTGCTTTGCACTTCTATGCTCTTTCTGACATATACTGACTTAACTGAAATTCTTTATTTCAAGAACCGCTCTATATATGTAAAATGAATTCATACCCCGGATTCCTTATGATTATTCGAATATCTACCTTTACATCTTATCGCTCCCTTCATTCATTATTTCTCGATATTAAATGTACATATCCATGTATTGACAAACGTATTGAACGCATACCCCATAACCTAGCGTGGAAAACCCTTAAACAACATTACATACCACTTATATCCATTATGTGCTATCCACAATTTCATCTAACGTTGCAGTAACCACTGTAGTTCTATCTTCCACCCTCCACATTTACAATATCATACAATCTTTCTCTAACATTCCATCATTTCGCTCCTAATCACTAGAAGTCATATCTCTAATATGGTTTTGTTTAATAGCACCTTCTCTTTTCATCTGAGGAGAAGCATTAGGCTTTGAAAAACAAGGTATAAATAGTATATTTATACCGAACACATGATTGATGCAATCTTCCTATTGAATCAACAATTTAATTTAGATGCATCAGTATATATATATATATATATATATATATATATATATATATATATATATATATATATATATATTTACATTGTTGTTTTTTTTCTCAGTGTTTTTCTCTTCTCAACCAATGGAAACATAAAAGTATGTGATCTTGTCAGTCTGACTGTGTGAGGAAACATCCAAGGAGTAGAAAGGACAGGTGACAATTTCTCTTCCACAATATACAGGAAACCGTGATTCATTTGCCTACATCAGTATAAAAATTGGATTGATTAAAACTTTGGTTCACCGTGCGCTTATGATTAGTATGGCCAGCAAATAAAAAGATGAACCGAAAAAGATAATAGATATACTCATTTAGAATGGTTTCTCCGAGGCTATCATTTCCAAGTTTATTCATAAAAACTTGCGCAATCGAATACTGATATTTTCTTTGGTCAACCTAAATGTCCGGTCTATTTCAAGCTTCCTTTCATTGGCCCTATCAGTAAAGGTTTCTCTGATAGAATCAGATCTGTGGTATTCCGCTCTTACTATGCGGTGCAACCCCGTGTGGTATTTGGTACCAAGCAGGCTTTCCCGGCTTTTCAGAAAGATGTTCTACCCACAATGGAAAAAAAGTTTTGTAGTATATGAATTCAAATGTCAGTGCTGTGTTTACTATGTGGTTCCAACGTTTCTGGGAGTCGGACTGGCCCAGCATATATCTGCACGACTTCGGAAGCATCGCATGTCCAATAAGAACATATCGACGAGCAAATCGGGCGTTTAAGGAATACGCCCAAACGTTTACTTAGCATATCCGGGCACTCAAGTCGAGGATCGAGCAACATTTGCTCGACAATAAATTGTGTGGAAATGCCTATTCGGATGGTCGCTTTTGTACCGTGCACAGAGCTCCCTCGAATCACTTACTGAAAATTTTGGCTCATTATGTGTTACAAT